>NW_009258554.1:1644389-1658178 GCF_000687185.1 Egretta garzetta
CTCTGAGCAACCTGATCGAGTTAGCGGTGTCCCTGCTCACTGCAGGGGGATTGAACTAGATGACCTCTAAGGGTCCCTTCCAACCCAAAACGTTTTATGATTCTATGACATTGAGCAGATGAGAAATCATAACCATATAGTCCTGCACTACAGTGCTAGCAGCAGGCCACGAGCTCCGTATTGAGCCACAAGGCCTTAAGACCGAGGCTGGTCAGGCTTGCTCTGTCTGAACTTTTTCTCAACCTGCCTTTTACTCCATTTAGCTGTGACAGCAACTTCTCTAATTGACCAGATGTCTGTGGCTAATTTCTTTTACTTTGGTTTACCTTGGTGTGATATAACCTCCAGTTACCCTCCAGACACAGAGGTGTTTACAGCAATGTCAGGAAATACTGGCCTAATACGACAACAGAGGCCCTGAGAAGTGGAGACACAGGATGCAGTGCAGAGGAGTATAGGCATGGGATAAGGGATGGGGCATAGCCTCGCCACTAGAGACCCCATGGCTGTAAACAACTCACTAATGGTCAGTTAAAAAAAAAAAAAAAAATAAAAATGCAGACTTGGAGCTGGACAATCCCAGCTTTAGGGATATCAAAGAAATAGGGACTAACATACATAAAGGGCACTGTATACACTAAATTCAGACATAACCTGGAGCTGTAGAGCAATAAAGAAAAGAGGTGTAAAAGCATGCTAGCAAACATACAAAAAAAAAAACCCACCCAAGTGGATCCTAGAGGGAGGAAGAAGAAACAGACAACATCAATGTCATAGACCTCCCAAGAAATTACTCCCAAGGCTGACAGCCTCCCATTGCGCTCTCTGGCAGTCCAAAGCTGCTGACTTAAAGGCCCAGAGCAGTAATGGAAGGATGAAAGTAACTCCAGGAGAAGGGACAGAAACCAAAAAGTATATGTTACATTTTTAGCTGCATTTGGCAACATTTCCCATATATAAGTACTCTAACTGCTATATTCCTCTTACTTTTTCTATAAGAATTAAATCTGGACTAATGATTCTTGAGTCACACTGTTAAGATTTCCATTACACTATCAATAAATACTTGACTTTACTTAGACACATTATTTTTATATAGACACAGACACATGCACAAAGGGTGCTTCCTCTTTGCCCATAAACAAGAATTTGACAACATCAGAGGAGGAATGGAGGACTCGATCCATTTTGCAACTCTGAAGCGCATTTTCAGTCTTCAAAGTGTTACAGGAAAATTCCAATATAATAACAAAGCCTAAAACAGCCCCAGGAAAAGCAAGCAAAAGGGCCGCCTCAACTTGTATCACATTCTTTCCCCAGAGGGAACTCTGTGCCAGGGTGACCCGGTCAATGTTGTTTTGTACCAAGGGCCCTTTCATACGTGTGTGTATATAGACTTAGGACAGCACCTAAACACAAAAACCAGTTGAGCTAAGCAGTCGCTGTCTGCACTTTCTGTGTGCAGAAAGAAGTTCTAGACATCATAGAAGACACTTGATTTCTTTAAGAAACCCTAAGAACAGGGAGGAAGCATGGCCAAGTTGGGCTCTTCACAGTAGGAAGAGTAGGAATTTGGGTTGATTTCCTGGACAAGGGCCCAGACAGGAGGAACACGAGCAGAGAGCAAGAACTGGGTCAGCAAACTACTGAATAGTTATTTGTCCTAGTTTTCAAACACCCTTACTCCAGCCCAACTGCATCTGTGAGGTGTGTTAATACACGTAGAAATATTCAGATAAACTGTCTTGGAAAGAAGAAAAAAATACCTTACGCTGACACAGCACCTACTGTCAATGGAGTTAGGAAATAAGGAATCATTCTAGTACAAGTTTGTTCTCTTTCTGTAAGAAAAATAAGCTACCTAGTGTAATTTTGATGCAAAGACTAACTGCCGTGTCCATGGCTGTGACTGTGATGCAACACAGCTCTTCAGATTAATTTGATGTGCACAGACAGACAGCTATCATCAATACTGAGAAAACATAGGCCAAGCTTCCTGGTAAGAGACAGAGTGCTACATGTAAGAGCCAACCACTAATCTGTATGCCAAAGATGTACTTGGAAACCTAGCTGAGAACTCTATACAGGGGTCAGGTGTAAACAGAGCATAAACACTGCCTTATCCACTTCTAAAATCCCCAGGTATACCATTATGAAAAGCATGAAAGGTTCTTCCAGTATTGACAGCACAGTAGTGGCACACATGCTTTTGAAAAAAAAAAAAAAAAAAAATATACTGACAGATTCGTAAGTCCTAAGAAAAGTTAATAATCAGTGTTGTGAATTTAGTATGTTAGAAGAGAACAGAAATAAAACCTTGGAGGACAACCGACCTACCCAGATAACCTGGCAAGCCCTGACCTATGCAGACAAGCAAGCAGCTGTAGCTAAGGAAACAAGAGTATGAAGTGACACAAGCCTTGCATTTATGAAATACAAAACCTGAGATCTATTTTTATCGTGTACTGGTTAATCAGTAATAGTTCAGATGTTTTATATCACATTTTACACATTTACTAAATGATTTGAGAAAGGATTTGCTTTGCAGTAGCAAAGAAAGTTTTATTTAAAAACAGAACTGACCACTCAAAATTGCAGTAAGATTTCAACATAGCACAAGGTTTCCCAATCTTTGTGTCTGCAACAACAGCACCACCACCCAAAATAACAAGAAAAAGTGAAAATACAAGCATTGCTTGTCAGCCAAGATAAGGTCACACAGTCAGCAACCTCAAACAGAAAAAGTTGTTCTTGACACGGCAAATAGGCAAACCTTGGAACTCCTTGCTACAGGATGAGGATTCACAGAGAAACTGGACAAAGGCACAGGATAAATCCATCAAAAGGTGTTAAGCATCTGAAGCCACATCTACCTCTAGAAGACACTAAATTCCAGTGCATGTCTATCATATTGATGGCATATTCATGCTTAGAAGCTATTTTCTTCCTTAGGAGAATGGACATCCTTACTAAAACCTTAAAGTCCTCTCTGAGGAAGGACAGCAAGGGGCCTAATGAATAAAACCGAAACCAAACAGGGAAGAAGTCCAATGATTATGAGACAAAAAATTAAAAACCCCACAAAAGAAAGGATGAGGGTCAAAAGAGAAAATTTCTCAGGGACACCAGGGAAAACACCCTAACAATGCCAATAACTCCCCAAAGGCATCCAAGCAGCCAGTAGGCACTACCTGGAGACACTCTAGCCAGCGACTTGTGCAAGAACACAAGGGAACAGAAAAACCCTATAGCTGCCAGAATCTCGTTTGCCAAGTTTGTTCCTTCTCCCCTGAATGGCCAGCTTGGCTGGGACCAGTAGGTGGTCCTGCAACTTGGCTGGGCTTCAGACTCAAAGGGTATAAATAGAAAGGTTAGGGACAAACAGAGTCACAGCCTCAGTAAGTGGTGCTGCAACCTGGCACATTTGCTGTTACGCACGTCAGGATTTCATCCTGCAGCAGGGAGACGCATCAAGTGAACCGTACCATGAACACACCCATATCACAACTCTCTCACTATCCATCAACTTATCCCCAATGAAACACAGAATCTGCTGAGCACAAGCCAGCCCAAAGCTTCTTGGTCTCTCTACTTGAGGCAGGACTTCTTGTCACTTTGTGTACAAGTGGGACACAAGGGCAAGAACACACGAGTAAGTAGTAGCATGGCTTGGAGGCAGATGGGCTGGGTATCACGCAGCCTACTTGGGTCACACACAAGAGAGCGGTCAGAGATTCTCATGGGGCAGAAACTTAAGCAGCAGCTCCACAATGAAAGTAGGATCCTGAACTAGAGGGATTTCTAGTTTGACCCAGCCTGTTTTACGTTACAGCTATTCTGGAATTCCAAGTTTCAATAGAATGACTCTGCTTTTTTCAGAGATGCAAGGAAATCAAAACACTCAGTGTGCCCCAATTTTGATTCTTCCATACAGATCAGACAAAATCCGTTAACCACTATGGTTTTTACCTTCTTCCATGAATAGTGTTTAAACTGTCACACAGCAATTTGATGTCATTGATTTCCATTACCAAAGCCAGAACAGTAAAGAGCAAAGGTTAAGGAAAAACTAAAACTAAAAAAAAACAAACAAAAAAAAAAAAAACCACACCCCCAAAACAAGCATGACACAAACATAAAAAAATCCAGAATAACCCACCCAAAAAACCCAACCTTACCAAATACATGACGCACTGCTACAGTTTCCCTCCTGAAGGGGTAAAGGAATGACTAGTTCAAGTCCTGTCTCTGGCTGGTTTATAATCTCATGCATGTACCTAGTACTCACCTCAACTATCAACTCCAATTTGGAAGCCAAACTTGTCACATTAAGTGTCACCTTGTTTCAGAAACATACAAATTTCTTGTAAGCCTCAGTACTGAGAAATACAACTCAGAATAATGAAACTATCAGATCTGGTACCTTCCCTGTGGAGTAACATACAGCAGTTATCTTAACCACTAAAATACATTTCCCCAAAACACCCAGTATTCTTAATCTCTAATCTGTTAATGCTCTCTGACAAATAGCTGTGCTACCTACGAGGAAGCATAGATCAATTTCTCTCACTTCAAACTTGTCACTGGTTCTTTGTATTCAAAGTTCGTATTCAAGCTTGGGAAGGTTACAGTCCCCGATTCCTACAAGAAGGGTGGGAAATCAACATGAAGGCTGTTTCTCCAAGTTATCTTAAAACTAGATAATAAAGGATGACAAAATGCATGCATTCCATTTAAATTAGAATCCTTTGATTTCTGTAGGCTTGCTCACCAAGATAACAACTTTGACTCAGATAAAACTCCACATTGTTACAGCTCAATTGTATAAAGACTCATCAGCACAAAACCAAGGAAAGCAGGAAATTTTTTTACCATCTCAGCTACATCATTCTCCATAAAATGTTCAATGTAACTCCAGATACCATATTTATTCAAACTCTCTGCCAAACAAATCTCTGCCTCAGTACTTGTTAAAACTGATTTATTACTGTCAAATATATTAATCCACATGTTAATCTGCCTCAGGTCACTTAAAGTTAGTCAAGCCACATGCAATGTTGCTTTTGGTCCACATGGGAGTTTGAAATCAGAGCCTGGGAGAGATCCTCTACGACATAAATATTACAGCACAAAACCAGCAAGGAATGCAGAAGACTTTTCCTATAACCCATTTCCATTTTCTCTGCTTCACTTCATGGCATGTTGTTGGAGCCTAAAAATTTCACTAAATGAAGGCCGAGTTTACCTTAGAATCTTGTGTCACTGGAGTTGTAAAGCATACAGTACTCACAAACCAGCTTAAACTGACATTCATTGCACTCCAGCGGAGGAGGGAAGGTTTATAAGTTCCACAACCTACTTCATCCATACTGCAAGTAATACACAAGATGGAAAAGCTGCCTCAAGCACTGCACTTATTACATTATGTTCAGTAAGTGCTGGTAATATTTCTATACAAAGTCTTATACCCAACAGTTTAAAGCCTTCAAGTTGTACGGCTTCCTTATTCAATATTTCCAACAGAAAGCAGAATTGCTTTTCACTAACAGGCCTCTTGCCTCCTAGTATAACCAATTCTCTAGACCACTTACCAGATGATCCAAGATTTTCAGCACAATCAAACCAAAAGTTCAAAGACAAATAAAGACAGCTGGACAATCACTGACAAGAAGCAGTTTTAGCACACACATCCTGCATGTTTGCTTAGCGACTGGCTCACCATCAGCACAATACACTGATACAGGTCTATTACCTGTCACATCCCCTGAAGAAGTAGTCTCCGATGCAAGCAGCAGTAATGCATACATCCTACACCTTTCCTTTTTATGTCCACCTAGTAATTAATTTTAAGTGCCAGCAATTCCCAATTACTCCATCACTAGTATGACTAAACACCATTCTACGATAGGAATTATGCAACTATGTTTTGGTCAACCCCAAATACCACCACTGTTACCTGTGACTTTGAATGTTGTAACAAATAATATGCTTATAAACTGTTCATTTATTACAAAGACATAACGTAGATTACCATCCAATTCAGGAGTGCCTTTGGCTTGAAATGAGAAAGTGTTCAAACATTCTGTTACCTCAGAACAGGATCTCCAAGAAGGGAGCACCAGGTTTTAAGGGAGTTTTAATTTCGACATAGGATACATCCACTCAAAAGGTAGTAAGATTTCAGGTGGTAGTACAAGAACTACTGGACACATCATACTTACTGCTAAAAGAACAGGAATGTGGAATTGTACCTTTTCAAGGATGACCTTAGACTGCACAAAACATTCATGTGAGTCTTGCAGGCAGATAAGTCCTCGGGCACTTAAATAATAATGAACTATTGAAACAGAGCCAAGACATGAGTTTTCAGAAGAGAAGTCATGGGTTCTGTGATCATGCTTTGTTTTTCACAATGACTTTACTGTGATGTCTAACAAGGGGTTATTTGAACTGGTTAAGTAATACAGAAAAAGTCAGCTGGAAAGGGCTTACATGAAAGAATGAAAAACTCTCCTTCTGAGAGCATCTTGTACCACTTTTCCAATAGCATTTTAAGACTCTGATGCTCAAAACCCAAAGCAGACCCAAGTTACCCACAGTCATGCAGAGCTGTACTGCAACATCAACCCTGACCTTATTCGAGTATTTGAGATTTTTTCAGTATCGTCTCAGACAGCCTTGTGTACCATCTCCCTTTCCCCACACTGACCCGTAGACTGGAGTCCTTCCAAATCAGTTGACATAACTGGCATTTTCAACAGCATCATGTGCTAGTTAGATGTTTCAGACAGAAACATTTCAGCAAGTGCTGTGAAACTTGGCCAGCCTCTCTCGTTCTCCATCAAGGACCAGCTTAACCTGAAATTCTGAGTTTGCCTTCGTGGCAGAAGATGGAAAATATCTTACCTTTAAACTCCAGAGTACAGGATCAAGGCCAAATTGGAAGAGTTTTACAGATACAGTAGCTAAACCAATACACACCATCACAATTATTTTAGCGACAAGTCACCTCCTACCGAGTCAAACACTGGATTTTTGTGACCCAGGAAGTTTTAATGTTTTATTACTGATCTTCCTTCTCTACAGTCCTAGTCGATACAAGAATGCCAGAGCACCTATGAAAAATCGTAGTAAAATTAAAAGAATGTTTTGGCAAATTATGATCTGTGTTTCTGGAGGATGACCTAAAAAGAGAACAAACACATTACTACCGAAAACTATTCCTTTATATCCTTCATAGGAGTGAAATTAGTAATACGTAATTATCAGGTGGTCAGAGAAATTTATATTCCTCTTCTATATCAAAAATATATTTTTGATAATTGCCCCTCAAGAAATATCTTACAAATCAGGTCTAAGCTACCTAGCAACTTCCTTCACTGCATTAGTGAAGCTCGCAAAAAGGAAAGGATTTTTATAACACATCCATTATTGAACTATTTCTGTAACGCTGCAGAATTCATATGGTTGCCAATTATTAAAAGGTCACAGAGCAGGAAGTCAAAGAGCAGTTGCACTTAACCATGGACATTAAGATCATTGGGACACAAGCATTTTTTTCAGCATCCTCCTCTTAGCTTGGACTATATAAAGGTCAGAAAACCACTAAGTAAAGCTTTTGTTGACTTTGTTACGCTTTTCTCGACTCTAAGGACACCCACCTCAGAAAATAATGCATTTTGTTCCCCGCTGAACGTACAGCAGGCAGAAAGCCAGTAGTTGGCACTTCGTCACACAGCTACTTTAATAAGAATTATGAATAGGCTCTTCCATTTATTTCCACACTCATGTTTCATTAAAAAAACAAACATTTGCCTAAAAGATTAATATTGAGAACAGCAGAATATTGCTGTTATCAGCTTTGCAATGCTGTATGCTGTTCTAGGGAATACATAGACACAAATAATCACTTAAACTAAAGCAGTTTGCAAAGCACACTGTTCTTCACAAGAAGATTGGCTGTATCATCCCATAATGCCAGAAGGCACCAGGTTCCACCACCACTAACTTATCTCCACAGCACTAGTATTTGTATAAGTAATACATGCCCACAAGTTCCACCGGCCGAGGAGACAGAGACATAAATTAGAGCATTAGGAAAACAGAAAAATTACATCCATCAGTTTACACCAGGGAATGGCAACCACTGAATCCCAGGAGCAGCCCACTAGGAAAATGCAGTGCAGTATTATTTGTTACAAAAGCATACCTAAATTGTCAGCTGAGAGAAGCTGAAATGCATGTTCTCATCTCAAGTCCTACTAGCCATCCACTTCCTTGTTCCAAATGCTAAAATCCCTTTCCCTGAAGGTAAAAGCTTGCCAATACTCTCAGGACTGAGAGTATAGCCAGTCTCACCTATACTTGTCTTTGCATTGCATGGCTTTTTAAAAACGGCTCCCACTGCAGACTGGGGGACAGATACACAAGTATTTCTATTACAAACAGGAGTTAAAGATTAGCTAAAGGAATTTTACCACTAGCTAAACGAATTTTACAATTCAGATCTAATCTAAGAAGCCAGAGGTGGCATTTGCTCTCAGAAAGCAGCTTTTACTGCCTCAATTCAATTATTCCATTTTCATCAGAAGTTCTGCATTTTACAAAAACTCAGAAACAATGTATAGACATATGTTGGCTTGAAGTCCTTATCATGGGAACAGGTCCCAAAACCTAGTATCAGCCACCAAGTAGCCTGCACAAGAAATCAATAGAGCACAAATAAGTGCCTTTAATAAAGTCTGCAGAATTATGTGAAGAAAACATTTCATACAGCAAGAAGGTCCATGGCATGTTCTCTCCAGAAGAACGGCCTGTGTCTTCAAATATCCATAAATATCCAATTTACTAAAACATACTAGCAACAAAGTTTTGAGAAAAAGATACTAGCCAGGCAAAAAAACATACCCATCAGTAAGGAGCTAAAACAGGAACCTGTCATTAAAACAGAGAAAAGCCCACTAAAGGTTCCTACCAACAAACCAACCCTTACCTAAAAGCTGTAGAACTGCTTAAGACACACAGTGATCTCCTAACAAAATCTGTAGCATATAAGTTTTCACCCTCTAGACCTAAACAGAGCAGCACAATTGACCTTGGCTTCAAACAAGGAACGGCAGTCTCCGCAATCCTCTAAGCAGATGGAAACAAACAGGTTGGGAAAAAGAGCATTTAATTTGGATAAGACAAGAAGGAGGAAAATTGGATCAACAGAGATGAAAAATGGCTTTGGTGTACTTGAGATAAGTGAGCCTAGCCACACCTTGAATATATGCAAATGGTCACAGCTACATTTAGAAAAACAACAGTTCAGGTTGGCAGAGACAACTAGACTTTCACATGATCTATTCAAATGCAGGCAACATTGTAACATTACAACACCTGTATCTAGTATAAGTTTGGTTTTCAGCATTAGATGAAGAAACATGAATGCTGTTTTGAGATAAAATATTGCCAGAAAGAAGAGAGTAAGACAGGGCAAAAAAAGGAAGTAGCCTTGCCTGCAGCAGGCCCCAAAAGAAGTTTGCAATGTACTTAGATCTGCCAGCAGAATGCTGCCATACCCATTTTAAGTATTCAGACTTAACTTTCAACCCATTCTGCAAGTAAATTGTCTAGGCTCTTGCTTACTGCTGTCTAAAGGTACCTTAGAGCCAATGATTATAGCTCTGCCTGTTCCAACACTTTCTTCCTGTAAATAGTGCCCGACTATTTTCTGTTCTCACAAGGGCTTAATTAGTCCTGCGCACAGAGAGCTACAGCAGCTGGCACATCCCTGCAGACTCCATCACATTTTCACAGCTACTGAAATCCATCTGAAGCATGCTGCAAAATTTTCTGTGCTGACAATTACGTGTCCTGTGAACCTTATATCCACCTATACATTCGAAGACACCTTTCTGCAAGCAATTTAACCACAAGGCAGCCCTGAGAAGTCCCGAAACATTTGCTGACATGTGTACAGTTCACAGAAGGCCAAAGAATCCTGCACAGCTGAAAAAGAGACTCTCTCCTCCACTAACAGAGCAGCAGAGGTCTGTAACTCTAGAATACAAGAGTAATCATGGCTACATGCAACAACAAATACAACTGCCATCTAATTTTATTGTATACCCATCTGCTCAAGAGACCATTAAGCTACAAATAAAATACAATTTAAAAAAACCCCAAAACCTAGACAGTAATTTTCTTCCTACCCTGGCCATATCATAACTCAAATGGATGCCACTTAACAAAAAGCAGTTAAGGACAGAGATATTCCCATGAGGTTCTGAAAATTCAAAAGAAGTTATAACTGAAAAACATGTTAAATCAGAAGGCAAATTGGTATTAAATGTATAATATTTCCTTTTCAAAATTCTGAGCACCTTGATTTTGCCAACACCTCCTTGCTACTTCTCAAATCAAGCAGCAGCAGCATAAGCTGTGGCACCTCCTCTCCTGAGAGAGGCTGTCTGCTTATCACCGTGCCAGTGGCCACATCACAATGTGGTGAGCAGTCTTCTGTATACAAAGAGATTGTCACCGTGCCCTGAAAGGTTCATCTTCAAACTGGAGTAAGACAAAGAGTTTATTTTTTATGTCAAACCATTGAAACAAACTTTCCAGAAAATGTTTGTAATCACTGGGCAAGTTAAACTCCAGCTCAGTTTTACAGTTACCTGATGATAAAAGCCTGAGTCTCTCACTCGTAGCTACTGCCACACAGAAGGCAGGAGGCCGTTGTTTTCAAAGCGCTGCAACAGGAACTGTGTGGAAACAACTCACCTCCTGCTTCGTATTTGTTTACATACTGTTCTGCAGCATCCTACTTTGAAAGTAAAATGTTCTGGTAGCAGGAGCATATTCAAATAAACAAGTGAAAGTTAAAAATGTTTTCAGAAATCTGTTTTCTGAAGAAACAGAACTAGTACCTTGTTTGTCTCCATATCCTTAATTTTTGAAAACCAGTTTCTTTTCTGAACTTGTCTTGACAAACATACTGCTTTAAAAAGCAAAGTCAGCTGGCCACTACGTTAAGTACAACCAACTGAAATACAATGTAGAAAGGATAAGGCATTTAAAACAAGTTTTATCAGAGAACGATGCAGGTAAAAGTAATAGTCTTCCTCTTAAACACTGTCCCAAATACATTTTCATCATCACTACCATTATCTTGTATAATGTCTTCTCAAATCTACCGACACCGTCTGCCAGAAAATTCACTGAATGACTCAGACACAGACAGTTTCAAATCATAAATACTCAAAACTGCTATTTCCATTTCAGATCTACTTCTATTTAAGCATTTGAATTGCTAATGGCATAATAATCCAACGACCTCCTGAAGTTTCCTTATCAAGATTTTCCTCATGCACAGACAGCATCTCCACTGACGAAAGCAAGCCTTGTTTCTTTGCACAGTGTCTTGGACGATACGGTTACACAACCAGAAACCTGTACAACTTGCAAAATTTTTAGTGTCTAATACTGAGTGTCTTTGTACACAAACGCTCAACACAGCTCCTTGAACACTCAACTGAAGACATAAGGTAACAGCAGAGATACAAGCAGTAAAATCACTGGCATTACATGCCCTGCCAATTCCCATTAATTTTTCCTTCCTGACAAATCAACAGAAACTCTTGCCGAGACCAAGCACAGGCTTTTCAAACTCCAGCTTTTTTATCCTGTATCCAGGAGTCTGAATCTCACCCATTACTGCCAAAAACACCGCTCACTAGTCACTCGAGCAAACGCACAGTAATGCCACCAGTTCAACAGCACCAACACAACTCCATCGGTGTAAAGACTGGGGTGGCAGTGGGCAGGGGTAAGGGGAAGCCCTCTGTTTGCGCCTGGCTCTCTTGAAGACCTGATGCCATTTAAGCTCCTACACTCATCATGCTTTATATTTATGTTTGAAAACATACATATAAGAATCTGTTGGAAAGAATTTTCACCATGAAAGGTTTTGCTTAAGAAGTATGCCAAGAATACACTCTTTTCCTTCACACCAGATTTTTTTTTTCCTATCTGATTTATACTCAGAAAGCATCATTTTGAAAACCTGGACTGAGTTGGGATGCAGCTTTTAACTCCTCTGTCACTAACTCAGATTCAGTTTTCCACATCATCTACTATTCTCCATGTTTTTCACCATGAAGCTGCCAACAACCTTATCCACAGGCTTATTTAACCATATCTAGTTGTCAGCTCAGACAAGGGAGTCATTTCCATGTGTTAATCAACTAATCTTACACTTCCAACGCAAAAATGAACTTCTTTCAAGTTGCCTACTAACACAAACTCAGAGAGTCTTGTCTACTTGACACAAACTACAGCTGAAGTTTACACATAATAAGTTACCTCTATAACATAAGAGCCACAGCATAAAATCTTCATAACTGGAACTGGCTAGTACCCCTACATGATCACTTCCTTTTTTCTATAAACAATATTAGCTCATAGCTGAAGATAACAAGGAAAACAGGCTGGTTTTTATGACCAGGCTGCACCCGTAATTCCATGACGCAACATCTAGTTCTGTCGATCATAAACATATTTTCCTCTGTTACAGTCACTACCACCAAATTTGAAGTAGTCTCATTAAGGCTCTGTAGAAAGCAAGCACCTCGCTACAAAAAAAGGCCTCTGAAAAGCTGAGGCTTTTTACAGTACCACTCGGAGAGAGGACTGTGCAGTACACAGCTCTTTGCTGACTTCCAGATCTGTGAAGACCACAGCCAGGACGTAACCAGGAATTCAATACTCCCTGACAGTGACTACAGCCAGGGAGCAAAAACAAGACTTTAAATTACACATTAGGACCTCAATTCCTGAAACCCAGGTTATGCCCAGATGGGTTTGCCCAGAGGACCTGGCCAACTTTATAAAACCTGTTCCATTTTAAAAAATACACAACACAGTTGTGATACACAAGGCAATTCAACTGCCTGAAGAACTTCAGTGCTGTGCTAGGAACAAAATTATCTTTAAATAAGGAATACTATCTAAAAGCTTTTCTGCTATTCAACAGGTGCATACGGTAGTTTAGATACATGAAGGGACATGCATACCAAGTAAATTATAATTTAATATTAACAGTTTTCTTAAACATATGCCCCCCCACACATCTGCTAAAGCCACTAAATCAACTGACTTGTAAGGCTAAGACAGACACAAAAAGAAATCGACGCTGCTGGAAAGCTCAGTAAGAACAACAGCTGTCATATTGTCTTTGTCTTCTAGTCGATTACCATATGTTTCGAGGTCTTTGTTGCTCATCCTAAGCAAACAAGAGATGAATACCTGATTCTCTCAGAAAAAAACAAAAACCAAAAAAAACCAACCAAACAAACAAAAAAAAACCCCAAAAAAACCAACAGAGCAACTTTTTTAAAAGTTTATTTAACTGCTACTTAGGAATATCCAAATTGCAGTTACACTACTGTGGAATATTTATGTTACCTACTGTTGATAACTCCACCGTTTATAGATACATGCACACACACAGACAGGGCGCTCCGAGGGCAAGGCAAGGTTCCTATGTTGTGCAAGCTCAGGACTTATTATTTTTTTCGCCTCCGTAAAAAGATTTTAGGAGCAGCAGCAGAGTTCCCTTGTCCTGACAAGCAACAAGTATACAGAAGCCTACAAACGAGACCCACTTACGGTGCTCTTGACCCACTTAGAGTGCTTCACTGGCCTAAAGCCTCCTCCAGCCGAGCACTTCCAAGTGCTCCTTCGCGCCCCTAAGCAAACACCCCGGCCACGAGCCCGGCTCGCTTCTGCCCCCGGCCTACCGCCC
>NW_009258554.1:1659083-1662255 GCF_000687185.1 Egretta garzetta
GTGAAGCGCCCCCCGGGTCCTGATGAGGGGGGCAGAGGCCCCGCTGGACCCGGGTTTAATGCTCGGGGCTGACCGGCGTGCTCGGAAGCACGGCACGGCGGGGAGGCTGCAGCCCGTGCAACAGCAGGAGGAGGATGAAAACCAGACAGCGTTACCAGGCCTGATGGCACTGGAGGCATCTGGGAAGCCTGGCTCTTGTGGCAAGGCCTAAACACCTGCGTCTGAGGTAGAGGCACGGAGAGGCAACACCAAAGAGAAGTTGTTCCTCTGTTAAGTAACGGGAAAGTATAGGCAGAGCAGCGGGAAAACCTATGCGACATGGGGATCTCCGCTTCTGAAATTGTGTCCTTGGGGGGAAAATGGTGGAAAGCCTAAGCCTGCATGTTGTAGAGAGAGGCGAGTCAAAACGCTACAGCCGCGCTATGCTGTTAGAGGACAGTCTTGAATGGCCGAGACAACTGGCTGATCGGGGAGAGCTTGTGTAGTTTGTGTGGCTCTGCACACTTCGTGCTTTGCTGAGCCACGCTGCCGTACACTTGCACCCACACCCTGAATTTTTAGTTCAAACTGGTGACTGGGAACAAGATAGTTAATGAAAGCAAAATTATCCCTGCAAACTAATATTTGAAACGTTTTGATCCCTAATACCCACCAACATTAACATTAAACACATACTGGCTGTTCCTCAAAACTGATTATAAAACTATGATTCCCTATTGTCTCCTCTAAAATATGTCCCATCTCATGCATTCACTAAAATCCTTATTATTGCAAAGGGAGCAAGGTAGTTGCTGGACATCACAGTTGCACTATTACAGGTATTTACAGTTTCATCAATCAAAAGGTATTTTGACAGATGTCAGGCAGCAGCACAGAGAGCAGCAGCCACAGTGCCTGCTCCAGCTCCACCCCGTGCTGGTCGGATGAAGTATTTCCTGCTCCATTTTTCAGTATTTCATCTGCAAAATTGCGCTAATTATTTTAAAATATTTTGAGCTCCCATTGAGGAAAAATGTATATAAAACCTGCATGCCATTTTCATCTGTCATTTCCTGTCACCATAACTTCACACATACTCAGCCAATTAAGAGGGAAATTGAGATAGGAATACTGTTTCATTAAATTTTAAATAAAAGGAATTAGGGTAGTTTACTCTGGTTTGAAAGCCTGGAAATCAAAAAGCAAAGCTGTGCTCTGCCATAGGGGGCAAACCATTCAGAAAGACACATTTTAAAAAACTGAGTTACGTACTTCCTGGGCACTTATAGCTAATTCCTAGAAATTGCGGCATTCATATAAAATGTTCATTGCCTTAATTCCATCTCTGAATGTTTTTGTCCTAAGTATATAGCCCTGCGCTTCGTGAAAGTTGGCGGGTCATTAGTTAACTCTGTTGTTGTTCCTGAGCAAGAGGGAACAAATTTGCCTGTGGTAAATGAAACCGAGACTGGCCAGCCTCATCACAGTGAATTGCAGAGGGCTGCCACTCTAAAAACCTGCTCTAGATGTTTTCTCAGCTGAAGAAAGGTAATGGCTAGGCGCTCGCGCAGCTCCTTGGGGCTGTGAACAAGGCAGGGCTGCAATTAGCTCCAGCACAGTGACTGTGACAGTCATTAAGTGGCACTGGGTCTACCCCCCATCTTTTTTTTTTTTTTTTCCCCTCCCTGAAAGGCAGGATTGTAATAGGTCCTGGTTCAGCCATGGCTCATCCTGCCCATCCCGCGTGATCACCATGCGCTTGCAGTCACGCGAAGGACTGACACAACTATGTGGCACTCTAGGAAAAGCCAAAAGACAAATTATCATTCAGAATAAAACTGCCCTAGGGTAAGGAAGAGCCTGGACATTTTTTCTTTTTTTTTTTTTTTTCAGGATGTGCTTTATTGCTGCGAGCCTTTAAACTGTTTCATCTCTATGGGCAAGCATACTTGAGCGGCTCCCTTCTGAATTCCCCAGGATGGCTGCCACCATGTGACAGCACCATGCGGCAGCGCTCATGGGGAGGGGGCCTGGGGGAGGTATCACCATCACCATCGTCCCCCTGCCTCCCAGTAGAGGGGTGCCTGCTCATCCTCTTTGTCTTTCCTTCCTTGTCAGGGTCACCTTCCCCTCCCAAAGCACCGAGGGCCTGACCCTCACCCCACGCTCCCCTCACGCTGCTGAAGGCTGGTGCTTGCTGCAGCCACCGCATTCCAAACAGCCGGAGCTGTTGCAGGTACCCTGGGGCCATCAGACCCAGCTTGCCTTGGGCAGGCAGCATGGAGGGGTGACTATGAGGCTTCGGGCAGGTGTCCAACCTGAGTGTCACAGGGCCATATTTCGTACTCCATTTTACGGCTGCTGCATTTTATGCCTGCTCACAGGGAGA
Source organism: Egretta garzetta (assembly GCF_000687185.1). Taxonomy (NCBI): domain Eukaryota; kingdom Metazoa; phylum Chordata; class Aves; order Pelecaniformes; family Ardeidae; genus Egretta; species Egretta garzetta. Next base: position 1,661,452 of record NW_009258554.1, read on the forward strand.
ACTCCTGGCCCTACTCTTTATTCCCCCTTTCTCTCTTTCGCTCTTTGAGGAAATGCTATGAATACATCATGCCTTTTTGAATCCTAATGCAAAAAAAAAAAAAAATAGATTTCAACTGTCATTTAAACAGAGCTAAGAAACAAGAGGGTATAGCAGGAAAAGATTGATGGATGGAAGACATGAGCATGCTGTGAACATTGTACCATACTGGGATTTTTTTATTATTGTTATTTGGGGATTTAAAATAGCTGATCATGATTCTTTTTGTCCTTTCTGGTATGTGTCCTGTTGGCTACAGAAATCTGTTTGGCTTATCTTTGAGGCTGGTTATATTTAGACTCCAGAGCTGGTACGCTCACAATGTGGCCCAGTCCCAAAGCCACCAGTTATCTGCACTGCAGCTGGAGCTGGAGCTGGGACAGGCTACCTGCTCGACAGTCTCTGCATCCCTCTGCCTTTGCACATGGGGTATTGGTGCCTGCGCTGCCCTGGCCAGGGAGCCAGGGTACAGCCAGGATACGTATCTGCACCAAGGCGATGGGATGCATCTCTGGGTCCCATGGATTAGATGTAGCCATAGCCTACTTTTGAGGAGTTGGGGATCCAATATTACGTTCATATCTGATCACTGCCTGCCGTATAACAGTTCCTTGAGAGCCTGCCATTATAGAATCATAGAATCATAGAATGTTTTGGGTTGGAAGGGACCCCTAGAGGTCATCTAGTCCAACCCCCCTGCAGTGAGCAGGGACACCGCTAACTCGATCAGGTTGCTCAGAGCCCCGTCCAACCTGGCCTTGAATG
>NW_009258554.1:1662571-1667597 GCF_000687185.1 Egretta garzetta
GCCCAGAGTAAGGTGGGCCTTCTGGGCTGCCAGCGCACATTGCCGTCTCATGTCTAGCTTTTCATCCACCAGCACCCCCAAGTCCCTCTCGGCAGGGCTGCTCTCGATCCTTTCTTCCCCCAGCCTGTATTGATACTGGGGGTTACCCCGACCCAGTTGCAGGACCTTGCACTTGGCCTTATTGAACATCATGAGGTTCACACAGCCCACCTCTCCAGCCTGTCCAGGTCTCTCTGGATGACATCCCGTCCTTGATTTCATAGAGTGTCTTCTAGTATCTATTTAACCTGAAATGTAGTTAAACAAAAGCTAAACGAACATGAATGACCATATAAGCAGTAGGTTCTGGAAAACCTTGTGACAGACACTGGAGAAATGCCCTTTAGTCTCTGGAAAGTATTTCCCAAGGTCTCCTTGGGGTGTTCTGTGTCTGCATCAGCTGATGAAAATACTGTCTATATTTCTGTAGCCACAGGTGATCAGGAATTTCTCCCACGGTGTAATTTAAACCTACTAGGCTTCTCCCTGGGCAGGGTCAAGGGAGCAGAGAGAGACTCCTGCAGGTTTAATTTTATATGACTGAACAAGATCTGCTTCATATGTGCTTTGTCAGGGCTACAAAACTTGGGTCCGTATAGAAAGTATGAGTTACGCTCAAGCTGCGCGTCTGGGTTCAACCTGGCTGTTGCCTGAATTGCAAAAGGCAGCCGTCTCTGTTACTTGGAGCTCTGGGTAGGCACAGACTTCTTGGTGACAAAGAATGGGAGCCTCCAAACGATGCAAATGGCCTGGAGTCCGGCGGTGTTAAAAGGTTCATGTAAATTTTCTCACAACCCTGCCACCATCTTTTTACCATAATATCGAATGAAAGTTTCCGTTTGTTCTGGGATCAGCTATTGCTTAGCTTACCTTGCAGCAGAGTATACTGAGGCCTCATTCATTCACATTATAGCTTATGTATTACTAGCCAGTTGGAAAATGATGACAGATTTGCATCCTGTTCTGCTCCGTTTAGGAGCTGATGTTCACCGACTTGCAATAACTGTGTATTTGCATAGTGCCTGTAACTCCAAAATATTTTAGTTTTACATGACTTACGGGTGGCCATTTCTATCAGCCTGTGAGGCGCAGTGACTTCAGGGCTGGCATGTGGCAGCCGGCTACCAGCACACACCATACAATATCGTAGTGTGTGAATACCTTATCCATATGAAACTACAAACAGATTTTGAGCAGGCAGGTATTTGATTCAGAAACCAGGCTAACCTCCCTAAGCCTCACTCTTGCTACCAGACACTCGATACCCATAAATAAACAAGCCCCGAGTTCACCTCTCTGTTGTAGAACGGTCTTCCCTCCAGCGTTGTGCTGGAGTAGGGCTTCGCTGTGTCAGACTCTTCGAGGCTCCCGCTGAGCACCCCAGCAACCACCTCTGAGCATCTGACCCTCCGAGGTGCCGCTGAGCCTCTTTGTCCCGAATTGAGCGTGTCCCCACACAATGGGGATACAGCTGTCTGCCTGCCAGAGTTAATGAGCGTACAGGGTAGGCCTTCAATCACCTTTTTTTTCAGCCATATTTCTCAAAGAGCTTTACAGAAAAAGGAGGTATTCCGCTCCCCATTTCATACAGGAGGAGGCTGGAGGCTAAAATGCAAGGAAATTAAGTAACTTGTTGAAGATTACAAAGCAGATAATCGGCAGAGGGCAGAATCAAGCTTAGCTCCCCACCCCCACATCCCTCTACCACTTTGTGCATCTGACAAGGCACAATTTAAAATCCACCACTTTTTCAACTTCCATGGTAAAGAAGTAGTTCTGCTACAGCTTTCTGTTTGACTGACTTTGGCTTTGCATCAAACCAAACCAGCTGCGCTCTTATTTTATACTTACTACCACCCTAAGGAGGTTATGTGCGGGTGCCATAGAAATTAAGTTTTAAGCTAGAATTCACCAGGATCAAATTTTTGGATACAAAACTCCCAGAAAGTCGAGAAGACTGAAACCTAGGTCCTGTAAAAAAAGGGGGGGGCGAGGGGGAAGAGGGGAGGGGGAAAGAAATCCAATGGTCACTTCTCTCCTATCGCTATATGGTCCCAACCCAATAGGAACTGCTGGCTCCAACCAGGCTGCCGGAGGTCCAAAGTACTGGAACAAAAGGACAAACATCATCTTTTTTTCCATCCACACAATGTTTTAGGTGGAAAAAGAAGGACATACCCAGGGACACCCAGATGAATAGTAGCCATAACAGTGCCAGCTTTTCCGCTCCCGAAGTTGTTTACACCCACAAAATTAATTGCAGTGCCAAACTCCAGGGAGAGTTGCGACTCCCTTAAATGTGTGGTCTTTATCGGAAAGGCCAAATGAAATAATTTTGAATGATTAGACACATTAACAGTGCCTGAGGGTATCATATACAAATAGCTGACACCTTTTAAGCACTGACGCAATGAGGACGGACAAGAACATGAGGTGAGGGTGGTGGGAGGAAAGGTCTTTTTTAGATGTATCCAAGGTAGAGCAAGTTTTATTAGTGGGCTTGAACCGTATTGTATCCCAGGAGTGAATAGCTCACACATTTGATCTGATCTTGGGCTCAGTCCAGCTCCCACTGAAGTTTAATGGGAGTTGGATCAGGCCATTGCACTCACATTTTTTCCATGCATGGAAAACTATTTCCGTTACTTTGAATTACAATACCACTGGCTTTGGATTTTACATAATAAAATAAATCTAGGCCACTGTTTATATTCCAAGAAACTGTATTCTGGGATGCCAGCAAATATATTGCCTGTTGGATTAAAAAAAAAACCCCAAACTGGACACATTGGTTTAAAAAAAACAACAGCTCCTAATTATTAAACATAATTTTTCTTCCTTGTGCTTTTCTGGAGTCCTCAAATATTTGAAGTATGAAAGGTACATATAAATTCTTCTCTGGTGGTTGAAATGGTGGAATCTGTAAAACTGCAATGCTTTATAAGAAACAGAGGTTTAATATAAAAATAATAATCTTCATGACTGGCTCTTTGCTTATTGGCATATTTTGCACATTTTAAAATTTACAGTAAAAAAACCTCCACACCCTTGGAATGTCAGTAACAAAGGGGATGTATATTAGCAAACCCTTGTATTTTGAGGACTGGCTTCTCTTGATTGTTCTGACTGCAAATGAACTCTGCAGATGCTGAGAGGCACAGGAAATGTCTTGTGCTAGAAACAGCATTTGTTCCCTGCTTTATGAATTGGATTCTACTAACATTCCAACGTGGTAAGACTGATTAGCAGACTTTGGTAATGCCTCCTGCCCTGGTACAATTTTATTACAATCTCTTATTACCAAGGACAAACACAGAAAAGACTTCCATCAGTGAACGTACGCCCACATTCTGGGAGCAAACGTGTCTGTGGTTAGCTTATGCCAGGGAAGAGCATGGCTCCTGGACTCTGAAATATGGAGCAGCAAAATAAAAGACACCCCACCAAAAGAATAAAACAAAACCACACAGGTACACAAGCAACAGAGGGAACAAAATGTCATTGAGGGGTGTTTAATGTTAAAGAGAAACTATACATCTGGGATGGTGGTGAGGAAGATTTAACAGAGCTGAACAAGGTGACCACCTGCATCCACTTCAAGGAGGAAAACCGGCAGCGGTACGAGGAGTGCTTATGCAGTCATGTGCACATGTGTGCACGCAATGCTTCTTGCTACTGACAAAATAGGAAGTATATTGCCTTTGCAAACATCCCTGGGAACCGGCAGCTTCTCCTCTACATGGACAAATGAAGTTTCAGCATGGGATTAAAAGGAAGAAAAAAAAAAAAAAAAATCTCCCTCACACACATAGCCATGTAGTCCGAGCTGGACAGACTTCCCTTTTGCTTAGGCGGTACAGAAGAGCTAGGTGCTGGCTTCCTGGGGACTCCCAGGCTGTGCACTGGTCAGCCGAAGGTCACACCTTCCTTTCTCACAATAGCAGGTTGTAAACCTTCCTCCACCACATTGTGGTCTGTGCAGCATCCAGGAACGGTTTACAGACCTCTGGATTTTAAGCCATATTCTTGTAGAGGAGCCTTGGCTAACCTGCCCTCTAATGTGACAGAGCACTTTAGAGGGACCAAGAATTGGTTCCGAATTCCCCAGTGGGTTTAGTGGGGTGGCAGGCTTTGACGCTCAGATAGCTAGGACTCACCCACGTTTGGCTGTAATTTCAGATGTGCAATAACTGCAAAATGCTGAGACTCAAGAGATGAGAAAGCAGAAAGAAGCCACCCTTCTCCTTCTCGCTGGCTTTGTTTCTGTAATGAAATAGTGTGTGCTTGTGTGCAGGGGGTTCACTTTGTCAACACCTCCTCAGCCTCTTCACCCCAACTGAAACATCCACGGGGAAATGCACCCAAAGACAAATTCCCCAGCAGAACTGCAGGAATGGCAAACCAGCCAGCCTGATGGGGGAAATTTCAAAACCAAAATGTCTCTTAAATAAGCTTCTTTAATTATTATCATCATCTGTTTATTTATACAAATATAAAATATATTTATATAGATTTATATAATATAGATTTGTTGCTTTGGTGGCTCTTTTCATTTACAGACGTACTGGTCGACGATCTCTGTGCACTTTTTACACTTGACGTAACAGCACCAATGGAACTTGCAGTGGCAACGCTCCACCTGGACGCTCTTGAACTGGTCATAACCCCGCCCGCAGCACATCAGCTCGCACCCATCCATGCCCTCTGAGGTCTTGTTGCACAGTCGGCCCTGAGTGCCCAGCGAGCCAGTGGTCTCATTGCGCAGGCAATAGTCCGGGCTGGGGTCGACATAGACCAGGTCCTCTTGCGTCGGCATGTTGAAACGGTTGTTCACCAGCTCCAGCTTGCCCTTCCGGCTGATCCTCATGGCAGCAGCGCTGTCATACTTCTCCTTCAGCAGGTCGCCCACCTTGCGGAAGTCAGCCAGCTGCAGCCAGCAGGTCTTGAGGCTGCAGGAGCCTGACACAACGGGGCACCTCCCAGCGCC
>NW_009258554.1:1667670-1669877 GCF_000687185.1 Egretta garzetta
TAATTACAGCGAAATCATCGCGTTTTTGTAACTGCTTTGATTATCTCCCAATTTCTGCTGTTTAGCCCTTCAGAAGAGACAAAAGTCTCTTCTTCCTCCTGTCGCATTCCTGTTCCCTAAATACTTATATTTCTGGTCACACTGCCTCCAAACACGACCTCCCCACCCCACCTTCTTTTTCCCCGGCAGATTTCTGACTTGACAGCAGGGTCAAGAGCAGGAAAGAAGAAGAGAAAGAGTCCCCTCCGCGTGGACTCTGGAAATTCCCCGTGTCTCACGGCCCACCGTGGTATTGCATGTTTTTCCCTTCAGAGCTGCAAAAAGGGAAGAGTTGGGAACCTGCCCATTTCCTACCACCTGCAGCAGGAACTGATGCTATCACTGTAGGGATACAGAAGCACAGAACCCCAGAATCATTTAGGTTGGAAAAGACCTTTAAGATCATAGAGTCCAACCGTTAACCCAACACTGCCAAGACCACCACTAAACCATGTTCCTAAGTGCCATATTTACACACCTTTTATACACCTCCAGTGATGGGGACTCCACTACTTCCCTGGGCAGCCCGTTCCAATGTTTGGCAACCCTTTCAGTTAAGAAATTTTTCCTAACATCCCTGGTGCAACTTGAGGCCATTTCCTCTCATCCTATCTCTTGGTACTCCAAAGCGATCAAAGCAATGACTGGATATTTGGATGACATCAAGCTGTATGAATGATAGATACATCTTGCACCCGTCTGAAATAAATCCACGGACCCACACCCTTTCCGTCCATCTCTGCTGAGAGGAGCTCGTCCAGGGGCAGCCTCCAGAGGAGGCGTTGCCTTCCAGAGAGGAGCAAAGGAGGGGTGGCAGCGGTTGGTGAGAAAGATGAAGACCTCCACCCTGGAGCTGAGCTGCTGGAGACGTTAACCCGGCGCCCTGCTTGAAGAGCAGGGCTGCGTTGCAAGGCCTCGCTGCGAACCTGCGCCATCTTGTGTCCAGACATTTCCCTGCACTAACAGGGCCGCCGCCGCGCAGAAGGGCCTACATTTTAGAACAGCAGACGCGAACCTTCGGTGCTGTCTTTCCCGAGGTACTTTCAGGAGCTTGCAGGGGCTGCAGATGCATCATACCCCTAAAAATCCGGCATCAAGATTAGCAAATGGTCTTGAAAATCCAGGCCAGTGAGCGTGAAACCCTCAGCAGAGCAAGTATGGGGTGTAAGGGAAAGTGGTGGGTTAGTCTTCTCCTCCCCGCACTAGCTGGGAGGAAGAGAGAAAACATTGAAAAAATAGTCTAGGATAACAAAGCTCAAACCCGAGGAAAACAGACTGAAACGCAGGCTGGGGTTTGTTCTCTCCATTAATTTCGGAGACAGCTACAAAGCTGCAAATTATGTGAGATCCCGTCGGCATTCACAGGCACCGACAAAGTTTGCAAAGCGAATAGCTGGCACCCCCCCACCACCCCAGCCAGGCCGTGTTACAGCAGCTTCAGCTTACCCCCTCCCCCCCACCCTGGCCCTTGCTCTTCACGCTCTCACCATCAGGCTCCCATCTGCTCTCCCATGACCATCCCGCACGTTCGCAGGGCAGCTCCTCTGCCAGATCCCCACATGCCAAGCAGAGCTGTTTGGCGTCAGCTGTGAAATTACCACCAGCTGTATTGGGTGGGGGACATCAAGGAACGTGAGAAAAAACTAGGATGTTCTGAAGGAGGCAGCAATGTGTCTTCTAGCCAGGTTTTCTGCTGAAGAAAGCAGCCAAACACCGAGGGTTCTTTTCTGCCTCACTCACCGACACAGAGGAAAGCTTCCCAGCTCCCTGCATTTGCTTGCCAAGGAGTAGGTGATTAAGGCAATTGAGCATAGTGCAAGCAAAACCTTCTGCCTATGACTATGTTCTGGACCAGCAGCGAGAGGTCAGAGTTCTCCTACAATGACTGGTTGCTCCTGGTCTAACTAATGTCTAGTGCTTTTGACAGCTAGTGAAGATTCAATTTGGCTTAATGGCTAAATCACATGGAGGCCAATCCAGCTCCCAAGAAAGTCAATGGAGTGAGGCCTTAAAACAGAGAAGCTTTAGTTCTGCTCCTCAGAGCTCAATTTACTGAGGCAATCCCTCATGGCGCAATGTAACAGCTACAGGCTGGGAGTTAAGCACTTGTCTTGGATCGAACTACAACTGCAGAGGACCAACCACACCGTTACTTACAGATTCCTGCT
>NW_009258554.1:1669962-1685023 GCF_000687185.1 Egretta garzetta
AGACCCAACCACGCCGTTACTTACAGTTTCCTGCTGTACTGTAACCAGACAGAGCTACAGCTGAATTTCCCGAGCCCCAGACACTTACTATATCCTCGCTGCACTGCCAGCCTGCTTGTTATAAGCTTGTGTTAGCACTTTTTGGTTATGGTTCTGTCAAATCCCAGGCCACTCGTGCCTCCCTTGCCCTTGCATGTGTTTTTATAAAGTATTATGATTCTTCCTAATCCTGGGCTTTGTTCCTTTAGAAAAACAGTGCAACTCGATCCCTCTCAGTTAATATCATGGGACTGAGTTCACTCCGACTTGGCTTTAAGCAACTGATGCTCAAAACATCTGGCCCATGTGGGTAGTAGCTGTGCCGGGGAATGCAAACGCTACCAGTTATCACAGGTAAGCGTGGTGCCATTCAGCCCCCCACGGCTCCCACTATCAACATCCCAGGGAGGTAACCACAGCTTCAGCTGTTGAATGGCTCTCCCACTCTCCCCCTTTGCTGCCCAGATGAGGAGAAAGCAGAGGAAATTGGAGAATTCCTCTCTGACCAGGCTCAGGTCAAGGTAAAGAATAACAGACCCCACATGCTGTTCTGAGGGCAGGGACTGATCAATGGCCATGCCACTTAAACAGGTTGAAAATGCCTCTAATGGAAAGGCTCAAATCCCCTTCCCATAAGCCCAAGTTCTCTTCCAATTCTTTTCTTGCAAGAATGGGAACGGGAAGAGAATTAATGGGGAATTCCTATGTGGTCAATTAGCCAGACCCCCTTCCAGGCTCTTCTGGCAGTGGCTCGAGTGACTGATGACTGAGGCCTGCCATATGCCGACTGGGTAAATAGCGCAGAAGGACTGACCGCCACAGTCCGCCAGACAGGGCGACAGATAAGGAACTGGGGGGAAGTAAGAGAGAGTAATGGAAACCAATTGGAAGAAAAAGACAGATGGAAGGAAAAGACGTATTGAGATAAAAGCCTAAGACAAACAAACAAAGGCAATAAAGCCAGGAGCCACCACCGCGAGGACTCCGACATTGAGTGAAGGGGTGATGGGGTCAGGACTGCCTGAAAGATAAAAGACCTCTGGTCCCGTCCTTCTCAGAACCTTCTGAGAACCACAGAGAGCAGGGAGACGATCTTCTCTCCTGCCACCAGAGCTCCCTGGGGTTCAAGGAGAAAGAAACTGAGTGAGGGGACGCACCAGAAGTCTGTCTAGAAATCAGAAGACATCAGTTGCAACACTGGCTGGGAAAGCGGGGCAAGGCTGTATGTGGGATGGCACCTGGTGGCCACTTAGCAATGCCATGTCTCCTTTCTTTCAGCACTAACTTTCAGCAACCATACTTTGGGAGTATGGAGTTACACATGCACCTTCCTACTTCCAAAACCAGAATCTCAGAAGTGAAAACTTAACATTTAGGAATGCAGGACTAGAGGGGACCTCCTCAGTTATTAAGTATGATCTCTTGCTATTGTAGGCACAGCTTCAAATAATATTTTCCTCAAATGTATAGAGTGCCCTTTTAAAAGCAATTAGGTTTTCAGCCACCATTATTCTGATCACTATTCCAATGATAAAGTATCTTTTTCTAATTTCCAGCCTAAATGTATTCACTTTATGCCCATTTGCTATGGTGCCAAATTGGCCTTTTGCTTAAAAAGTACTTTTCCTCCCTTATTATTTCTCCCACTAACACAGACATCAGTCATATCCTCTCTCAACTTTCACTTCACTAGGCTAAACATGGCAAGCTATTCTAGCCCCCTTTCTTAAGAAAAGATTCCTATCCCTTGGGTCAACCATAACAAGCCTTTTCTAGTCTGAGGTCATTTTGCTTGGGAATATGAGAACATACAGTATTTTGGGGCCTCACGAGAGCTTAATAAAATGGCATTAGTATTCCCTCATGTTTTATGAAAAGACTTTCCCTAGCACATTATAGGATATTTACCACCTTCCGAGCCACATTGCATCTGCAGTCATCTGCAGCTTACTGCTGCGCCCAGTTCTTTTCTACTTGTTTCCTAATGACTGAAATATTTTTCATGCAAGTCCTCAAGTGATGGTCTTAATGTAGTTTTACTGGATGTCATTAGCTGCTGTACAATATTCGGATTCTCCTCTGTGTTCATAATACCTGCCACCTTTACATCATCAGCCCATTCCCAATTCTTCTGTTGGGGCTGAGAAACAAAAATACTAAGTGTTGGTCTTGAGGCAAGTCCTTGAAGAACTCTGCTAATTAAGCTCTGTCAAGATCAAGATACGTCCTTTCACACAACTTACTGACATCTTCCCTTGAACCAGTTTCTTGTCCACCTCCTAGCTGCTGCATTTTTCCTTATCTTTTCCAATTTAATCAAGTGTTTCCCATGTGAGAAATACATTAAATGTCTCACAGAAGGTTCAGGTAAATGAGACCTATCAGATCTATTTTGCTTTTTAGGAAATCAGTGATGTTCTAGATGATTGTGTGATCAATATTTGAGAAATTCTTCTCAAATTATTTCCCATTTTGCCTCTTCCTCTGAGATATCCTTTCCCCCAGGTCCTCCTGTAAACGCTGCCAAGGTCACACTGACTGTGGTGCCAGCTCTTTCAGAGTGCCAGGAAAGAAAGTGGGCACTCCCTGTGACTTGAGAGCTTTATGCTATCTGAGTTTTGCTTCCACTTTGGCTGTGGTAATTTCCATTTTCAGCCTTTCTCCTTTGCTCCCATGCTAATATATTTCTGAGAGCCAAGGGGAAAAGGCTGCCCTGTACTGGCCAAATACCATCCTGATCAGACAATGCTGGAACCTGTAGCAATGACATCTCAGAGCCACCCCAGGTCTCATCTCCATCCTGATCCTTTCATATTCATCTCCTTTCCCGATCCTTTCATATTCATCTCCTTTCCTGATGCCAGCATCTCCATTCCTCACTACCCCCAAATCCTCATCCACTCAAACCACCCAAAGTCCCACTCTCATTTATTCCAGAGCCCTCCGTTCTTCCAGCCCTTTGCTGCCACTTGACTCCCATCTGAATCCTTCAACCCGATCCCAAACTCCCCTCCATCAGCAGCCCTCTGCACCATCCCACCCATCTCAGGTCTGCTGGCTCCAAACTTCAGTACTTGCTGCTCAGCTCCTCTTCCTCTACCTGTCTGAATGCGGCAGCTGCCTCCTCATGCCTTCCTCACTCCCACAGGTTGCCAGCACCATTGGCCATTTTCTACTGTGATAGACCTTGCCTGCCCCTAGGACACCCTGCCTGGCTTCCCCCAAAAAGCACAGTCCCAGGGAGATTTAAAAAATCTACACTATTAACACTTATTCCCCTAGTGTGGAGGACAGCAAAAGACATCTCCATTGTGCAGCAGACATACCATACCCCTCCCCACAAGCAATGCTGCCCATTCCAACTTGAAGCCCCAGGTAAAGCACTCGCTTACTTTGGGGAGCAAAACTATTCTGTCTTTAGACTCAGCCCCATCCTCACTGACTAGCAGTCTCCTTCCTTCCTTCCCATCTCCTCCAATTTGCACAGTTTAAAAAGCTTTTGCTGTTTATTTTACTACCCTTTGCAAGGTCTGACTCAGCGTGATTTTTTACTGTTCTCACTTCATCTTTACACTTCTTGACCTGTAAGACAGAGCTTTTTGTTATTTATTTGCTATCAGCTCTTTTTTTCCATCCTTAGTAGGCTGTCGGTCTATTCCTAGCAGCTTCTCTGTGGTAGTTATTCATTCAGTGAGGTCTGGATATTCTTCCTACAAGCTTTTTCCTCTTGCTTGGCATGCAGAATTGTAATGGCTTTAGCATCTTTGACTTGAAAAAGTTCCAGACCTCCTCCACAGCAAGTTCCTCGGCTGAGTTTACTAACCTGCTCCCTTAGTTTATCGGAGTTTGTTCTTTGAAATCCACAAGCTTAATTACACACTGGTTTATACTTCCATTTAATTTAATCTGAAGTGGCTTGTGTTCATTTAAACTAAGGTTATTTTCTATGGCCATCTGTTCCACAGAGTCTACAAAAACTAAGCTTGAAATAACATTGTCTTTTGCTGGCCCCTTTGGGGTCCTGTGTTAACTGGAGACAAAAGAAATCACCTTGAGAGCTTGTCTATGGAGTCCAAAGAAGCACGGGCAATGTAGCATTCCAAGCACAATTTAAACAACTTGCTGCACCGTAGTGCAGACAGGCACATAACTGGCAGGACATAACCATTTTTAGCAGTACAAAGCTTCCTTCTGTCTAAAACCGTACCATCGTAGGGAGCAAAATGAAGCACCCATAATCCAAAGGGAAATAGTTAGCAACCTGCTTACACCACTGAGACACACACAAGTCTATGGGGCCAGATGGGATCCACCCAAGGGGACTGAGGGAGCTGGCAGAAGTGCCCACAAAGCCACTTCCCATCATTTATCAGCAGCCCTGGATAACTGGGGAGGTCCCAGTTGACTGGAGGTTGGCAAATGTAATGCTCATCTACAAGAAGGAGGATCCGGGGAACTACAGGCCTGTCAGCCTGACCTTGGTGCTGGGGAAGGTCATGGAGCAGATCATCTTGAGTGCCATCACGCAGCATGTTCAGGACAGGCAGGTGATCAGGCCCAGTCAACATGGGTTTATGAAGGCAGGTCCTGCTTGACTAACCTGATCTCCTTCTATGACAAGGTGACCCGCTTAGTGGATGAGGGAAAGGCTGTGGACTTTGTCTACCTGGACTTTAGTAAAGCCTTTGACACTGTTTCCCACAGCATTCTCCTGGAGAATCTGGCTGCTCATGGCTTGGATGGCCATACACTTTGCTGAGTAAGAAACTTGGATGGCCAGGCCCAAAGAGTTGTGGTGAATGGAGTTAAATCCAGCTGGCAGCTGGTCACAAGTGGTGTTCCTCAAGGCTCAGTACTGGGGCTGGTTCTGTTTAATATCTTTATGGTTCTGTTTAATATCTTTATCAATGATCTGGACGAGGAGATCAAGTGCACCCTCAGTAAGTTTGCAGATGACACCAAACTGGGTGGGAGCGTCGATCTGCTGGAGGGTAGGAAGGCTCTGCAGAGGGATCTGGACAGGCTGGGTTGATGGGCCGAGGCCAACTGTATGAGGTTTAATAAGGCCAAGTGTCAGGTCCTGCACTTGGGTCACAACAACCCCATGCAATGCTACAGGCCTGGGGATGAGTGGCTGGAACGCTGCCCGGAGGAAAAGGACCTGGGGATGCTGGCTGGCAGCTGGCTGAATATGAGCCAGCAGTGTGCCCAGGTGGCCAAGAAGGCCAATAACATCCTGGATTGTATCAGAAATAGTGTGGCCAGCAGGAGTAGGGACATGATTGTCCCCCTGTATTTGGCACTGGTGAGGCCACGCCTTGAATACTGTATTCAGTTTTGGGCCCCTCACTACAGGAAGGACATTGAGGTGCTGGAGCATGTCCAGAGAAGGGCAACGAAGCTGGTGAAGGGTCTGGAGCACAAGTCTTACGAGGAGCGGCTGGGGGAAATGGGGTTGTTTAGTCTGGACAAAAGGAGGCTGAGGGGAAACCTTATTGCTCTCTACAACTACCTGAAAGGAGGTTGTAGCGAGGTGGGGGTCGTTCTCTTCTCCCAAGTAACAAGCAATAGGACAAGAGGAAATGGCCTCAAGTTGTGCCAGGAGAGATTTAGACTGCACATCAGGAAAAATTTCACTGAAAGGGTTGTCAAGTGTTGTAACGGGCTGCCCAGGGAAGCGGGTTGAGTCCCCATCCCTGGAAGTACTGGAGACATAGCACTTAGGGACATGATTTAGTGGTGGACTTCACAGTGCTAGGTTAACAGTTGGACTTCATGATCTTAGAGGTCTTTTCCAACCTAAACAATTCTATGATACTATCATCTGAAATCACAGCCCAGTGAGATTCTTGCCCATATAACAAGAGGAACAAGACAGGTGTTACCCACACTGTGGAGTGAGTATCTTCTGACTTGATCTTCTAATACAGATGTTACTACAGTTCAACTGGAGCCTCAAACTATTGGCCATATTCTGCCCCTGGATCCCTCAAGGCAATAGGACTGGCTGTTAAAAAGTCTCATAACAAATTCACTCTCTATTTTAGGCAGGGTATTTATTTGTAGTAAACCAAGTTCATGACTCCAGACATGTAAGATGTTCAAAGCAAGTAATGCAGAGAAGAACGTCACTTTCAGGCTACTACTCTGTGTGGGAATGCCCCCCCATTTCTAAGCAAATGCAGACCCCTCCACCCTTCCAAGCCAAAAAACCCCAGACCCAAACCAATACCCACTGAGTTCTACAGCTTTCAAGTCTGCACTTTTCCACCTGCTGCAAATTTACTCCGATTTGATTTTGCAAAAGCAGCATGTATTTTCAATGCTTCAACCCAACACATTGATTTCACAATCAAAAAGCCAGAGAAAATCTTCTTTGGTGGCAAAATGAAGCTGAAATTACATGCAGAAAAGACAGACATACATGGGAAAGGGAAAGATAATTCAGTTAACAATTAAAAGTAAGAAAGGGCAGAAAATTAATAAGGAAACTAAGGATATTAGTTAAGAATTTGCAGAAGAGCATGGCTAAGTACACTTAATAGGATTTTTAATATGCATTAGAAATAAAATTAACCTTAGAAAAGCCCGCTACTAGGGAAGAATGATAAAAATTTTAAACACCTTGTGGAAAAGGCACAAGTGATCAAGTATTCCGGTTCTAGATTTGGAAAGAGGCAGGATTACACAGTTGTACCGCAGATGAAAGATGCTAAACCTCCCAGGCTATTTGTCACAGGCAGAGGAATAGCGTAAAAAGCAAATGTGCATACACCAAATGCATACAAAGGGGGCAACTTCACCTACATTTACAGCATCAGTGAGAACAATACCAGAACCCAGCGTGTCATTTTGGTATCCAGTCTCTTAAAGGATATGGGAAAGGGTACGCTAAAGTTACATGAAAATGATTTGATGGCTGATGAGAGAGTCTTCAGTGCTCAATATAGTTTGTCAAGAAAGAATGGTGAATAAATTACAGTTGATAAATACTTCTATGCAGAGGAAATTCTGATTACTAAGAGGCTTTTGGATCTAGCTGTAAAAGTCAGAAAAAGACCTGATTGGAAGCTGACACCAGATAAATTAAAATGATAACGAGGCACAGCGTTGAAACAGGGTGATTAATGACAGTAGCATACTACAAAGGGAAATGATGGATTCTCCATCCCTAGGGGTCTCCAGATCAAAACTGTGTATCTTCTCAGAAAATGCCTGCCAACCAGATGCAAATGATTTATTTTGCCCGAATACCAAGGTAACTGAGCAAGGCATAAGTTTCAGAGACAGCCAGGTAGGCTAATTCGATGTTTGCTTCTGGCTTTATATTCCCAAAAATCTGGATGATGGCAGTAGAAGAGAACTCCACATGCCAACAGATCCTTCTTTTCACCACCAGCCTGTCATTTTCACAGCTCTAGGAAGCCAGTTTCTGAGATGTAAACCTTGAAAGCGGGCCATGACAGCACCTAGCCCATTTGGAAAGGGCTTACATGTCTGCACACGTGTGTCACACAGTATCTCAACAAACCCAAAAACTCACTAGCTTTAGCTGGCAATGGAAGCCTGCCATTGAAACTGGAATATAGTATTTTCAATATTGTCTGTAATATTGATTAAAATGCAGTAAATGTGACCATACACCATCACTGGGGCATCATTGGACTATCCCTCCTCAAACCTCCAAGTAATTTGGTATCTAGCTATCTCAAGCCTTCTGACCCTGAGAAAGAGGAAAGGGTCAGCATCCATCTTACCCTGCGACCAGCCTCGTTGTTCTGCAAGTTCATCAGCATGCGGGCCTGCTCCTCTGAACCTCTCACGTAGTTCTTCTCCCTCTCCTTGGCATCCACAAACTCTTTGGCAAAACGATATCCATACTCCACGTTATCCCCGCAGCCACCCCACAGCCAGTCTCGGGGCAAGTCCTTGGGCCGGGCGGTCCGGCTGCAGCCACAGCTGGAGAGCTCTCCTTCACGGCAAGCCCGGCTGATTGCATTCACCACCCCGGCAGCACTGACGGCGTAGGTGAAAGCAGTCTCTCGGCTCCCTGTGAGAGAGACGTGAGAAGCAAATTAATGAGAGACAGATCTTATTTAACAAACACAACGTGCAGCAAGGAGCAAGCCAACGGGCTCCGGAGAGTAGGACATGGTGTGTTCTGAGAAGGTGCACGGAATTAACTGGAACAAAGGAACGGGGTGGTCAAGCACAAGGGCCCTGTTCTGGTAGATGGGGAACTGCCGTAACACATGCTTGCATCCTGGTTTTGTTTTCACTTCACAACAACAGCTCCAGCCAACTGACTGTCCAGAGCTGGCAGTTTCTGTGTAACCAGGATCAACCCCAAATCTGATTTTCTGACACACACCAGGAAAAGGGCCGAGACTCCTGCTGTTGCCTGGAGGAATATTTTCGGGAAGAGCATGTTCTTCGTGAACTTGTACGTGCTGCTCCTCAAGGGTTATTATTTTTATTATACTTACGTTTGACCATCTAAGAGCCCTGGAAACCCCAGGCCTTGCCCAAAAGAAACAGCAACACCACAGGCAGGGAGCGCTCAGCCTCCTTCCTCTCAGATCAGCCCTTCAGTATGCTCTCATTTTAACCCAGAGGAAACTCTCAATCAGCAAGAGCATTATCCACTTGCTGAAAATACAGCTGCTGCCTCAGCCACTGAATTTGCCAATAATCATTGAAAACAACTAACGAAGTTGGTCCTGTGCAAAAGGAGCATTCTGGTTAAGCCAGCTATCGCTCTGGAATGGTCTTCATTTAATTGGGACAAGCACTCTTTGTGGGCTCCTGAGTTCATCGACCTTATTTTGGTTTACATAACATCAGCTGAGAATTGTTTTGAGACAAACTGACAGAAACCCATTTTTACACTCAAGCATCACAGCAGAGACTCTCCCAACGCCTCCACAACTGCAGCGCTGGAACAGGTAAAACTTTCCCATGTAGACAATAATAAATGAAACGACTTTCCATTAGCAGGTTTACTAGAGACTGCCCTGCTTGGAGTGTGTGCTCTGTACAGCTTAAAGCCTGAGCCAAGCAGCTGGATCGGGTCTCCAGCTATGTATTCCTGGCAGTGATTCAGCCCCAATTTGACCGGGGCACCAACAGAGCCAGAACACTGCATGAGGCCGAGCTGTGCTGCACCAGTGAGCGCTGTGGGTCTGAAAGAGGGGAGTGGAGGGGGATGAGGAGGCGGAGGCAATCCACACCTGTGCTCTCACCACACGGTGTAATAAATAGCTAAAATCACACCTTCAGAGTCATTGTGTGCATCACCAAACTTTCAGGTGATGAAGAGAACAACTGCCAAAGCTTCATTGTAATAAGCAATCTGATTGTGAAGAGCTACTTACACCAAACCCCAGCAAGAGGCGACCCTCTAATGCTCTCAAGCAAATTTGCATGACTTCAGAGGGCAGATTCTCCAAGAGCAGTTTGTCACCAACCTACCAGGTTCTCAGTGCCAGCTCCCTCAGCAGAACTGAGCTGATGCTTTTGGTGTGCTCTTGTTCCAATTTGCATGTGCTGACAATCTGTAATTAATAGCAGCTTATCACCAGCTTAGTGGTAATGACCCATGACAAAGGCAAGGCTGTGAATGGCATCCACCTTGAAGAACAACTTGTGATCCACACACCCCCCCCCAAAATGAGAGTTGTGCGCTAAGGGCTGGAGTACAGCACAAGACAAAAAATGCTACAGGACACTTAATATAGAAGGGATGGCCTTACTAGCAGGTCCTAAGGAGAGGACTATGCCCCCCCAAACCTCCCTGATCCAAGAAGTAAAGAGGAGTGACTCCTAGTTAAGGTAATTCAGCTGAGACTAGCCTATAAGGAAGTTATGGTCATTTTTCAGCAACTCATCTACTTTGTTTCGCATGCTACAGGTATTTTAAGGTAACGGTCCAATGTGCAGTTTTGCCCCCACCAGTCTGTGCTGGTACAGTGAGAGCCCTGCGGGCACACCAATCATCCTGCTAAGCAGAGCACTCCCTGCATCTATGCAGATTAAAAAAGACACAGGGGGGAAAGGACCCCCCAGTGTTATGGCTTGCTCGACAGAGCCTGCACGGCTCCAGGTGCTTAGCATCCTCACAGCTCGATTGAGATCCCTCTACTGAAAGCACAGGTGGGATTCGCACTTTTACTGTCCATGCTTTAACCACCTCCAACTTTCAAACGTAGCAGCAACTCAATGTGCGGCTCCTGGCTCTGTATGAGGAGTTTAGGCTGCTGAGGATGGTGGTGGGAGAAGCTAAAGCAAGTCACAGTGTGTGGGTTTCTTGCCCCCTTGCTGCCCACGAAGCAGAACAAACCATGGTGCTCACTCAAGGTAGGTTTGGAAGACTGTGGCTCTGTTTGGGAGGCGGGATAGGGCATGTGCATGAAACCCTGCGCTAATGCAAAGCAAATCTGTAGCTGGCAATTGTGGGCTTACACATTCTCGTTCTCTCTGCTCTCCTACCACACCTTCCGGCCTTGAAAAAGTATTTGGGTTTTTGGTCATCGTCTCAAAATTCACTCTGGTACCACGACACTGTGCCATCATCTAAATGGGCCAGGGAGTTATTCCCCAAATTTATGCAAACGTGAACAGGGGTTACGGAGACGGTCAGGCAGTAAACCCCCTCCTGCCCTCTCGCACACCGAGCTCTCCTGAGCTGGGATGGCCCGGAGTCACCCCGGGGGGTCGCCGTGCCCTGGCCAGGCTCGGGGGAGGATGCCTGGGGCCACTGTTCCCGGGAGGCTCTGCCCACCGGTGTGGAGCTCCATGGAGCTCTGCTGCCCTCCTGTGCCCGCTGGCCACCCACCACCAGGATGGGGAGCCCCAGGCCGCGGCGGCTTTTGGGGGGCACCGTGGAGGGTGCCAGCATGGGCTGTGCCCAGGGAAGGTGTCGGTCCCTGCAGATTGCTTCCCTGGAGTTGCATGAGAAGGAGATGGGAGAATGGACCCCAGCGGGGAGACTGACACGAAGATGATAAAAATGGGATGAAAAAGTTTTCGTTTCAGCTTTTTAAAAGCATTTCCCTAAAGTTTGCCAGTTTCAAAGGAAAAGGAGGAAAAATATTTCTCTTTGTTCTCTTCTTTTATGACTCCTTTTTTTTCTCTTTTTGCATTTGAAAAGGCAGAAGAGATAAGATCTTTGGCTCCAGAAATGACTGGACAAGCCTGGAAACCCCAGCCTTGCGGTTTAGGATTGCACTGAAGGAGATAGACTCTCTCCTCCCCTGAGGAAATTCTAACGCGACCTTTTTGGGTGCTCTGTCCTCTGCCTCATAAATGCAGAAGTAAGGAATGTGTCTGTATAGAATGTAGAGAGGTAGATATACGCACACGTGCAGCCTAAAATCTGTACTGGCAGAACAAGAAGCAACTTCAGAAGGATAATTTTTGCATATTGTCAGATTATCATTACTGTATAAATCACATTTCAAAGGTAAGAGCAATTCTCACAACACCACAAACACTAGGAAAAACCGATGTTAAAAAGCAGCCTAATCCAGTGCTACGGATGCCTCTACAAAAGCTTTGTATCACTGGACTGCCTCACATGCATAACATGAAGGTGTAATGATTAAACACAGACCAACCGGGTCTCCTATTTCCGAGCTGAGCCAAGTTCTGCGAGCAGGGAAAGGAAACCAATCTTCCAGGTTTCTCAGTGAACATTCTCCCAAGGAGCTCCCAGGCTTTGGACTTGGCCAGGGCAGGTTCTCCTCCCCTCTCACAGTCCAGAGCAGCTCAAGGAATCATATAATCTATGCCATGCCTGCATCAGTGGGTGGGCAGCTGAGAGTTGTTGGCACACTACCCACCTTCTGGGTCCTTCTTATCTCTTCCCGCTTCCCCCCCCCCAACACTCTGGCATGCCTCTGTGCTCTTGCAGATATTCTGGTCTCCAGACCTTTCTTGTGCCATTGGCAGAGAGTACAGAAAAAGGGCTGTGGTCCAGAATTGGGGCTCAGAGGTTGAAAACAGGAGACAGGCACACAGTATGAACCCAGGGAAGAATGACTTTGTAGTTGACACAGAGAGATTGAAAAGCTTTGTTTTCTTCCCCAGCGTGGAAAACAGATTTGCTGAAATGATGAGCAACGCCTCATTACAAAGAAAGAAAAAGCAGAAGGTGGAATTAAGAGAAGAGGCACCATCCCCTTCCCCAGCAGCTTATTGTGGACATAGGCAATGATGGTGAATCATCATAGACCCTGGAACACCCCAGGCCATCTTTGGTGACATTTTTCTTACTTGTGTGCTCTCTTGTGCTGGAGTACAACCATCTGACCATGCTCTAACTCACCAGAGTATCTAAAGGACCCAGTTTCAGAACTCTTTGTTAGGATAGCTTTTTAAACAGCAGGCAAGCGCAGGCGGTTGCCTCACAGATTCCTACTAGAGGTACAACGGTAGTCCTAGCAAACAAATGCACGCACACACAAAACAAATAATAGCAGCAGGACTACTGGACATACCCATCGCATACCCACACTACCTCTTCCCTCATCAAAACCCAAATCTACTCCCAGTCTAAACTAACAGGATCAAATTTATTTTAGAGAGGAGGCATCTTCCCTCTTCCACTATCCACTCTAAGTCCCTTCTTCCTGTACACCCTCTGATCTTTCCTAACTGCTTTTCATTCTTCACCTCTGATCTTTGCCTTCTCTTAGTTCACCTTTCTTTTCTCCAGGTGTGGACTTGCCTACTGTACCAACCTGGGGATGCAGGAAGGTACTGAAGAAGAGGAGAAAGTTTGCTCCAGAATGGGAAATTCCTATTTTCTTCTGTCCTTGCAGAGTCACTAGATCTCCCTGGGGATCTGAAATTTACCCTGTTCTTTGGGCTAAGTTACATGTGAGGGAGGGACACCAAGAAGGGAGAGATGGAGGTGTATTTTCTGTCCTTTCCTTGTGGTAGCTGAAATACCAGTTTTCATACCCCGAAGCACAAGTTTTAACAATCTGGGATTGCATGTAGTCTCATCTGGCCACCACCCTTGCTATCAGAAAGCAAGAGATCAAGGATGTGCAGATGCCTTGGATATGTGTCAGGAGCTGAAAGTATGCTTCAGGAAACAGCATTTCCCAGGGGAGTATCCCGGAGAAGCGGGGATTTGTTGGAGTATCAGCTGGGCAGAAAAAGAGGAATTAGAATAGCTCTGGTGGGCTGAATTAGGGATTCTGAAAGGTTGAGTAACACATGCAAAGAAGTCCCTAAAATTCTCCAGGATGACGCATAAGAATTTCAGGATCAAATGGAGGGGATCACAGGACTTGGCTACCCCGGTGCCCTATCACCTTGATGCCCCAGAGGTATTAAAGATGCATCTCTTGGTGCCCTGCTGCCTGTAAGTTTGGGGGGTTTTTTGAGAGTGAAGCCAAAAAGGTGCAAGCAATGCTGGGGGCGCAGGAGCTGGAGGTCTTTTTCCATTCCTTGCTAAGTGTTTTCCCTGACCTTACAACCAAGAAACAGTGCTGGTTCTGGATTCTTCAGTGTAAATGATCAGCTTTGTGGGTGGGAAACAAAACCTGGGGCTGGTGAGAGAGAGTGAGTGTGTGTGTGCGCGTGTGTGTAAGCGGCTGCTTTAACACCTTTTCTTTATTGTCCTGGCTGTCGGACACATCAAACCAAGCCCGGATTTCTCAGTTTCTTGCCATCAGATGACTGCATTTCAAAAGGAGCTGGGACAATGTGGCTCGGTCACACCTCAATTCAAGTGCAGCAATGGCCTGTCAATGTGCCTCTTATGGCCAGCAGGGCAGGAATTATAAAAATCTCTTAGGTTTACACAGAAAGTGGCAGAACGGGGAGGGAAGGGGGGAGATCCCATGCCAGGGGAGTCCATATTTCCCACATCTCAGTTCTGCATTCCCTGTCCGAGGGCGCTCCAGATGCTGGGAATGATAGCGTGGCTCCATTGTTCCCGGCTCCAGCTTCTTCCCTCCCTACCTCTAAACAAGCACACAAAACAAAAGCAGATCCCCTCTTCCTGACCTTCCCATGTCCCCCAAAGAAACACCCACCCCCCCCACACACACAGTGTAGTTGAAGAAAGGGAGAAAGCTGCCCAGGGACAGCCTGCCTGCCCCCGGCACCCACCCCGTACCGAGTGCTCCTACCTATTTTCATGACCCGCCCAAAGACGGAGGTGTTGTCCACCGTGCTGCAGTTCCACCGCCGCTGCCGAAACTGGTACTGGCACTCCTTGATGGCACTGCGGGCCCCCTCCCCGATGAACACCATGTGCTCCTGGTAGAGCTGGCAGAGCTTGCGCTGCCCGGGGGAGAGCCCCGGCAGCTGGCTGCACACCGGCTGAGCGCCGATGATGTACATCTCAGGTCTCTGGATGGGGTTCATGGCCAAAGACCTACGATGAGAAAAACATCCAAGGGAGTTTGGAGGGAGAGGCCCCCTCCACGAAACGTCCGGCACCTTTCCCCGCCAGCCCAGCCCAGCTCCGCTCCCAAAGCCCGGGCGCATTTCTCATGTCAGCTGCCTCCCTCCACGGCTCTGCCAGATGCGAGGCTTTTCCAGGGCTCTAGCGGGAGAAACACAGCTCGTTTGTAACCCGAGTTTAAACACTGAGGACACCCGGGATGGGGAGGGGGGCAGAGGAAAAGCTCAGCACTTTCTCCGCAGAAGAAAGCGAGCTGCTTTTTCACGGACCGCCAGCGAGCGATGCCTGCCTTCGAGCCAGGCTATTTTCCGCTCTTCAAGGGGAAGGGGGCTCCGCGGCTGCTCCCAGGGCTTTTGGCAGCGGGTACGAAACCTCACCCATCCTCTCCTGACGCCTTCCCCCACATCCCAAAGCCCGAACGGGATTTCGGCGAGCCCGTACAAAAGGAGCCCAGAAACGGCTGGAGGAGAGGGGCTGCGTCTCAGGTCCCCAGAAACCGGGCAGGGACGGGGAAGGGGGACACACGGGGGACCTGGAAAGAAGCGAGCTGCTGCGAAAGAAGCCCGGGAGGCAAGAAAGTTCCGTCGGGGAGCGCAGGGC
>NW_009258554.1:1685748-1692645 GCF_000687185.1 Egretta garzetta
CGGCGAGGCGAGGCGAGGCTGGGCTGGGCTGGGCTGCCGGCGAGGAGCGCAGATAGGGCTGGCACCAGAGCCTAATGGCTTTATGGGCAGGGGAGGCGGACAGGAGAAAAGCTTCAAAGGCTCTTCTGGTCCAAACACCCCTCTCCCTTCCCTGCTCAACCCACCGGGAACCTCAAAGGCCGAGGGCAATCTGGCAGCACCTCAGCCCTTTCCCCCACACCCCAGACACCGGCAGAAAGCAAACGCAGGCATCCCGGACCCGTGCGGATTCGTGTAACAAACTCTCCTCGCACCCAGCCTCCCCCAAGCCGCAGGGAAGCAGCCACCTCATCACGCCATCGACACCGCTCCTGCTGCCTCCATCTCTACATGGCATCCCACCACCCTGTCCTACCCTGTGCTGCACAATGCCCACCTCTCCGCCACGTAAAAATGCCCCCCTCCACTCCCACACAGCTTCCTCGCTGAGCCCGGAGTCCCCCCAACCCAGCCCCTGCGGCAGTGGCAGCTCCCCGAATGCGGGCTGAATATGGGGGTCCCCCCCCAGCAACTCCCAAGTCATGTCCACAGCATACGCGGTCCAAGACCCGCAAGTACCCAGCCTTTCACTTTGCCTCACGAGCGGCACCCGAGACATGAAATCACCAGACTCGGCAGCTCAGACCACTGAAGTATATTTTTTATCAAATTCCTCATGCCCGACACGGTGGACTTGCTGTGTTTGTTTGCAGCACGCTTCACTTCCTCCCCCATCCAGATGTGCTGTACCTGCAGCTGGTGGCCCATCTCACCTGGCAGGCAGATGTGGGCTGTGAGTGCCAGAATTAGCCTCAGGACAAAAAAGCCTTGTGTGACCCAGAACCTCGGCGGGAGGGGAGTTTTACTGCTCGGGCACAGCAGGATCCACGTCTGAAGAAAACAGGGTGACTTTATTCGCATCTTCTATATTCTCCCTTTTCCTCCTCCCACAGCCCCGAGCGTGACGGAGGGATGGTGAGGTGTATGTGTGTGTAGCCACGCATACGTGTTTTGGGTCTGTTTCTATAGGGAATAGACAGAATGGAAAGTTTATCTCCGGGAGTCTGGGGAGGAAGGAAGTTGTGTATGGATGAATGGCTTTTCCATGACAAACAATGAGTCTGCACAGACATGGTGTGATGTCACCTAAAGAATTTCCAAGCCTGCCTCAGATACAGAAAACCTCCTCGCTGGCAGAGATGAGCGCGTCTCACCTTTCCACCTCGCCACAGCCAGAAGGAAGAACTAGGACAGGGGGAAGAAAAAAAAAAAAAAAGGGCCCTTGCTGTCTCACACACGCACACGAGGAAGGCATGCGCCATGTAAATAGATGACACGATGGGAGAGGTGTATCTCCAAGCTTCGCCCTCACCAAGTCTCCTCACGGATTCTGAGAAAGGAGTAAACCGTGGCGAGCTGCCTCGGTGCCTCTCCCAGCCAGGAATGTGAGGCGGCACCAGCCAATGAGGCACTTCCACAAATAGGGGTGATGTCAATGTCCGCATTCGTGTGAGCTTCTCTGAGCGCATGTGCGCAGCCGCGGCACTCCGCAGGGCAACAAGGATGTACCACCACGTGGCGCTGGACCGGTGGTCCACCTCCGGCGCTGCGCCGTGGTGGAAACAAAAACCTTTCCAGGTGGTAAAAGTCTAGGAGATGCTCCTGCGAAACTTGGTCCAGAAACACACGGTGTTAATTAAGTATCTCATTTTAAGTATTAATATTCGAAGGCAGCCACTGATTAACAACAGCAAAGTGTTGTGAATGCTGCTAGTAGCAACTTGACCTCCAAAAAGCACCACAGAATCACAGAATCGCAAGGGTTGGAAGGGACCTCGGGAGATCATCTAGTCCAACTCAGCAGGGCAATGATCTTATGTTGAAACACGAGGCACAAAAGTTGCCGTACGGGATAAGATCGCTTATCCAACCAAAGGCGGCAACGAAAGGAGATGCTTCAGCGGGGAAGGTCTGAAACTCTGAATTCTACCCAAATTCTGCTGCTGGCAAGAGCAACTGCCATTGAGTTAAGACATGAATTATGGAAGCGAGTCCTTTTTAAGGTGCTGGAAATAATTTCTTCACTGGCTGCGTTTATGATTTCAGATAAAGATAGCAGGTGAGGCGTTGTTGGAGGGATGTAGCCTCAGCTAGCAACTTCCAGACCAAAAGCTGCAAAGCACTCAGCCAGCGGTCCAAGGAATACTGTCTATCCGTCTTCCTTGCACCCGCTTCTACTTGCCACCAAAATCTTGACAGCAAGCTTTCGATTTTGTAAATAAAAAGCTTGGGTTATTTTTTTAAGCTCAAGCCGCTTTGGCAAGGTTGTTTGCAAAGCAGGGCTGGGTGGGAGAAGCCAGTGGAATTTTGTGAGGATGAGAGGTAGGATGAAGCGGGGCTGCGGGAGGGCTGGGACAAATGGAGCCAGCGAGGGAGGCATCAGGTAAGAGAGGAGGAAGAGAGAGAAGAGCTGCCAGCAGGTAATCCCAAATGACTGACTGGGAGCCTGGGAGAATCATCAGGATTTGGGTGGCTCAGGGGAAGGAGGCTAGAGTGAGCAGGACTTTGGGATGGCTCCATACGAGTGACACAAAGGGATCACTACGCTATCAGGTATAAGGGAGGCCCTGGAGAAAGCCAGTCTCATCCACTCTCCTGTTCCCTGGCTAACCCCTGTCTCAAATCCAGGTCTGCCCAACCTCACCCCAGGCATACCACCCCTCCTGGCCACTCCCCACCACCTGTCCACTCCCCACCACCCATGTGACTCCCACTTTCATCCCAAACCATCACTCCCTCGCGGCAGCCCACCCACACCAACTCACACCGCTCCTGCTACAGGAAGGGGCAGTAGAAACAACTCTGAAACTGAGGGTTGCTCCTGCTTCTGTTGGAACAGGTCCCATCCCACCCCTTTGAGTGGGCCTGGCTCACTCAAACAGTGGTAGTGAACCTGGGCTGTGCCCTGAGTGCTGATGCTTTTGCCTAGATCGCTGAGGATCACCTGGGCCAAATAGGGAGCTGTCACCTGAAAACAGGACATGGATCTTAACCTTCAGATTGAAGGTCCAATGCTCCCTTAGGTCTAGCTGCTCCCTTCCTAGAGGGAAAAGCAGCGGCAGCAAGCCTGCCTCTTCATAAAGCCTTGGCATTCTGCTGCATTCAACAGTCTGCTGCCCTAGGCAACTGTCTACTGTGTTGCCTGGCTGCCTAAAATTAGTACCTGTGTTTGCCTTTGTTCGATTTTCGGAGGTGACAACTATGCACGAAGCACAAATCTACACATCGAGTTTCCAAAGTCACGGCAGAGCAGCTGGAGAGCTGTCGCCACTTTCCCAATACCGTCCCTGCTGCATTTGCTGGAGGGAAGCTGCAAGGCTCCAAGAAAGAAGGGGAGGTCATGTCATGAGATCATTTGCAAAGATTTGGCAGACTGTGAAAAAAGTTGAACCCTGGCTGGAAGAGAGCCCTGATAACTTAGAAAAGGAGTTACTCATGCAAATTCCTTGCCCTACCCTTATTGTTTTACGTAAATTTGGGATGTCCCCAAGTGCAACACAGATCTTTAACAAGTGCTGTAAGGAGTGCTGAAAGAAAATGTAAGTCTCTTTCCATGTAACTTCAATGATCCTCTTTTCTGCATCTTGTCCAGTTTCTCCCAGACTGGGGAGAAGTGGAAAACATTCTTGATCAAGAGCCTCTTTCAAGTTCCTGTTTATTCTTGCAACTTGACTGTGGTTCAATGTCTTGCAATGTCCAGTGCATCCAGAAACATCTATTGCTCTCTCTGACAAAGGAGACAGGGAAAATACTCACTGAAGTAGAGTCTCCTCTACTTACGGAGCCAGTAGAGATGTATGACCCAGGAAAGAGGGTTTACACGTGCTGCTCAAAGGGAATCCCCGCCCTCTGGTTTTGTGCCATGGACCTGCTGCTTGACGGCACCAAGAGATGTACTGCAACGTCCTGCTATACATCTGCTTCTGGCAGCCAGGCTTGGTTTTAACCACAGTTCTTACTAAGACTTCAGGAATCTCATTAAAGTCGTATACCTGCCCATTCAGCTGAACCAGTTTCAGAGGGAGCGTAGATTAAAAAAAAAAAAAAAAAGCCCCTTGAAGCTAAATTGCAGCCCGCACACAGAAACCTAAATCATTTTATCCCACTATCCCACCCCCCCACACTCACTCAGTGCTTTGCTGCTCCCCTGCTGCCAACCTGTCCCCCTCTCAGCACCGTACCACCATGTTGCTCTACTGGTGTCAACCGTCCCAGATCTAAATGTGTTATTTTATTTGTATAGTGATTATTACCTAAACAGCAACTGGTCCAGATCCAGCTGGGGTGTTATGGAAGGTGTAATAAAACCTTCTCAAAGTATCCCAGGCCATCAGCCCTTCACATCCACTGCTTTTTGTCTTGACATTGCCTTGCCTCGTTGAACTCTTACGCACTGCCTGTCTCCGCTGGAAGGGCAGATTATTCCTGCCTGTGTCCTGCTTGTTTCTTTTGGTACTTACACACTAAGTTTTATCTCCTGATGTGCTCATGCGCTACCTTTTTCTGCATCTCATCACCTGTCACCCCTGCTGACAGATCCAGATTTCCTTTCACCACTACCTTGCTCTTTCATTTTTCCATGACTCCCCTGGCCAATGACATCCAGTCTCCCTGTCACCAGGGCATGTAGTGTGGCAAACGCCAAGATATACCTGCCAGTCCCAGCAGACCCAGTGACAGCTGCCCCTGAAGTGCCTCGCCAAGGAGAGCAAGAATGGAGGAAGGTTGCAAGTAAACAGAAGTATTAGATGGCAAAAGAGGCCAGATACTAAACATTTTCACCATTTAAAACCAGAATAGGTAAAAAGGATAGTGATTCTATGAATAAAACAGCTTCTCATTAGCGAAAGATACAGAATATATGTAAATCCTTATGAACATTGTCATTTATGCCACAATATTTCACACGACAGGCAACAAGCTCACCTGGAGCAAGACCGTCTCACCCACTACAAAAACAAAAAGGAGCAAACTCCAAGGATAAACTTGGACGTGACCCTCCTCCCTCTCAAACTGGTTCAATGGTAGTTGTACTCTCACAGCAGATTAAATCCCAGTGTTGAGCCAACCTGGTGCACCCAGACCAGATGTCCCAAAGAAAAGTGCAAGAGACTCAGCAGCAACCTGTGCAGCACCCGCAGAAGCTGCGTGTGCTGAAACAAAATCGATTTAGATTTTTTGAAGTCAAGAAGGAAGCGATGTAGAACCATCCCTGCAGGTACATAGCTGCCTGGAAACCTTCCGTATTTCTGATATCCCGGGGACAGACTGAGGCCACCTGGTTCCCTTTTTCATAGGAACTCTAGTTGCATGTTGGCAGCCTCAGTCGAGAGCCAGAGACCTGAACCAGGACATGCCTGGCCCAAATTTTGCACTTCTTGTTCCCACAACTACTAGAATACCAGGGTTTCTGGGGCTGCAGCAAGTTGTCCTTAATCACAAACTGAAACCTTCTTAGCATCCTTTATTTTTGTGGGCAAGACCTGTAAGAAATTAGACCAGCTCCACCATGTGTAGTCATAATCTTACAAATCACTAAATGCATATATTTGAAAAAAGTACTAAGTAGTATCCTCTGATGACCGTTCAGTGGCTTCTTTAACATGCCCACGGTGTCACAGCTTGCTTGCCAAAAGGCACCCCATCTCCTTCATTTGCACTAGCAATTTCTTCTCCAGAAATCATTCCCCAGACCCCCTCAAAGGAGCTGCAGGAGGTCAGGTAGAAACACAAGCCCAGGTGGGGTTAGGAAGCCCACGCTGCTGCTCCCCAACACTGCAGGTTTTAGGAACGAAAGACTCCAACCCTTATGGCCATCTAGCCCACACCTTCCCAAGTGTTAAGTTTACATGGAGGATTAGCCATCCTAGAGAAGAATAAGACATGAAGAAAGTGAAAAGAAGAAAGCACATCCCTCCTTTATTTGTTTTTCAGGGGCTGACCCTGGGAGCTGGTTTGTTACCTGCCCGTAGCTGACCATGGCACGGACCCCTCAAGCAGTGACAGGCGGGCAGCCCTCGTCCTGCTAGAGAGCTGATGCTGGCTGCAGGATTTGTGTGAGAACTCTGGACTCAGATTGTGGTGGTTACGAGCATGTACATCAGCCCTACTTGAAGATTAGGAAGGATAACAGGACAAAGTTCTCCGACGGTGTGAGCAAGGAGGTAGCGAAAAGTGATCCAAGTCAAAGCAACTTCTCTGCAGAAATTTCAGAAAAGGCCAGGGGACGGAAACAGCTGGATGACTTGAAGTGTTTTCTTCCCTACTCTGATCATCCCAAACCGAGAAGATTTACGTCTCTGCGTCTCACAGGCCTGGACCTCATTTTTGCTCTGAGGATGTATTCCTTTCAGTTTGTTCCATACTCCATGATAATTACATTAACTGGCAAAGACAGGGAAATATTTAAAATACAGTTAAGCTGCTGTTGCAGTGGTTCTTGGCTCTCCAGGAATAGATGACTGGGGGAAGCACAGAGATGCACGGTTACTGCTCTGTCTTGGACATTCAACACCTCGGTGTGGGTCACAGGGACCGGTGTCAGACTGACTTGGATCAATAGCCTCCTGTCAGTTAAATCTTTGCCAGCAAAGCTTGATATAGACATTTCCAAAGGAAATAGTAAGCCATGGAATAAATTCAAATCGAATTTCGTTTCTCTCCTTCCTGTCAGAGTCTTCAAAGATGTTCTTATAAAGTCCAGTCTCATGAAAATAATATTAATGATCAGCTGTTCCTCCACTGTAGACTTACAAAGCAAGCACATACACACCGTACATTAGAGCCCACGACTCCTAACACACACTATTTTTCCCTTCC
>NW_009258554.1:1692886-1693939 GCF_000687185.1 Egretta garzetta
GGGAAAGAGGTGCAGGAAGGGCTGAGTAACGGGTTCAAAACAGTAAATCTGTGGTGCAGATTTACCTCTGTTCAGCAAAGCATTAAACCAGGTGCTTGAAAGCATACGCTCAGGTCGTTTTTGCTGAATCAGGATAAAAATTAAAATCTGCTTGCTTTTTCCATTCTTTCAACCACCAGATACTTCTGCCATCAATTAAATGTGGCTCCTGCTCAAATAGAGTGCATTCAAAGTGCAAGTAATAAACAAAATATTTTGGGAATAATGCCCTAGTGTATCAACTGTATCATCTACATAGTTATCCCAAACAGTTTCCAAACCAAAGAAAAAACGTTTTCCAAGCATGCTTATTATATTTTAGTGTTAAAATATAGAGAGAGAAAGGCTGACACACTATAACTAAAGCCCTATCTGTATCAGAAGGTTACACTGATTTAACCACTTTCAGAACTTATCTTCTCTACTGTCACACTTCAGTGCAGGAATCTCCTGTTAATTCTGGATGCAACAGATTTAAGCTAAACCTGTTCATACTGTCTTGGGAATAGACTGCATATCTATTTGTACCAAAAAGAAGATAATTTTATCTCTCACCTTTATTCTCGCACCAATCATATATGTGCAATTCTAACTGCAGAAAATAAAGTATCCTATTTAAGATTTGCCTGTAAAACGCTATTATAACACTATTACCTGCTTAAATAAAGAGTGTCCAGATACAAATTCTCAGCAAAATGTGCATTCATGCAAACCTAACCTGGAAGAGTTACATCAGGATATCAGCATTGTATAGGTTAGTTACCCTTTAAACCAAAAGCAAAACCTTCAAAATTAAGATCTGTCCTGATTTAACTAGACTACTCAGTTAAATCACTGCCTTTTTTTTTCTTTTTCAGTAGATAAGGTCTAATATTAGGAACAAGGGGTTGTGCCTCTTTTCAGTGGCACATCATATGATCCCATATATAAACTCAGTGAGCATCTTGAAAGCTGTGGTTTATTTGGGGTCCCTACGCTGAGTGGCATCTCACCATGCAAAAAGTTGCGACTCTT
>NW_009258554.1:1694162-1705113 GCF_000687185.1 Egretta garzetta
GATATAAGCAGTTCAAAAGAAGATATAAGGAGTTAAAAATTAAGCTTACAAAAAGAAAAGACCAGGTTTTACTCATTTAAGAGCCCGGACCGGTTCATGTGGGAATCAGAAGGGTGGCGGAGCAGGGCAGGAACGTGTGGCTGGAGGGGGCTGAGCCATGGCAGCACCACCTTCGCCCGAATTACATGCGCATGGAGCCGCACCAGCACTTCAAGAGAAGTTATATTCCCTGGAGTTTTTTTGATTGTGGATCCATTCCCTGACCGATTTCACAGCTCACTGCCACAGGCTGAGGGCATGACTGCACAGGGGGTGAACGTCGGCTTCTTGGTCAGGAGCTGCTTAAACCCATATTGCTGCCAAAGCCCCTGCATTTACCAGTGCAAGAACATGGTAGTAAAAAAAAAAAAAAAAAAATTAAATCTAAGTCTTAAAAAATCAGTAACGAAGCATTAATTTGAAAGATGTCTCTCTGTAAAATTACCTGCTTTGGAACAGATGAGGTTTCCAGTGTAGCAACTAGTATTTGCTGCTTTGTAAATCCTTCCCTGAGCAGACAGAAAAAAGAACTGGAAAAGTAACTAAAACTGCTAGCGCGCTTTACTCAAATTTATTCCTTTTCAATGACTTTGAATTTGACTCAGTTTTCAAAGCCTGTATTATATAGATATTTTAACTGCCAAAGCTATCCAAAAGCTTTCCAAAAAAAGCTATGCTTTTTTCCTGCTTCTCTCCTCAACACTAACTGTAATGTGACATTTTTCCTGGTGGTACAGACACTTACTTAGAGCAGCACCCATCTCCTCCTCCTCCAGCTCTGCTGGCCCAGCAGGGCTAATGAAACTTAAAACTCGCTTTACATCAACACAGCCAGCGTACGATGTCACCAGACCGGCTTTCCACCCATCGTGAGGGTTTCTGAGCACATCCTGCACTTCACCAGCGGGGACTTTATTCTCCAAAGAGCTCAGCCCACACCTAAGCTTCAAAACAAGGAATCGGATTTCAGGAGTGCCTGTGGAAAACTAAGCTTTCCCTTTCCTGCTTTCAACATAAAAAATGCTGTAACCACCAGAAGCAAAACTCGAAGGGGTTAAATTATCTGGAAAATGTGGGTGCTTATCTAACACCTCATCTACTCTGAAGTGCTGTTAAAGCTTGTGGATGATGGACATGGGAGAATTTGGCCCTAAGCTGTTGGGAGAGTCCAGTCAGTAGTACTCAGAGCTTGCAGCTCTTCAAATACGGATTGAAAAGTCGCCATTCCTGCAGCAGCAGGTGCAGCTGAGCTGGATAAGGGTACCTGATGCCGATCGTTACGATCCTGCAAACTTCAGAAAGATACTTGGGTATTTTGACTTCTAATGCCACCCAGTTTTCCAATCCAGTTTGCTATCAAGAGCTGAGGGAGGGCAGGGCTGCTTTTTTTGATGCAACATGGGTTGATGTCATCCTTGAATGATCATGCACCTCCAGCGTCAGATGGTGTGAGATTGTCACCAGGTCGCAGAATCACACACAGAAGAAGGAAACAAGTAACTACTGAGTGATTCTTGTCCCTGTGGACAACTCAGCTATGTATACGATCATGCGCTAATTTATCAGGGGGAAGGGCGTTTTCCTCAGAAGCAATCAGAGCTTGGAAGACGGAGGCTAATCCTCTCCCATGGCCAAACTTTACCCTGGGCACAGGGTGGACATCGGGTCAGGGACAGCCTGGCTCCCCTCCCCAGTCACACTGAGGCTGCAGCACGCCTCTATGCTAATGCTACTCTCTGGCCACGTAACGCGTGGCACTTAAATTGCACTGCACTGGCATTTCCAGCAAGGAGCACGCACAAAGCCGACGATTTGGCACGAACAGGCCTTGCTGTGGCGACTTCGTCTGGAGCTCTGCTGATCTTGGCGAGGTGGGGACCTGACCCTGTGTCTGGTGACTACAGCAAGTGGTCAGGTCAGGACCTTGTCTTCCCAGCACCGCTGCTGATTTGCTTAGCCATCTCCTTTTGGTTGTAACTAACTGTGACTCTGAAATTCAGTTTCTTCATCAGCCAAGGGGAGGTAAATTTATTTCAGGACCCATACTGTGATCTTGCCTGTGGATGCTGAGATACGTTACAGGCTCCAATGCGTTTAAAGATCCTTCAGTGAAACCATGTAAATAGCTATTATTAACTTCATATTCATAGTAATACCTCAGGCAGAACATACCAAACGCAAGAGAACAGCCCTCAGGAGATGGCTTTTTTTTTTTTTCCAGAGAAAGGAAGGTGTTTATTCTTCCCTTGAAGCTAAAAGGAAAACATGTACCCAGTGGGAGAAATCCAGTGGGTTAAGTTCTTCCGGCTGCCGCTCCAATAGAGAAAATTATCTATTTTATGCTATCATGCAAAAGGACACTTACAGAACCAGAGATTTTTTTTCTCTGTTATCTTGAACATATTTATTCTCTCTGTTACTGAATTATGTTGCCTAGACAGGACCAGGGAATTTCTGCAGGTGGAACAGCTGTACATCTGGAATGCAATCTTGGCTTTTTGGGACAAATACAAGAGTTCTTGCAGTGAAAAATGTGTTTGTCCTGCAAAAAACAGTGTATTTATAGAGAAGGTAAGGATTGCTTGTCTTGCAGGTGAGGGAAGCGTGCTGCGCTGCATAGAAGGGTTATGCTGCTATGTGTGTTTGCAGGTGTGGACAAGGGAAAGCCGGCACGTGAGGATAAACGCGCCCATCCCTGCAGTGGGCAGGGTGTAGGAGGAGAGGAGGAATTGCCTGAGTCTCTATATTGCAGGGAAAGCAAAAAATCCCATTAAGGATTTATGCTGTTCCAGCAAAATAACTTCCTCGCTTGAAGCAGAAGCCAGCTTTTTCATTGTCTTTACTTCTCTCGTGCTGACAGCGTGCGGTTCTTTGGTCAAGCCCAGTGCTGGTTTTGTGCCGAGAGATTCATCACTAAGAACCGGGGTACCAAGCCTCCTAGCTCCTGTTCCTGCGCTCGGTCACAATTTCAGTTGCCTTTGAAACATATTTCCGATGTATTTTGGGTGGGCAGCCCTTGTATTGCTACACACTCATAGAGTGAAAGCAGTTATTTGTTACATGAATGGGTTTGAAAATATAGTGACATGCATGTTCAAAAATAGGTTCTAGAGAAGGCATGTATGGGAGATGTCTGAGAAGACCTTTGTGCGTGGTGTGTAATAATTATGTTTTCATTTACACAGCGTCTCCTCCACGCACAAGGGAATTAACGAAATGTAACTAAAACCGCATATCCTTACAAATAAAGGGAGAGAGAGAGTTTCATACAAAGGTTAAACAAAAAAATCTGTTTAATGTCACTTTGGGGATTAGAGGAACTGGAGTAAAACAAACATCCAGAACAAACTTTGAGGGGTTGCTTCAGGAAAAGCACGTGCGTGAGTGTGTGCCATCACATCTGCATATTCAATACGTCTTGCTGGGACAGCTCGGGGAAAATAGGAAGCTGGAAATTTTCAGTGTGGGAATTAGATGGAAGAATGCGAACCATTCTAAACAAAACAGAGCGAAGTTGCCAGCTGACTTGCTAAAATGCCAGTGCTCTCTAGGATCCCTTGAAACGGAGCTGAGGACTGGCCTTGCCGTTCAGGCAGCGGGTAGGGAGCCAGGAGATCTGGGCTCCATTCCTGGCCCTGCAACAAACCCAGCATGTGACGCTGCAAAGTCATTCAGCCCTAAGCTTCCAAAAACTGATTTCATGCCTATCCTTCTGGGCACCTGGCGTGAGGCAGCGTGAGCCCAAACATCCGGGATTTCAAACAAAGTTAAGCCACAAGTACTAAATTTCCCATCCATGAAGAAGATACATTTTGGGGCTCAGGTTCACCACAGATGCAACGGGGCAAAAACCCACAAAGTGACCCAAAACGTTACAAAGCTGCAGGTATTACATGATTACATAGACCGCTCATTTTGCCAAAGGAGAGGTGCTACGGATATGCAAAGGACTATTATTTAGTTACCCGTTGTTTCCCATGTCCTGGCAACCATCGCCTTTTTATAAATATTTTCACAGGTTTCAATACATCTGAAGACTTTTGCTTATGTTTCCCACTTCAGGGCATCAAGGAATAATCTTCTTACAAAAGGATTCACTGTTCAAAAAGGAACATAAAGAATACAGACCGGGATTGCTGGCAAAAAGCGTGGAACACCACCACCACAGACAAGACTAGGAAAATAGTAGATCTCAGGGGTGAAATAGTGGAAAGAAAGCGGCTTTTCCACATAATTTAGTCAGCATGTATGCTGGGGGAAAAAAAAAGGAGTAAAAGCAGTATTCCTAGTTTACGTTTTCCTGTGAGCACACATTTTTTTTAAAAGTTGGGAACCATCTGAATTAAAGAAAGCTGTGTTCTCATTGTACATGACAAGGTCTGGTCACATAGAAGATTAATTTACATTATACCATAGGCAAAGGATTATTGTGTTTTTTTCTGAACGGTGTAGAAACAAGTTGAAAGAACTCATTTAAAACACAGATCCTGTTTTACCCATTTATATTTCCACCTCCGACATGGTGAACTCTGTATTTTCTTCCCACCCTGTTTGCGCCTGCCCTTCATTTCGGAGAGGATTTTCAAGATTTTTGTCGTGCACAGGTAGATAGCACGTGCTGGTGAATTTAGCAGTTTGAATGGGGTTTTAGAGAGTCCACGTGTACCCAAGAGCAGAAGCAAGAACGAAGGCAGTTTCTGAAAGGCACCTCCATTTGCTACCGCTCCTCGGTGCATCCATTGGAGTTGCAGCAGAAAACTTTGAGAAAATCAGGGGCATTTAGCACCAACAGTTTCTGTGCTGTTACTTTTAGGGACAAGATGTTGCAGTAACCTTCCTTTGGCCACAGAACTAATGCAAATCTGCCATTAAGTATAAAATTGTATTTCGTATCTTCATCCTGCCTCCCGTGTAAAACTGTATTTAGTAGCTCTCACCTGCAGTTCGTGCTGGGCTCTAACTGCAACTCTAATTTTCACAGCATGTTTCCAAAACAGTATTGCCCTATTTTTCAGTTTTCCTGTAAGAACCTACTTCAGAGACGATGCTCATAGGGCAGGTGACATAACTTTGTCCAGTTCTAGTGAACTGCCAATTTTAGAATGCTATTTACTACCTGAAAATGTGCTGGTGGCCACGGTCCAGATGGAGGAGTTAATAGTTAAAAGCAACGCTGCAGTCAGTAATCCACGGCTACAAAAATCCTGTGTTTCAAGAAGCGCGCAGCTACCCTCCGCGGGCCGAGCTTATCTTCTTGCGAGGTTACCTCTAACTCTTGCTACTGCAAGAATACATGAATTTCCAGTCCCTGGACCTCGCTCCTGTGGCCCCACGGAAGGCTGGACTGGAGAAGAACAAGCCCAGGTACTGACGCTTTTTCTTCCTTGGGAGCTTCTGATAGAGAGGACAGCAAGAAGCTTCCCTGACAGCCAAATAACCCTAACTCACAAGCTGGCCCGTATTGCTACTTCTGCCCTGACTGCGCAGAAACCTTCGGCAGAGGGGAGCCTGCACCCGCTCTTCTCCAACCTGAGCCAAAGGCCAGAGCATCGTCTCCATCCCAGGCTGTCAGAGCAGTTACCCACACAGAGGGTCTGGCCATCTCTGCTGGGTTTTGGACTAACCAGCTGTTACAGGGGAAGATTTCACAAACCTGCTGCTGTAATAGGCACCACGCAGCATGTCGGACACACATGTTTCTGCTGTGACTGCAGGGGCTGCCCCTTTTAGATTGGGTTGTAGAGGTCTCAGAGTTCAATCCCCAGGAATGGCTTATGAAAGCAATTACTACCTGAAAGGTCTCTTTGTTTTTGCGCCACTGCTTTTAATAATAATGATTACATGAGATATTTTCTGCCATCTCGATCTTCTTTGGTACTGCTCGTAAAGAAACGACAAAGCCCAACACTTAAAAATAGCACCCAATGCAATGAACTGCAAGCACTGAGGTTTGAGATTTTACGTCCTACCCTCCCAGAGCACTTTCCCTTTGGTGATTCTAACCACTGAGTACTGAGCTTCGTGTAAGCCTCGAAGGGTGTGACATGCACGGCGGAGTCAGAGAATCGCCTGCGGCCAGGGGCCCAGGCCGCTTGCTCTAACCACCAGACAGTCCTGTCCCACAAGAGCAGACGAGACATACATGATAGGAACACGACATTCAGGTGCAGTTGCCTGGACCATAATATATTACCTCGGTTCTTCAAGAGATGCTTTCATTTATGCTGTTGGTTCAATCTGTTACAGCAGCAACAGCCGCTGGCCAATTTAATGGCAAAACTGGGAACACAATCCAGACCTCCCACGCTTTACATCCTCTGGCCATTCCTCCTCCTATCGACACAGTTACGTCCTTGCCAGCTATTGACTGACAGGTAAAATCAAAACCTGAAGAAAATACCCAAATCCCAAAGGCTTAAATTTAGAGCTGGAGTCTGCACTGAGACAACGGCTCTGGATTTTGCCCCAGCACCTAACCACGTATTCACAGTACACGGTATTTTGAATAAGCCACCCCCAATATCAGGAAATACACAGCAGGTCAGAATTATTTTGTGCAGGAGGAACCACGTAATCTTAAAACACTCATGTAGCACCTATTAGAGACATGATACCTGCAAAGTACAGAAAAAACACCATTTTTTGTTTTTAAGGAAAGCTTCACAGTGACCTCAGCTTCAGAACAAAGCTCTGCAACGCAAGAGGATCCTGATGTTAAAATTTCCAAATAACCCACTGATGATTTACATTTTCTTTACAATCTCTGATCAAAAAAAAGATCATGACCAGCATGAATTCCAAGGGGAATCCATTCACTTAACAGCCCTATCCCAATGTCTGTATATGTGTATGTGTGTACATACATATGTATATATGCTTATGTATCTAAAGTACGCACATTACACGTCTGTTCTGCCTACACTTAAAATGCATACGTCTTAATAGAGATCTTTGTCATGTAATTACTGGTTGTATTCACAGAACAGTTCTAGGGGATCATTTTCACTTTACGTTCAAGAAAGGAAAGGAACCTGTAAAACACGCCGCCGCAGCCTCTCTGACACCTTGCTAAGAGCAGAAAAGCACTACAGCAGTAGTCGCATCCATACACAAAAACCGTTCCCCAAACTGACTTTTAAGAAGTTCCACTGAATGAACTTTAAACCCAGTTTAAGACCATGGGCTGTATCAGGCTTAGATGATTTTTGTGGACGTGCTTCAGATCTGCTGAAGAAGGTCTGGAACCCAATTTGTGAAGGATGACTGCAGTCCCCTGGAGCACAGCTGACATTAGAACTTGAACCAGTCCCAAGCCGGCGTTAGCTGAACTACTCGTTAAGCCAGTTGCATTTTTTTGGAGAGGAGAAATTCCCCCACTGCAGCTTAGACTGCGGCGGAACGCTTTAAACTGAGAACTAATGCAGTAGTGGGCTGGACAAAAGGACCGAAAACTCAACATCAGCCAGTCACGGGAAATCAGCTAAGGGATTGTATCGGGCGACACCCCAAACGGCACCAGCCTGCAGCCAGCAGATGAAGGAAGCTGAGGCCATCCATGCCTTGACTTTTTTACAGGTGGGAAGTAAAGGATCACCATTTTAAATGGACGCCTGGATCTCCAGAGCTGTCTGTGTGAACGAGGACCCCACTGGGCTCCTTCCTCCCTCCCTAACACCCCTCTGATCAGCACGGCCATAAGAAGTGGAGCACACGAACGCGAGCCACGCCAGTATCCCCCTTCCCTGCAGCCTTCTCTGCTCCCTTGGATGAAGCTGCCTCTCGCCTCCCAGGCACCGTGATGTGGGGCAGCACAATCAGGTGGGGCAATGGGAGGGATCAGCAACCGCAGGGGGCAAGAGAAGGCAAGGAGGAACACAGACCTTCAGGAAGCCAGTTGACAGGAAGGAGTATGGTTGGCTAGGCAAGGCAGGGAAATAGATTACTTTTGGAATTAATTTAAGGTTAAATGGATCAAAAGAGAGAGAAGGGTTACCGGACCATGGGCTGTGCTGTTCAAGTGGGTTTGTGTCATTTTATTCCTGCAGTCCCAGTGGCCACTGTCCATAGGTAAGAAAAAGCCAAAGGCCAAGAAGATTCCTGTGGGTAAATCCATGAGTTTTCCATTCCATGGCTGAAGCTGTGAAAATGCAGAAAGCACAGGGAGTGGGGTGGCAGAAGAAAAGGAAGGGTAGGGAAGGACTCTGTGTATTTTTTTCTCTGAAGGGATTAATTTGAGCTAAAAGTCACCCTGCAAATTGAGAAGCAAAAATGACAAATAGGGACAGACCGAGGTGGGAGCTGCATCAAGACCTGGTGGATGTTATGCCCAATCATGCAATCTAAGATACAGGCTAAGGTGATGGTGCAGCTTTATCAGCACGAATGACTTCCAATCGCAGAAGCCACAAGTGAGTTAGGCGGATCCTCCCGAACCCCCGCCAAGCACAACTGTCCGTCCCCCGCTGAACACCGGTGTAATTGGGGGCGGGGGGAAAGAATGAAACTTTTATCTGGCAAGTGCTTTCAAAAAGCGAAAGCGGCTGTTGGGAGCCGCTCAAGGGGCTGGAATGCTGGAGACGGTTCCAGGGGGATGGATCAGCCATCAGAGTGCATAGGAGGCAGGCAGGGATTTTTAATAAAATGCAGTTTATTGCATGGTGATTACCACCTCCTATTTATACCGTATGAGATCATGAAAAACACGGCATGTATGTCGTTACTCCTGGAAACACAAAATCAACTGAACAACCATGTGTTAAATTGGCCCTTTTCATGCACTTTTACTTTGTCTTTCTAACCCTCCGTTTCCAAACATCTGTCACTTAAGATAAATCAAGCAATAAAAATCTACTAGAAAAATACTGTGATACCCCCCATCTGCCCCCCCCCAAAAAAGCCAACCCCATCGTAGATTAGGATTATGAGTCAAATTCCAGGGCTGTTCCATTTAACATGTAAATCTTAATCATCCACAAGGAAGCACAACCACTTGAAGCATGTTACGCGTGAGAACAGGAACTCCAGGGTCTCCAGAAAATGCATCCTCTATTTCTAACCTTCGTTGGTTACACACAACGGGCGTTAAAGACACAGCACGCTAAGATATAAAGAAAAAAGTACTTCAGGTAAGCTTTTATGCCTTAACGAGCACGCCTTTCCCCGCTCCCCCTCAAACGCAGTTTGAAGGCGAAAGGCTCAGAGAGAGGAAATACCGCATTATTTCCATGGTACGATTCTGCAGTCGAATTCGGGATAATACGGTAAAAAGACTTCATCAGCGCTCTTTCAGAATGACTTGTCTAACTTGCTCATAGCTTTGCCAGTTATGAGTAATGCAACAATCACTTAAGATACACCAACACCACCTTTGTACCACATTTCTTTCGCACGTTGCCCGACGTCTACCAGACTCGGCCTCCTGGCAAGCAATCCCCCCCACCACCCCCCACCCCGTCTTTGGCCGAGCGATCCTCGCCGAGGCAGGCCCACGCAGCCTGCCAGGCACCGCACCTCCCACCTGCCCCTCACTTCATGGAAACGCGCCTTTTCGGTGGCGATGCTCTGCGACTGGTCTGAGGGCAGCAGACTTGCAGGGTGGCCGCTCAGCAAAATCTCCTGCCCCTAATCTTTTTCTTATTAACCTGATGGTTAACCATCCCCCCTCGACAGCGCAAATTAATAAATGCCGCAAGATAAGTTGTGCTGGGTGACACCCCACTATGGCGTCTGCACGGGACCGCGACTCCACCGTCATTAAAACCAGGTCTACACGTTGCCGGATCACCCAGGAGTACAAATTTAATTGGGATCGGACCAAGGGACGCGATCACGCTTCTGCTGAACGAGCCAGAGTGCGCGACACGGAGCCAACGCCAATTTGACGCTGGCCCCATGCCAGCCGCAGGGGTGCAGACGATACCTGATCCGGCTGGAGCTGTGCACAGCGATACCTGATCCGGCATAAAGTCTGCTAGCAGAAAGTTAACCTGTCAAAAACTTCTTGAATTAACTTGAGCAGGCAGCCTGAATGAATACCAGGTCAGCGCTTCGCATCACGCACCCACCCCATTTTTTGGGCCAATAACAGGAGTTGTACTGCTGGATTTTCTGTGTTTGCCAAACCACAGCCTAAAAGTCGACAGCGATGCTTATGTGCGCAGGGATCTCGCTGCGGGATCAGGGCCTAGCAGTCCTTCAGCTTGCGTTGCCTCCGACTCAAAGCAAAAAGGAAAGAAAAAAGCAGAACGAAATCTAAACGTTTAACCTCCAAGTAATCAACAGAGCCTGCTGATACGGAGCCTGTAGGTGAAGATGGAGCCATGGGCGTTTCTGTAGCAGATAAATTTAGATGATGATTAAAATAGAGCCTATTCCTTCAGGTTAGTGAAAGTCTCGGTGCAGCAAACACGTCAGCAACTAGGCCGATTTTAGCAGCATTTTAGTAATCCAAACAGTATTAAAAATGCGCCCTGTCGCATTGAACAAATGTGAACTTTCTTTCTTTCTTTACAGCCCTTTGGCACAGAAGGGCAGTCCTGCTCTTTTGAAACTGTTTTCAAAAGCCTTACCTGATCTCTGGTAGAACTTAACCCATTTTTAACGCTGCTGCAATAGTGCCCGGTGTTGAAACCTGCACAGCTACCCATTACACAAGGCGACAGACACACAGGAAACATGGACTTCAAACACTCTGCCTTGAAATTGAGGGAAATCCCCAGAAATGGCTCAGTTTAGGCGAGTACTTCAACTATTTTCAGAGCTAGTTCAGGAAGACCATTCGCTGAAAGCCACTGTCAGAAGTTTTTCCATTTCCCATCACGGAGGCCCTAGAACGGTCCGCCCCGAGGTCTAGCAACCTTGACAGTTACCCACATCTCCAAGCTGTTTACAGCCATGCCCCTATCGCTCCAGC
>NW_009258554.1:1707052-1722272 GCF_000687185.1 Egretta garzetta
CTCGCTCAGTCCCCGGGCCGGGGGGCTGGGCCGCCTCCGCCAGCTCAACCTCAGCTGCGGCGGGGGCATCCCGGACGCGGGGCTGCTGCACCTGTCGCACATGAGCAGCCTGCGCAGCCTCAACCTGCGCTCCTGCGACAACATCAGCGACACGGGCATCATGCATCTGGCCATGGGCAGCCTGCGGCTGTCCGGCCTCGACGTCTCCTTCTGCGACAAGGTGGGGGACCAGAGCCTAGCCTATATCGCACAGGGCCTGGACGGGCTGCGGTCCCTCTCCCTCTGCCCCTGCCACATTAGCGACGAGGGCATCAACCGCATGGTGCGGCAGATGCACGGGCTCCGCACCCTTAACATCGGCCAGTGTGTCCGCATCACTGACAAGGGGCTGGAGCTCATCGCCGAACACCTCAGCCAGCTCACAGGCATCGATCTCTATGGCTGCACCCGCATTACCAAGCGGGGCTTGGAGCGCATCACCCAGCTGCCCTGCCTCAAGGTGCTCAACCTGGGACTTTGGGAAATGACTGAGAGCGAGAAGGTCAGGTGAGAGGAGGGGGGCACCCCGAGACCTCCGTCTCCTCTGGAGGGACTCACTGACTGACTGACTGACTGCTGCAATGGAGGAGAGAAAGAGAGAGAGGGGCACGCACAGAGCCATGCTACCCACGCACCCTGGCACCGGAGGGAGGAACAGAGAGAGTATATCCTCAACCCTTCTGTGCTGCCTACCTACCTTTGCTCTGGAGGAAGAGGAGGAAGGGGGCGGGGGGGCAGGAGGAGAGAGAGAGAAAGCACCTATCCTTTTTCCAGGTCATGCCTCCAGCTCCATGCTGGGGAGACAGAGCTCCCCCTTCCCCCACAGCATCCTTCCCTGTGGAAGAGGTAGAAGCCCACACTCTTATGCACTGGGGCTAGAGACACCCCTCTTTATCCCCACTCCCTGATTCCATCCCCTCGTGCACTAAGGATGGATAAAGAAAGACCCTTGTTCTGCCATGTATTCAGAATAGCTTATTTTTGGTTTATGTAAAGGAGAGTGGGAATGGAGATGGGAACAAACAATAACAACAGCAGAAAAGGCTTCCTAGCTACACTTACGTACCCGACCACCCAGTCATCCTGCGCTGGGCACAGACACAGCTTTTGATAAAATAACCATTCCACCTCTGCGCTTGCTCCTCCCCTGTCAACTGGGAATTGTGACAGAAATACTGCTCCCTAGGTACATTGATTTTTTTTTTTTTTTTTTTTTTTTTTTTTTTTTTAAAATCTGTTTTCAATCTCCGGTTCCATGTTATTCTCTGCTGTGGGTGGATACAACCTCCCACTATTCCAGTTCTCCACTGCACTGAGACTAGGGATAGCTACAGCCTCTCCTTTTGTCAGTACGTTTCCGTGTCACCCTGCACTGTGTTAACGGCAAAGCCTAGGCACTCCATTCTCTCCCCCCATCTCTCTAGTGGAGATGAAGGTAACCATTTCCTCCTTT
This sequence comes from Egretta garzetta, assembly GCF_000687185.1. Lineage (NCBI taxonomy): Eukaryota > Metazoa > Chordata > Aves > Pelecaniformes > Ardeidae > Egretta > Egretta garzetta. The sequence goes on from NW_009258554.1 coordinate 1,708,545, forward strand.
TCCCGTCTCTGCGGGGACTGGACACAGACCCCAGTCTCTTAAGCCTTCCCGTGCACTGGGGGACACTGAGAGTTACTGAGGCTCGTCTTCCCTTTCATCATTCTCTCTTTTTCTCCCCTCTTTCTTCTTGGCAACAGGGATAGACATATCCAGCTACATATCCCTTCCTCTTTGGGTCGGGGGGTGAGCGGGTAGAAGGGGTGGCTAGCTCCCCTCTACCCAGGGGACTTGAGGAAGAATCTCCAGCTTCATTTCTGCTTCATTTGAGATACTGTGACCTGTTTTTATTTTGAAATGCATAAAAAAAATTACTGCTACAAAAACAGCCTCTTACTCTCCCATCTATCCCTTGCTTACGTCCTGTAACTGATCCCAGTTTTCCTCACTCATTCTTCTCTTTACAGTATTCATTTTCTTACACGGTTTTATTTTTAAAGACATTTGAAGTTGCTGTTCTTGTGGATTTTTAAGTACATTTTTTTTCTGCTGAATATATTCTATATATATAAATATATATATGATGTCTGGCTACCTCGTTTTAATTTGTTTGGTTTTTTTTTTCTTCTTTTTTTTTTTTTCCTCCTCAAAAGCCCTGAAATTCTTACAGGAAAGAGATTTTGAGACTGAAACATTTTTGTGCCTAGACTGGAATAATGCCCCTTGGGTTTGTTCTTTTTCTCCCTGCCTCCCCCCCCCCCCCCCTCGTTTTCTTGTTTTGTTTTGTTTTTAAGCTTGCCCTATTGTGTCCCACCTTCACATTCTGGTTGTGCCTCTCCCTCCCTCTTCACTGGGGACTGGGGACCCAAACTGTGCTTCTGCATTTTTACTTTTCTAGCACAAACATGTAACATGAGAATCCACGCTGAGGATTGGGCTACTGTTAACAGAAATGTGTAAAATGCAAGTTGGTTTATTAAAAAAAAAATTATATATATAGATATATGCAAATGCTTTCCCCTCCCCTCCCAAATCACCTACAAAAGGTCACTATGCGAGGTTTCCTGTTTGTAGGTGGAGAGGGGAAGAGCTGGCCTGCAGGCCCTGAGGCTGCAACGTGAAGGGGAGGAGACTGAAGTTCATCTGTCTTATCTCTGTTCTGTCAATAAAATGGAGCTGGGTCCTTAGATTTTTTTTTTTTAATTATTATTTTAAAGAGGAAGTTTTGATTTTGTTTGTTTGTTTTTTTTAAAGAAAAATATCTTGGCTTTTTTTTCTCATCTGTTCAAAATATCAAATCCTCCACAGTAACAGGCCAGACCACGGAGTTAACACAAACCCAGAGACCCCTATGGATTAATTGTACTGTTTGTGAATTTGTATAAAAAAAAAATAACAAAGATCCTCTTAAAACATTTTATATTCTTACAGTAAAAGGTTAAACATATTTATATAATAAAAGAGGAAATATGAAGTATGTTTTTGAAAAAAAAAAAAAAAAGCAGTATCTGTGTTGTCTGTGCTTTTTAAAGACAGGTATCGACCTCTCTACGCATGGGGTTTGCTGCGTGGCTCATGCCAGGGGTTTGGGGCTGCTCGCTCTTGTTCCAGTGAGCGACGGAGGAGGAGAAGGAAGGAAGGGAGCCTGGTGCCTCCTGCGCAGGATGTTGAGTAACATCATGGCGAAAAGTTTGTAAGGAAGGGGTTTGGTAGGACCAGCCTTGTCTGCGAAGGCGCTCGCAGCATCTGTTGGGAGAAACCGAGTTCGGCTGCCCATTGGTGTGAGGTGTCGGCTCAGTCTGAGGTCAGACAAACCAAAAAGTGCTGAAGCTTGCTAGCAAGTGAATCGAGTATTCAGTGGTAGAGGAAGATGTTTGGGAGAGAGGACAAGAAGGGCCACGTTTGTTAATTTTTTAAAGCTCCAGGTAGATGGTAGAGCTTTTTGTGCTTTACTTAAATTGAGGCCCACCCTGGGGGGAAGACCCATCAAATAAAAACATTGCCCAGCAGTGACAACTACCAAAAACGGCGCCCTCACTGGCGCACAAGGACCTGGGAAATCCAAAATGTCTTGGTTGGTTTCCACTGCCCGGGCTAAGACTGAAGAGGAAGTAAAGTGGGAATGTTAAAAAAAAAAAAAAGTTTGGCTAATCTAAGGTGTCCTTTGTCCTACACCGTAATCTTTCTCTTCAACGTATGACTTTTAACCCGACGGGGTCCCTTTTTAGCCTTCCATGATGCGGGGTTTTTATTGTTGTTGGCGCTGGAGCTTAAGCAGTGTTTATAGGGCAGCGACAAAGCCCGTCTCACCCCCAGCCCAGCGGCGGGGCTCACTCACCCCGCTGCCCCCTTCCAGGAAGGGGAATGCGAAATGGTGGAAGAAGCCGGAGCCATTGTTCAGGAAAGTTAAAAGAGGAGCTGTCCTTGCTTGCTTGCTCAGTCATGCATACTCAATCCAGCCGGGCCCGGGTCCCTATGGAAAGGAGGAGGGCGATTCTTCCCCTCTTTTTAACATTCCTCTCCAGGCCTGGCTGTATTTAAGCTGCTTTCCTCCTCTCGAGGAGGAGGGAGGGGGATGGTCTGAAGTTCCTGTACATTTGCATTTTAAGCACTTCCAGCGCTGAGCAGGCCACTTTGTTCCTCCCGCGCTACCCTGCTCCAGCAGCCCTGGCTGTGGTGCTTGCTCCAGGTGGGTCGGATGCCCGACCCAAAGGAGGTCCCCTCCATGTCTGGGGCCGGCCTGCCCTGGGTGCTTAGCCTCTGCCTCCACAGGTATTTTTGGTTGAGGCTGGACTGGGCGTACTTCTTTGTTGCCAGCTCTAACCACCGCACCCCTTTTATGTCCGTGCCACATTTCAAAGGGGAAAATAGCGCCCAACGTTGGACCTCATAAAAAGAAACGCTATCTCCTCCGCATGCAGGGGACCTGGACTGTCTCAAGGTTTGGACTTTGGGGCGTGTGTTGGTTTTTCCTCCCCTTTTTCCAAGATTTCCAAGCTTTCTGCTGGGCACCCATCACAAAAGCTGCATTGTTCACTTTAGGGAAAACCACCACAATTGGATCTAATTGAGCCTGACACTATATCCATCTTCCTTCCCTTGGAGGGAGGTGTGGGGTCTGTCTTCCCTGCGTTAAGAAAAAAAGTTTATGTTAACTTCTTGACTGAAAAAGAGGATGTATGTATGAACGTTACAAACAACGGGAATTCCAGATCAGGTTCCCATTACTGCTGTGAATGTAAATGTTCCTGGGGTAGGCAGCAGTTCCATCCAGGGATGGGGAACGATACATGTCTCATAAGGTAGGTTGGTTTCTGCTGAATTTGAGTGGAAATGGCATCTCTTCTTCTTAAGCCCCACATTCATATGGATAATAGCGGGGCATCTATGTCTAAATATGTGTGCTCATAAATCCTGTAATCAGAATCAGGACAAGATTTTTTTTCCTAAAAAAACCAAAACAGAACCCAGCCCAAACATCTTCTCTGCACTTAAAAAAACAAGCCAAAACACTGCCCGCATGGCTCGCAACGCTATTTAAGGGGAACGCAACCCTAAGGAAGCTGCTGAAACCCAAGCCTCCCCAAAGCCCAGCATTTAGACACTGGGCTGTTCCCGTAGATGGAGCAAGCGCTCCTCATGCCTTCCTCACACCCCAGCGTGACAGCACCTCCTCCAGCACAGAGGCAGTCCTCCCTGTCCAGCAAGGCCAGGGCTAGGGGAACGCATGTGTTTACTGCTAAAGAGAAGAGTTTCTTAAATAATCCATTGCTAGCAACCATAGACCAATTGCCATATGACTCCTTAGGGTAAGAAGGAAACTTAATTTTCACTCTCCAGCTGCTCTTGAATTTTTGAAGATGACTTGGTTGGCAACTGGGGTAGAAAACCATAAAAAAAAAAAAGCCAAACCCAACAAAATAGTCTATTTGGAAGCAAGCTGGAAGTCTTCCGTCTGTGTCAGCGAGCCCACAGTGCCCCAGTGGTGGTTTTGGTGCCAGACTTTGCCACTGTGTCCAGCAAAAGCGCTCCCAGCCCACCCGGCCATGCTGGCTGGGGCAGCAGGGTCCCTTGCCTACAGGGGTGCAAGCTGGGGCACAGAGGATGTAAGATGAAGGATGAACCAGGGACCTGCCTTACAGACTGGTGGCTCTGGGGAGCAGAAAGGGCACGCTCCAGAGGCAGCGGCAGAAAGCGGAGCAGAGCAGGAGCGATGCAAAGGGGGGGGGGAGGGGACGGGGCAGGAGAGAGGAGGTGGCCAGGGACCAAGGGGCGGCGGTGGGGGACGCTGGCTCACAAGCTGCAGCAAAGTCACTATGTGCATGGGGGTCCCTGATCTGCTGCAGCAGCTGCTCCCCTGGCCAGAGCCGGTGGCTGGCTCCTCTCCCCAGGAGATGGGGGTGGGAAAAGGAGGCTCCACCTGGGTCCTACTGCCCTTGGAATAGCATATGGGGAGGTCCGTGCATGACAGATTTAGACATTTTATACCTTCCCACCCCACGCTGTGGGTTCGGCTGAATCAGTTTGTCGTGGTGATTCTGGGGTCCTTTGTTTCCCCGTTAATAAATAACGGGGTCACGGGGCAGCTGTCACACAAACCGCCTGGGGCCTGTGCTAGGACGAGAGGCAATCTCTGTGCTAGATATTGCAGAGCTTACTACTGAACCTGCCCTTTGGCAGTCAGGGGAGAGTTAAAACAAGAGCCAAGACACCCAAAGTTTTCAGAACCACAGCTAGAAGTTAGCACAGGCTACCCTGAGCACAGCTCAAGGGTAGGTGTCCCTCAGATCTGGCAGCCTCGCTACATACGTTCATGGGATGCTTCTTGCAAAGCGGACCCTTTTTTGTTGTCTCCCTCTCCCTCCTCTACCTTAAATCCCACTCTTTTAGCCAGCAGCTCTTCAATAGTGCCTTGAGCGAAGGGAAAAGATAATGGATAAACTCAACTGGGTGGTGCAGGCTGGATGAACGGACCCCTCAAGGACATCGGCGAGGCCTCAGGCCAGAGCTGCTGGCTGGGCTGCATGACGTTCCCTGCCACAGCCAGCCGGCGAGGCCATCCTGCTCCCTTCCCCAGCCCCAAGCTGCAGGGAAGAAAGAGCTGGAGAGGGTTCGTCATGCTCCCGTGCCAGAACTTCGGCTCCAGCCACATTTGGCAGGGATGCTAGCGCTTCTCCCCCTTCTTTAATTCAATCTACCAAAGGCATTAGTTCAATGGCAGCCCAAAGTGAAATAGCCCCGTGGAGATTTTGAAAGACCCGACTCCGATCTGTCCTCACAACAGAAAGATGAACGGGAATAGGATTTTCCAAAAAGATCTCCTAAAATCTGGGGTGTGTTTTGAATAAGGGCGTCAAAAAGTTTAATACCAGGGCCTGGACACATGCCATGAGCAAGTATTTATTTCCACACGTGGTGGTGGTGGTGGGGAGGTTACCGAGGCATACACCAAACTTGCTATTTCTGCTACAGAAACTTAATTTGGATCCGGAAGGGGGGTGGGGGGGCAGGGCAACCCCCTTTTAGTTATTTTCCTTCCTTTGAGTCTTGTGTCTCCGGGGCACAGTCTAGCGATTTCAAGAGGAAGCCATTTTCCCCTTCTAGCTTTAAAAAAAAAACAAAACCAAACCCAACCCCCCCAGTTTTTTTCTGGCGGGGCTCCCCGTGGGGGGTGCGTGGGTGTCACCTGAAGCACCAGGTGAGAAATCGGATGGGCGAGAGGTCCCCTTGGGCAACCCTGGGCCACCCCTCCGTGTGCACAAAGCAGCCGGTGGGGGATGGCTGAGGTCGAAGGTATGGGTGAAGGTCCATTGCTATTCCATCATCATCATCACCACCACCATCAGTACTGACTGATACTGGTCCCATCATTGTGCGAGACCCACCTGCCCTGGCCAGAACTGGCTGCCTTCTTAAGAAAACACCCATCCTAGATACTGTTCTTCCACCTGAAGCCTGCACCCCTTGACATCTATAGTTTGACACTAAGAAAATTCTTTTCTTGTCCATTTTATGGGTTTTTTTTCATTTGGTCGCCCCCCCAAAATAGCACCTAGTGTCCACCTCACTCATCTCCGGTCCTTCTGGCTTCTGCTACTCAGAGCAGCAAAACCTGAAATGACCTGAAATCCTCCCCTGGAGAGGGAGGATGAGGACAGAAACACTACATTCAGAGAACATCCTCCCTACTCATCCCACACTGGGCTCTGCCACCCAGAGCCCCAGAAGCGCTGGTGTATGACTGTGGGCTGTGGAAGAGCTTCCCAGCAGCAGGAACCATTCCGACAAACCATCCTTATCTGTTCAGGCTCTTCAGCCATGGAGGCTTTTATTTCAGGCAACCAAGTCTCACCAAAAAGCGCCGCCTTGACAGCCCTGAAGGCCGATGTACCCTCACAACAACAGGTACGGCTGGGATTGCAGCTCTCCCAGCTGCTCTATCTACATCTTCACCAGGACCATCCCTGCAGCAATGCTCAGGGACCACCCGTGCAGATCAAAGGCGCAGGCAGGACACGGTCCTTAAGGCTGCAAATGCTATCGCCCCTCATGGTTTTCCTTCACGAAAGGCACCTGTCCATTAGCAACCCCCCCTCCCAGACCACACCGAAGACCGATCCAGCAGCAGTGACTTTTGGTTTCCACATCCAGACCACACGGCACGAGGACTCGCACCTAGGCTGCCCGCTCCCTTCCCCTCACCTCTGCTGGTTTCAGACACAGCATGCCCTGGGGACATGGGATGGGGGACATGGGAGGGGGACATCTCCTGCACACACCTGCCGGGGGGACTCAGCCAGACAAGGGGAGGCTACATGTGAGCGGCTGGGTGTAACTTCCACCCTGTCCCTACTGCCAAAAACAAGCATGTTAAAGCTAATCTACCCCTGTCTCAGCTCAACTGCTTTTCTGTGACTAAGCCCCTTATAATGGTTTTACTAAAATCCCCTTTTGATGGAAAAAATCCCAGCTGGAAGTTTCGGGCAGCAGCACAATGTGCAAGTCTGCGTGTCCCCTTCCCCAGCTTCACAAAAGCCTCTAATCGAGTGGAAAATTTGCTGGAGGCCAGAGGTTTAGGCCTGCAATTATTTTTTAAGGGATTATCAGGAGAGAATGGGGGTACTTACGACCCTCCCTCTCTTTGTGTTTTGCTCTGTGCCGCCTTCAGACAGATTCAGCCAGAAACCTAAACCACCACAGCTGGATCCAGCAAAACCAGGGCTCAGCTGGGCAGCAAACCTCCTCCCTGTCCTACGGGACAGACCCCAGGCTCCAGGTTAGACAAGTCCCACTCCAGCACTGTGCAATGAACAGAAACGCTTTTCCACAGAAGCAACACTAGAAGGTTTTGGTTTTTTTTTTTTAATAACAGCTTGAGAAAAAGCAAATGATTCCAGTCCTGTGAGCCTTGCCGAATGGAAAAACCAAGGAGCAGGCAGGGATGTGGTCCGCCGGACAGGCTGGGATTTGGCTCTGCAAAGCCATTATGCAGGAGGTCTTGCACAAGTTACATGCAGCAAGCTCCAAAAAAGACTTGGCATCAAAGACGCGCGCGGTGCAACACCCAGCTTTTAAGGGCCTTGCTCCAAGGGTGGATCCCAGGGTTAGGGTCCTCGGTGCTTTCGCGGCCTCCAAGAAGAGTCAGACACCTCTGAGGCTCCAAAACAACTGCTTGTTGGGCACGGAGCCACTTACTGACAGCACGCTTAGCATGGGCCGGCCAGAAGAGAAACGCCGCTGGCTCTCCTGCCCGAGGAGCTCTGTACCTTGCTCAGAGCTACTGGGAACTGCCTATGCTCACACGTGACCCAAAATTAGGTGCTTCTCCTCTACCGTCAAATTGCCATGCTCCCGCTTGCATGCAAGCGAGCAAACCATACCCAGAGGAAGCAGCGGCATGCCCTGCTTTAAACAGTAGCCTGAGGAAGCGGGAGACCTGCTTTAATTCCTCCCTCCCTTCATGGCACTTCAAACTTAACCCTCCCGGAGAAGGCAGTAACCATCAGCCCTTGGGCGAGGGCCAGGAGAAAGGGCCGCTCTTCACTATTCCCATATAAGCCGCGCTGCGGTGTGGATATTATTCCACATTTGGTGGAAGAAACAGAGTAGGCAAAGGAAGCAATGGCTATAGACCACGAACGTTTACTCTGGGGACCCATCTCCTTCCGAAACCTCTTAGTGTGTTGCATAAAGCAGCTGTTGGATAACATGCAGGAGGAGGTTTTGATCCCTGAGCCTTCCAACCATTTGGCTGCTATATAAGATGTTTCAAAAGAAAGTGGCAGCATTTCGATCTTATCATGTCCATGTGTGCTAGGTGTGCTCCAAAAATGCCCAGGGAGGCTGAGGGGCCAGGATGCTTTCTTTCTGGATTATGATCAGACTCAAGCAGCTTTGGGCAGGCACCTAAGTACAACGCTCAGCACCCAAGGGGTGTTAAAATAAAAATTAAAAAAATAAAAACCCAAAGAAAACCCCAGACAAACAAACACAGAGAAAAAGGCAAATAAGGCATTTGTGGAATTTAGATGCCTCCAGGAGCTAGGTGGTGCCTAAGCTGGGGATTTTGATTTTGCAATTTTGAATACTGCCTAAGTGTCACTTGTTTTTGTTTTTTTTTTTTTCCCTTGGATCAAGTCTTTTGCCCCTCTCTACCTCATTCTTTCCATCCACATGGACAGTGTTTTTGCAGAGTTTTCAGACAGTAAGATAAAAAGACAAATAGCCTAGCCTGCTCATAATCGCTCATTAAGGCTGATGTGCTTTAAGATACTCTGTATGTCTCTAACTTCTGGAAGATGGATGAGTCTGCTCTCCAGGATCGCTTGAGAGCTTCACTGTGGGGCCCAGAATGGCCAGTAACTAGTGGTGTAGGATGTGACCTGTGCGATTTACTAGCGGCGCTAGAAACCTAAGGTCAGGTGAAGAGTCAGCTCCAGCTCCTCACCCTAATAAAGTGAGTACCAAGCGTAACGCCACAGGAGAGCCTCACTCCTGGAGTCTCGAGTCTTTCTATTTATATACAGCCTGCTGTCCACGGATAACCTTGAAAAGGCCTACGTACACTATCACTGAAACACCGGGGACTTCCAGAGATCACCATCCAAATTCTGCACGGAGGCAGGATCAAGTAGACTTGGATCATTCCTGACAAGGGTTCATCTTACCCATTCCTGAAACTCTCCCTAAAGGCAGAGCCTGCAGCCCTCCCTCCCCAACCGCTTCCACTTTACTTCTAATAATTTTTCCCCATGTTGACCTTAAATATTCTATTTTTCCTGCAGATCAAGCTGTGTTTTTTAATGCTCTCCACAACTGGCAAAAGAAAGAGTTGGTGACTGTTCTGTTTAGGCCAACCTCTTGCGGCCTGGACCACAACTCCTTTCCCTTAGTCCTCGTGCTCTGCTCCCGGCTGATGCACCTCAAACGTGACATGCTTCAGCTCCACCTCTCTGCAGGGTTTGCCTTGTGAAGAGCCCAGTTATCATGCTGCCTTATAGAGGTGGATTCCTAGATGTACGATGAGCATGCCTGGGAACTATTATGATCCTCCTAAACGTTTGTGGCCTGCAAGACTTGAATCCAGAATCCCAGCGTGAAGCGATTTGCTCACTGGGATGTTACAAAGACTTTCTATTTTTACAATATTATTATAATATACACCACAAAGATATTATAAAGATACAACTTGCCACTTGTAAATTGTTAAAGCTTCATAAGACAGATAGATAACTCGGTATCTACCTTCTGTCCCAGCACTCCCACTACTTTATTTTGCAGATACCCGCCAGCCCTGCTCCTTTATCCTCCTTACAGGTATTCTGTCATACCCCTTGATCCAACAGCAGCGTTCCCCACAGGAGTCCACAGGGACTGTATTTCTGCCCCCTACCCAGGGCCTGCTGATGGAGACAGGAGGGATGCGCTCAGTTCAGCAAGTAAAGCAACCAGCGTTTCACGTGTGGCTGCACAAGGTGGAAGGATCTTATTTTCCCAGTGTAGCTTTACAATGCGAGTGAAAAGAGGGGCCCTGACTAGCCATGATGACTGGAACCACTCTGAGAGGGACACTGCACCAAAACTGTCCTAGCACAAGCATTACAGACCTTTGAACATCATGGGCTCTTGTCAGTTCCGTCACCAGTATAGGAAGTGCCACAACAGAGTGAAAAAAAATCCCTTTCCCGCTCTCAGCAGAGTAGTCGTGCTGACTGTCACTGTTCTGGGAGAAGGTATGGTGCATGGGTAGGCACCCGTTTTCTGCTTGCACTGCCACTAGTATTTTCAAGACAAAATTTCAAGCTCATTACTGAAGTGCCGAGATACAATACAGTACAGAAATAACACTGCTCGCCCAGGACATGCCAACTCCATGTCCCACACAGTGTATTGCCCTTGTGTGCAGCTATGCAACGCACCGGGCATCAGCGGCAGCAGAGCAAGGCAAGCAAAGAGCCTTACAGCTTGAATTTTTAAAAGTCTAGGCACTCGGGCATCCCAGAGCGCCGTGAGAGCTTCTGGTGACTTGTACCTCTCAGGGGAAAAACGACAGAGCGGACTCGTTCCAGGCTTACCGCACAACTGCGGGCAAGTCCTGCCACCCCTCTGCATCTCAGGTGCTTCATGCTTAACCTAAGAGTAGTTCTAGGAGAATAGAAAAGCCTTTTTTTTTTTTTTTTTTTTTTTTTAAAGTTCAAAAAAATACTCAAGACCTCTGCATCAGAACATAATCATGGATATTGCTGTGTTGAGGGAACAGCATCGGAAAGTTGTCAGAGCCTCCCAACACCATCAGATGAGGTCCTAGCACATGTTCATTTCTGTCCCCTTCCATACCATTTCCCTGAAGAATGGGCCTTGTAGAAAGAAGGGTTTCAAAACACAGCTTGAGTGCAGTAACTGCAGACATACTGTGCCAGACGGGAGCTCAGTGTTGAAAGAACTGTCTATATATTCAGCTGCATATTGTTACAAACATTTAAAGAAGCTGCTTTACCCAAAAAGGAAGGACAAGTGATTATTACTATTATGAAAGCCGGGGGGTTTCCAGGGTTGCTGGTGTGCCAGCAAACGATCCCAAGCCAGGACAGATAATCACGGGAGAAATGATAGGAAAATCTACAAGCGCCCGAGGACCACCTACGCAACATCTGCACGTCTCATACACCAGGTGTTGCTCCCTGGAGCACATAATTTGGGCAGGCGTTCAGCGTGCCACTCCTACCGCCTCCTGGCTCCCACCAGAACAATGTCACGCGCTGCCGACAGCTACGTGCAAAGCCAGTAGCGCCAACCCCAGTTCAGAGAAATCTGTCATTTACCCAATAATATGTTGTGTCAGTACAAAACTAGCCCACAGCTGGGAATCGGCGGGAACATATTTGAGGCATCGCACTCACTGAGGAGGAACAGAAAAGCGCTTTTGCCCACAACTGCCCAAAAGCAGCAGCGGCAGCTTCAGTTAACGACTTAAAGGGAGGCATGCAGAGAAGTCAGGGGTCAGGCTCCAAAAGAGACAAGAGATTCGCGCTCCAGAAAGCAGGCTACAAAGCACTAAATGCAAACAGGAGTTTATGCCAGCAGCACGCTTCACGCTGCGTGCAGACGTGCTTTCTGTACAGAGGCGAATGCTTCTCGGTACGTCCAGCATCTAGTGTGGCTCTGGTTGCTTAGTCCACAGATCCTACCACGCTTCAAGGATGGGAGCGTCTTTCCTTCATGCCCTAGCTGTTCTCCAGAGCTAAGGCTGAAATCCTGGCAATAGTTCCCCCCTCTCTTTAAAAGTAAAGAAAAAACCCCCAAAAAAAAGAAAAACCAAAAAAACCCCAATCCCTAGTCAGGAGCCCGCTACACCACAGAATGAAAAAGTGCTTACTTCAGGAAGAGATTATATTTCTTGTATCAGGTTGAAGGTGGTCAGGGAAAGGGGTTCAGTACATGGATGCAGTTCTGGAGAATTTTTATTTTAATAAATATGCGTAACTCCAGGGGGAAAACCTCTGTCAATACAAATCCTATGGAAAATATTGCTCCCGTAGACAGAAGAGAGACCAGTTCTGTTTGTGTATTCAGGCACTGTATATATGAAGATATTTTAGAGGCCTCTATACTTAGCCATTGTGGTTTAGATCTTTCCCAGGCCAGAGGTAGCTGTGTAAGCATATAGTCAGCATTGGCTAAACAAGTACTTTTAAAACCATACTATTATTACCAAGTTAGTTAAAGAAGGCTTCTTTTTTTTTTTTTTTTTTTTCCTCCTTTTTTGGGGGGGGGTGGGGATGGGGAGGAAGAGGGAAGGATCTGCAAGACAAAAATAATTAACAAAAAACAAACAAAAAAAAAACCAACCACCCTTCTAGCCCTTAGAGCAAGCTGTGGGGTTTTTTTTCAGTATCTCTTTATATTTAACTGCAGCCAGACCGCTTCAGGTCATGATCTCATCTGATCTCAGCAGGATGGCAGCGCTGGGTCTCGCCGATGCTCCGGGGGAAACCAGGGTCCCTCAGGAAGCGATGCGGGCGACTCCGGCAGCGGAGCTCCTTCCTCCAAGTCAACACTGACCCAGTGTTTCAGCATCATGCCGGAGGGCGCTGACCCACTCGGCGTGTTGTCTTTCAGAGGAAATAAATGGGTGCCCGACCACACTTGCGGTTATTAAAGACAACACATCGCTTTACACAAACATCAGCATTTGGCTACGTGACCGCTCCCTGTGTGCGTAATTACATTTCTGCCTTCCTCCACTTTCTGTCCTGAATTGTTTCAATAGCTGCTGTGTTTCATCCAGCCCTAAACGCACTTTGGTGGTTGGAGGAGCAGTTCCAGCAGAGCCCAAAATTAAGAACCTGGAATTTTATTGCTGACCCCACCTTTGGTTGGCTGCATAACCTAAGCCTGTCTCTTCTACCTTCCCCTCTCCCTTGGTTTCCCCCTGTGCAAGAGGGGGCTCATGAGAAGAATCTCTTCTGTAAAACGCGTTGACAGCTGCCGGATGCAAGAGAGCACCATAAAGATGAATTATGCGAGACAGCGCTATTAATTAGGTACCATGATTAAGCATTCTGGGATTTTTTTTCAGTAGAAAGGCATTAGGGAAAAGAAGAGAGATTTGTCAAGACAGCAGCAGTCTTCTGCATTTGATATAATTGTGCCCTACGATCTTTCTTTAATCCAAGAGCGCCTTGGATTACAGACCAGACAGGTATTTCACCCCTTTGATGCAGAGGAGTTCGGCGATGCCTACTCTACAGTAAGTACTCTAAAGGTGCTAAGCATTAGCAGGATTTTTTTTTTTTCCACAGGCAACTCAGCTGCCTATAATTATCTGAAGAAAAATTCCTCCTTTTCTTCCCTAATCACAGTGCTCTGATCACATGCTACATTTGCTCCGGGGACTCCATTTCAGAGCCATGTGACATTTACAACACACAGTCCTAAAAACACATGAAAAAATACACCTAGTTCTGGGATTTGGCAAAAACTCAGCCCAGGTTCACCGAAAGGTTTGTGACCCTTCTGAGCACAGCTAGGACCAAGTTTCAGTTTTGAGTTGCACCTTGTGGCTTGGACAAAAAAATAACCTGATCGGACTTGGAAGCTTTGATTGAGATGCACTTGGAGAGTTTGAGTTCAGTTCAGGCATAAACTTGGTTCAAAATGCAGAGGCTGGAAACTGCCTTGAATGGAGAGCGGCTGGAGTATCCGCACTCCCCTGCATTGCAAAAAGGATCAGGTTGTCCTGGGTGATAGAGACTCGGCAGCGGGCCCGACCCCCACCAACACCCGGACCAA
>NW_009258554.1:1722289-1741240 GCF_000687185.1 Egretta garzetta
AGCATGCTACTACTGTAGCTCAAATAAGGATTCGCTTCTGAAGCAAATCCCCTATCAATCCCACTACCCGTGTGGTGGTTTGCAACTCGGAACAGCCTTAGAGCTTGCAAACTGGATTCCCTCCGGATGAAACTGCAGAGGAGACGATGCTCAAGGAGGATACCTTGCACGCCTCCTCCACATCCACGGGACCAGACAAGAGCTAGTCCAAAATAACACACACACCCCTCCCCACGGTGCTACTGAATGGACACCAGGTCTCCAGCACCAACTGGTTCACCCTCCAGACCCTCTCCTCCTGAACCACTGTGCCTGCTAACATGGCCATGGCCACTGAAAAATGGGACTCAGCTACCAGAAAAATGGAGTGCAGAGGTACCAGTGGTACCCAGTTACTCGGGATATCTGTTTATGAGCACCCTCTGCTGGATATTACAAACTTTTCTTCCCTCCAGGCCAACAGTGCTAACAGGCTACCTCTGCTAAACCAGCAAAACGCCGGGATATGGAAGCCTGGAGCCTGTCCCAGGTACCCCCCAGATGTCCCCAGAGTACAATGTGCCCAGTGCACTGGCCAGGGGACAGACACACACACTACTCTGCACCAGTATATCTGCAGTGGGATAAATCAGTGTTTATTGAAAACAATCAGAACCCAAAGACATAACAAGGAAAAGTCAAACCCAAAAAAATGACCCAAAAAATTCATAGAATTATAGAATGTTTTGGGTTGGAAGGGACCCCTAGAGGTCATCTAGTCCCCCCCCCCTGCAGTGAGCAGGGACACCGCTAACTCGATCATGTTGCTCAGAGCCCCGTCCAACCTGGCCTTGAATGTTTCCAGGGATGGGGCCTCCACTACCTCTCTGGGCAACCCGTTCCAGTGTTTCACCACCCTCATTGTAAAGAATTTCTTCCTTCTATCCAGTCTAAACCTACCCTGATTTAGTTTAAAACCATTACCCCTTGTCCTGTCACAGCTGGCCCTACTAAAAAGATTTTCCCCATCTTTCCTATAGGCCCCCTTTAGCTACTGAAAGGCCGCAATCAGGTCTCCCCGCAGCCTTCTCTTCTCCAGGCTGAACAAGCCCAACTCCCTCAGCCTGTCCTCATAGGAGAGGTGCTCCAGCCCTCGGATCATTTTTGTAGCCCTCCTCTGGACCCGCTCCAACACTTCCATGTCCTTCTTGTGCTGAGGGCTCCAGAGCTGGACAGAGTACAGATATTCAACAAATAACTAAGCTGCTTACAACTCTCTTCAGTCTGAACAAAACATACATACTGCTGAAAAAAAGATGCTGATGCAACACCCAAAATGCATTGTTCCCCAAAAGAATGGGAACCGTATAAGCTCTGGTGGGGCAACATTTCCTACTGCGGCTCAGACCTGCAGAGGTCACCTATCCACCGCGACAATGGGGTGGATGACTAGCAAAGAGCCAACAGAGACAAGTGAGTTGGTGGTTTGACAAGATGGATAATTGTCATCTTGAATCTATAGTCTGGCAGGACGATGACAACATCTTCATATTCTACATCTCGGCCATCAGGTGATTAGAAAGTTGTGGTCACCTCTGATCCCAGCCAGGTTTATAGCAATCGTTCAATGCAGAGATGCTCGGGAACACAAGGCTCAAGCAATGATTCCTCTAAGCTCGCTGCCACTGTCAGATGTTTGAAAGGAAGGTATTAGAGATTTACGGGGCCAGGAAGACCATTTAACCAGCTGCAGCTGGAAGACTGTCCAGGAGCAGGAGGCCTGATGCCTTCTAAAACAGCTAGAATAAAATTCATAAACTGTGCATAAGATTTTTATCCATATAAATGTCTAATCCTTTCTGCATTCTCCTACGCTCTTGGTCTCAGTTATTTACGTGCTGTAAGGAAAAAATAAGTTTCACCTATGTCAGATGTTTTATTTCCATTTCATTGAAAACCTTGTATTATTTTAAATATACTTCTGTCATGTTGCTTTTTATTACTCTTCGCTCTGACTAAGGATGCGTAACCTTTTCAGTCTCCCCGCAGCTCTAAGCATTTTCATGCTAAATATTTGTAGCAGAGTGATCAGAAATGAGCATATGATATTTTACTTTTACGACTGGAGTCCCAGAGAATCACTCATCTCTCCACCAAAGCGATCCAGCACATCCCCATTGCCAGCAGCCTCCTACTCATCCCAAGCGAGGGGAGCAACGGAGGGAGCGGGGCTGCTTACATCGGACCCTTTCACACTGCAAAATTCATGACTACCGGAGAAGTTATGTGCTGCCGTACCATGCCAGCCAGTGTCGGCTGTGGTAACGCAAACAACACGGCATTAACCCTGCTCCCCGCTAGGAAACAAAGTCTCCCACTCATTCCTTAGAGAAGTTAAAGGTACTCATTTCTGAGGGACTTGCGGGTGGGTAGATACGCTCACTGCAGTTCTCCAAAGATAGCTCAGAAATAACCTGGGAGGATCCCAGATGAAGGCTGGGTGTCTTCTTACATCTGTCTGGTCTGGGAGATGGAGTGTAAACAGTGGCACATTAGCCTAGATTAATTACAGACTGCCGGTATTTTGCTTTCATGTAGTGAGCTCCGGGAACATAACACCGCTGATAATTAAATAGCGCCTTCCATCAAAAGGCCCTAAACCACCCAGCAAACCAGCCGAGCTGTTGAGGTAGCGCTGCTGGGGTGGCACGCAGCAGCGGCTGAGCAGGACATAGGAACACAGCACGCTTGTTTAGGAAATGAAAAATTTCTGCTGAAACTACAGAAGGAATTATCACATGGTTTACATTACGTACCACACAGTAAAACCTGGGCAGGATTAGCATCAGTGCCAGGAGACCTTCACAGGTTGGGCACAAAGTTTTATGTCCCATGAGAAAGATCGTTTCTCCCATGACAACACCCTATTTTTTCTTTTTCCTGGAACATTGGCTCAGTAACAACTGAGGGAGAGGCAGGGTGTGGGGGGGAAAAGCATCTCCTACTCTGTCTTCTGTGGCTACGGGGTTTCTTTGCCGCTTTCCTACACAGAATACGAGCAACGTGCAGGTTTTATTTAGGAGGTGACAGTCCTCAGGTAAGCAAGGGTGAGAAAATACAGAACGGGAGATAGGCACCAACAGAAAAAAGCTCGCAGCAGCGGGGTTAGTCTTCTGTGTTACCACATCCCCTCCTTCCCCCTCCCCAGGCATGCCCGGCCCATTGGTTATGCCGGGGTCACCAGCTTAGCACACCGGTGCAGTGTCAATACTGGGAGGTGGATGATCAAACCCACACCCTTCTTCTCCTGCACCACATCCCAGCTGGGTTACTACATCCCCTTCTCCCTGCCCATTTCCTTTTCCCTCCCTGCTGCTTCCAGCCCTGAGGCTGCTTTTCCCTTCTCTACCCCCCGCTCCTCATCCCCTTGCACTAAATGCCCACCAACAGCAAGGGAAGCTCCCAGTTACTCCGGCTGGCACAGCTGAATGAATTGCTGCTGTAAGGCTGGGCTGCTCCCCAAAACCGCAACCCTGATCTCGTCAGCTGTTCCCTCAAAGGCACCGAAATGAGAGGCCCATGCAGAAGCCAAAGGGAGAGCAGGGGCTGCCAAGGTCTATCCAGTTGCAACAGGGAGCAGAACTGGCAGAGGCGTACGTTTTTCCTGCCCACCACATCCTCCGGTGCTACCTCACATCTCTCTGAAGAGGAGACTGGGAACCTGCAGTTCGGAAACTCAACACCTCAACATCAGCTGCCCTTCGCAGGCAGTCTCCTGCCCTGGAGTCGCAGGATACAGGGATGGGGATGTTAACACACCAAAACACCGACCAAATCCCTTCAGCACTCCCAGAGTGACTCTCAGGAACTCCAGCTCGAGCATCAGCAGCGTCACTGACAGGCAAACCAACGCGCTGTCCTCAGAGCGCAGCGTTAGCCCTCGGCCGTGCCACACGACCTGGCCATTCCACCACTCTGTGCAGGCGCAGCGACCGATCCAGCCCGTCTCACCGTTCCGCAG
This sequence comes from Egretta garzetta, assembly GCF_000687185.1. Lineage (NCBI taxonomy): Eukaryota > Metazoa > Chordata > Aves > Pelecaniformes > Ardeidae > Egretta > Egretta garzetta. The sequence goes on from NW_009258554.1 coordinate 1,726,290, forward strand.
CTGGGTTCAAGGCAAAGCCTCCGATGCTCTTCAAGAAGCAGACACTCAGGCTGCAACCTGCCCACCCATACTAGATGGTTGACGTGCCCAGCCAGGAGGTGATCCATAGCGGTAACAGGGGTAGGGAGAAAGGTGTAAAGGGGAAAGAAGGAAGGGAGCAAGCTTCAAGCAGAAGCAACACTTATTTTTGAATGGCTAGTTACAGGTTATTATGGTTTAGTTAATAATCTGACATGGGCTACAGAGAGACACACGCTTCCCATCCAGCACCTCCTTTCCTAATAGAGGCATCTTTCTGGCACGTTGCACAGCCAGCCTTTACTTTTCACATAACCTTTGAATGGAAGCCATGAATATTCATGCCACAGCATGCAGTACAGCAGCTGGAGCACGAGGCTGTGGGACAGCTGTTTGTGAATTCTGCCTACCCCTGCCAGAAAACAACCCCTTCCCCAAGCCCTGCCATCCCATCCCTGAAACCAGGTAATCCCAGCTACAGAAGCTGCACTGACTCCTCAGGGCTGAGGCGAGGGTACTGATGGATGGGAAGAGGGAGGGAATGGATCACTTTGCAGATGGAAAGCACCAAAAAACAAAGTACAGGAAAGCCAAGGAAATACAAAGCTGTCAAACTTCTACAACAATATCTGCCAGGATTGTTCACTTACCTGTCACCTTCTTAGGAATCAACGGATGGTCGAAAAAGCAGGACCAGACGCAGAACCCACGGGGGAAGCTAAAGAAACCAATTCCCATCTGCTCTCTCAACAATCCTGCATTACAGAGAGGATAAACTACACCTGGGCAGGTCCAAATAGCAATGGTAATCCTCTGTGCTCTCTGCTGCTGGCAGCCATCAGTGCCCAGGTGAAGTCCATGAAGGAAAGGAGGCAGGCAGGCTTACCAGAAGTCACAGAGCCTGGGTTAACTCCAGAAACCCCAGTCCCCAGCCCTCACCTTCACAACTGAATCCTCCCAGAACAATCTGGAAGATTTGATTGCCCTTAGCATGAAGCACACATCCCGGAGCTCCAGGATCCCTCAGTGTAGACCAGGATCCCTGTGTGCCAGGAGCTCTTTGCCGGCAAAGCTGCACGGCTTTGGTCTGCGTTGTGTGGCTTGCGCTGCAGCAACATCCAGAGGCCCCGGTGTGCCAGGCGCTATAAAGCACGAGGCAGAAATTACTTTGCATCATCATTATCTCCCTAGATAAAGATAAAACCTTATACTGAAGAGTTTTCTCATCGCCTTTTTTAGTAAGACAGCCACATAGCGACACTGGCATTCCTCTCACTCGGAGTGGCATAAGGAAGAAGAGAGGAAAACGTATTCAGCAGCCAGAGATGTGACTGCAGTACGCAAGACGTGCAGACAGGAGCTCCTGGCAAGCTCATGGAGAAGGAGCAAGGGCTTCCACCCACCCATTTGCCTGGGTAAGACCCTGAGAGTCCCCAGCACGTTTGTGCCACCAGCGTGGGTATGCTTGCCCTGCTGCTGTTACTCACGTGAGGCAGAGACGAAAGCAAGCTCCGGCGTGTGCCTCCTCGCCTGGCACCTGCCCCTCAGCATGGCCACGCTGCAGGAACACCTTCCCTTCCCGTGAAATCACTCCCACTGCTCTAGCAGAAACGGCAGAGGAAGACAAGCCAACAAGGAGGACCAGAAATTGCAAAATCTAAATCCAAATCTAGTCACCAAGTTGCATCTGTTCCTCACGCGTTTCTTGGAGGTGTACATTTCTGTCCCAACATAAGTGAAAGCCCAAGGACTCCAGTTGTCAGCCTACTGCCGGTGCTGGAGTTCTTTCGGATATATTTAGAGCATCACACCAACTCCTCTACTCAATAAGCCATGATATTTGAGCTACAATTTTTTTTTTTTTGCTTTTTTTTTTAAGGTGACCTATCTGAAGAAGCTCTCTGATTGTAAATCTGGTTGCTGAACAAGAAAAATGTGATTGCCCCAATGTTATTTTATTGCTGCAATTAGCATGTCTTTGTATTTATAGAGAGTAGGCTTTATGTCTGTCTTTCAAGGACAAGCTCCTGATCAAGACTAAAATTCTGGGTGAGACGACTGACCAATGCATCTGACCCAAGGCTGAAAATAAAAGCTGGCTTCCCACCTTAGTTTCCAAGTAAACTCCAGCAAATGACGCAGCACCCCATACTACATTTCACAGGCAGTGCAGATATATTTAGCCCGGTACGCCCCTCCCAAAGCGCAGCGTGGGGCACAACCGGCTGAGCAAAACCCAGGGAGGAATAGAGGAAAATGAACCGGGCAAACCCTCCTCTCCTATTCATTAGTGTGGCTCTTGTTTGTTTGTTTTGTTTTAAACAAAACAAACAAACAAAAAACCAAAAGAAGGAAACTTTGCAAAAGGAATATTATTTTCAGGTCAGGCAGCAAGCCCAAGAGCTATAATCAGGAAGCTGGAAATTAAGAGTTTAATTTATTTGTGTTGTCGAGTGTTCTTCATATGTCCATCCAGACAGGAATGTAGGGGATGAGAACGGCATCTACCCTTCCTCCTCAGGCTTGTTGCAAGAGAAAACTGTGTAAGCGCCACATGAGCATCGCAGAAATATGAACGTATTGGGACTCCTCTTTCATAGATGTGGAACTAGGGGACAATAAGCCACTTCTAACAGTGATATTTAGGTGCCCCAAGAAGCACACTGGTTGCTATTGGGACCTCAAGCAGTTCCTGAGGCGGATGAATTTCAGCCGTGTATAGCCAGCTAACTTGCAAATTGGTGCATTTCAGCAGACACCTCCCTGGAGGGATGCTGCTGGGGGTCACCCCAGGGGGAGGGTCAGAAAGAGAGCTTAGCTCTAGAAAGCCCAGATTTTGCCCTGAGGACCCCGGGAAGCGATCTCCTTCTCAGCCTCCACCAAATCAGATAGCAAATAAACCAAAAGATGGTGATCAGAACAATAAAAGGCAGTGGCTGCTCAGGAGCGTCTGCCGACCTGTTGGGTTTTGGCACCAGCAGGTTGTACATGGTGATTCCCTTCCACCCAGAAAGCTACAGGGAGGGCTCTCCACCTTCTCCAGAAGGGCTCCCAACTGCAGCGCAGGAACACAGCACATCTTCTTGGCTTCTGTGCTGGACAATCTCCTAGCCTCAAACAAAAAAAAAATATTACATACCAAAGTCTTAGTTGTAAAGGACTTTTTCTTCTCAAATCAGGACAATATTCCACTACATACTAGACATGAAACAAGAAGTCAGGGCAAAACCTAACAATGAGGTTGCATGAACAGGAGTATCCTATCAAGACCCCTATCCTGCAGCTTTCCCTAACACGGCTGGTTTTCGTTCGAGCCTTTGGGAACCTTTCACTCCACAGGATAAACTCTCAGTTCAGGGCTGGACTCAGCAGAGTTCGATGCCTTAGGGAGACCTCAGTGCAAAACACAAAGCAACTTCTCATATTATTTCCCTCATCCCCAAATGGGAGGTAGGGTAGGGCCAGGGAAGGTTCATGGCCCTGAAAAGATTTTAATGTCTGAGTAACACTGCAAGCCCAAAGATTTTTTATCTCTCAGAGTTGCACCACTTCATCCTCTCCTGTGACAGTTTAGGAGGTTGAGTGGAGTAGTTGCCTCCCAGATTTCCCAATCTTTTGCTCCTTCCCCCTAAAAATTGCTCTCTCGAGGGCTCCTTTCCATGGCCTTCCTCAGCCAAGAAAGGCCAAGCACAACTTTTTGCTCCCAGCACAGTTATCACTGCCCCGGGCCAGCCGGCTAAGAGAGGAGACTATTATTTAAAGAGGTGCAGAGAGGAACTGGGATAGGATCGTAACCACTGAACCTTGGGGCACCCTAAAGCACAGGACCACAACGTGCTGAGACGCGAATAACCCTCCTCCCGTGGGGAAAGTTGGGCAGTGCCGCTGTGCGTGACCACGATCCAAGAGCAAACCAGGTTTGGAAACCCCTACACATTGGTGTCCCATTTCACGGTCCTGCAGCCACGGAGACGAATAATACTTTATAACACACAGCTTGAGGAAACCTCTTTTTCTTATCAGATTTTTAAAAAAGCAATGTAAGATTTTTTTTTTTTTTTCTAATTTGAGATTAAAAATCGTTTGTTCCTGCAAACAATTTCTGTCCTGTCGGTTGCTTGTGTGTGTATTGCTGACATCTGCTACCTGAGCACACAAGAACGACAGGCATGGCTTCTTATCCCCTGACTGGGTAAGTGCAATTCCCAGAATCAAATTTATGATGCAACCGTTCAAAGTTAGGATGTGAAGATTTAGGCCCCTTCAATAGCATTTGCTTTAACATGCTAATGCTGTATCTGTGAGCATTTCCATTATGCAAAAACTCTGTTAAAATACTCACAAAGAGCGTGGAAGGCTCTTCAAACACCATCACCACTCTTCCTCTATATATTGGCCAGTACTAGCCCAAAAGTTTAAAATATTCACCTAGCTCATCATTGCTCTGGAGATGTTTGTAACAGTCCCGCCAATGCCGTACACAAGGGAGGTTTCTGTGAGAACCAGACTTTCCTCCTTCAAGAGTATGTCTCCTGCTCATTTAGATTAATTGATTTCACACACAGTTGTTTATGTGTGTGGCCTCCCTTGGTTTTCTGAGCTCTCTTCGCTCCAAACAAAACAGCTTAGGGATGTAGATGGAGCCAATTGCATTTTGGAAAAGGGGAGATAACACCTCAAAGCCAGACAAAAAAAGACATTTCTTGCTTCAGAGACTTTTCTCTCGATTCCGCTTTGAGGCAGCTATACAATAGCATGCTTCTGGGGAACACCATAAAACTGCTTCAGGGACACGCTGCACAGAGCCCGGCAGGAAAAAGTCCCCCACAATGGTGGGAAGGGGAAAAAGTAACTTCTGAGCAGAAAGATATATGGCAGTCTGCAAGATTGCAAACAATAGACAACTGAGAAGCTGTCTCAACTTTTAAAACATCCTGATTTTGTATAAGAGCTCCTAGCTAGACTGCGAGGGCACCAGAGTCCTCCTCCTCTGTGCACGGAATAGGTGTCGGGTGGCTGCGCACTGCGTTCCCAAACACAGGTTAGAAAGAAAAATTTATCTTGGGAGAGAAATCTGGATATTAATTTGAAAGCACAACACAGAGCACAAAAGATTAACTGCCCTCAGCCTCTCCAGACCAGCCCTGTGGACACGCCACAGATTCAATCTGCACTGAATTACAAGTCATCACACACAAAGTATTGAAGTAGCTGGCCAGCAAAACCAGTGGAAATATACTTTTGTGGATCTGGTCGGAGAATGGAATCTCTGTTCCCCAAGAAGGGCTGGGATTTCAACATTTGCCTGCGTCCCAAGTAAGGATGAAAGGTCAAAGTATTATACTATTTCATGCCACGAACAATTCCAAACGCTTTTGATTTGAAAATGCGGGGGGGGGAAAAAAACCCCAAGATATTATTGATAGAAACAAAACATTCAAAACGAAATGTTGATCCAAAATGAGAGATTTTGGGATGTTGAGCTGAAATTTAAACTCTTGTTTCAGGTTTCAACTTAAAATGGCATTTAAGTCTGAATGTCAATTGAAAACAGAAATCATTAGGTTTTGAAACATCACTAAGGAAGAATGTTTTTCTTCTGAAAATTTCAATTTAGACCAAACCGTGTTTTCTTATGAAAGCCTTTTTATTTTGCCAGCACCATGTTTGTTTTGCTTGAGGACTGGGCATTTGCTCCAAGCATAGGGATGTCCACAATGGGCATACCCGCATGGGGGACACACCGGAGATTCCTTATAGAAGTCCAGGAATTTGCCACACTTGCACCCAGACTTGTTTAGGAACCTGAAATATTACAGAGCAATTAGAGATTTTAATTTAGGGGACAGGGCCCACGGTGTTGGATGAGTACTGGACAAAGAGAAACCTACCACAGACAGGTGAGGAGTGGGGTCTGAGGATACTCCTAGATGCCCTCCAAAGCAGCATCTCTTCATTAGCATACAAGACTACAGACCTCTTTCCAAAGGTCTGCTTTGCAAAACCTTGGAAAGGAAAAGGCAAATGGGCCTCTGGAAACCTGGAAAAAATTACCTCTAATCACTTGTTAATTATTTAATGTTAATTCTTTGCAGAAAAACAACTCCAGCTCCAGGAATCCACAAAATTTCTGAATCCACAAAATTTCTGAAGCCGTCTTTAGGCAGATGTACGACTGCCAGCAACCCCTGTCCTGTGCAGAAAAAACCAACCAGAATTTTCTGTGGAAGAGGGGACAACGAGAGAAAGCAGTACATCCCAAACATGGGGTTGTAAACTTCGAACGAAAAGGCGACTACGCCACTTACGTCTGCTGCTTTGGCCCCGTGGGGCGATGGCTATGAACACGCGAGTCCACACAGCACAAAAACCACGCAGCAAGTCAATTTGCAGCGACCAGCCACAGATGCAGGGCCTCAGACTACAAGCCATCCAGACTGCCTGGAACATCCACTCAGCACGATGCCGAGGGACAACGAGAGAAAGCCCTACCCAGGGAAGAGTGACAAGACCAAGTGATGAATTTGGATGTGATGATGTTGGTATTAATAGCCAAAGGCTGCTGCACATTCAGGCAGAGGAGTGGAAGGGAAAAGTAAAATGTATTTGGGTGGAGTCACAACCGTGACTGAGCAGAGCAGCGACACCTGCCTGAGACCCAAACAGGGAATGGAGCGCACTGGAACAGCTCCGCTGCTTTCAACATCAGACCAGTACCCGCTAGATTGATGGACCTTCTGGATGACAATCCATAACTTGGGAACGGGTGTTGCTTTTGAGCTCTTAGGGACATGGTTTGGTGGTGGGATGGCAGAGTTAGGTTAATGGTTGGACTTGATGATCTTAAAGGTCTTTTCCAACCTAAACGATTCTATGATTCTTTGATTCTCTTTCAACCCCAGGCTGAGTTTAGAAAGCTATGCCCACCCCACAGCAGCCTCTGACACCTGTCCCAAGATGTGAAGGAGGCACAATTTCCACAGGGCTGTATCCTCCCCCATCCCTGCTCCGGCTCCAGCATACCCTACGGGCCAGCACACATGTGTCTGTCCTCTTGCACACAGGTCTGCTGGATAATCCTTCCCTGGCTATGGACAACGGGTTTGGGCTCTGTGAAGATCAGCACCTCATTTACCAGGAGCAAGAATGAATTACTGGACCGGCTGGAAAATAAGAGGATAATCCTCCCTGTTGCCTCAGGGAAGTGCAGGAATTGGTAGAGGTGCCAGGTAAAGCCATCCCTGCTGGCTCAGAGGCATGCTGTGGTGGTCACCTTCCATCTGCTCAGCTCAGGATTGACTGCACAAAGCACGAGGTTCACCAACTCAGATCTCACACAGGCGTACCAAAAGTGGCAGTGAACTGACAGAGCCTGAACTCTATTGTATTTAAAATACATTTCCTAGTTCAGTCTTGTCCACAAGCTAAAGTTAGGCTTAGCTAACACTAACTCTGTCTAAACGTAACCACTTTTCCTATTGCTTGTAACTTGGGTTTATGCTTGACTTAGAAGTGTTACCTGGCATCTCTAAGTAGGGCCTGGTCCAGACTATCAAGTTTACCCCATAAAACTTTGTTAGTTCATGGAGTGAAAAAAAAATAAATAAAACCCACATGCCTCCCAACACCACAGTGAACACTGTTGTGCTGGCAAAGATGCCCGTGTGGCCACAGCTGTGCCCGCAGAAGGAGCTGTTGTTGCCTTCATTCATGGTCTTTGGAAAGGTGTCACAGCTACATGGGCAGAAAAGCCCGACACTGCCCAGCCATGCCCTGGCACTGCTCTGGCATAGGCACGACCCAACACAAGCAGCCAAATTCAGACAGAGATCAATTGGAGTAGATTGCTCCTGCTGTGTGAGTCTGGCCTAAATGGCACCATTTTCTTAGAAGACGCAGAAGTTTTACATGCCCTGTGGTCAAAAAGTTTGGTTGTTGCATACAAGGGGGTTTTATGCCACCGGCATGCAACTGTTGTTGTGCAGAAATACAGATCATCTCAGGATGCTATGGAGGTGATAACCAGCTCTTGAGCCTCTCAGGATTGCACAGGCTCCTTGGAAAACGGCAGAGATGCTGAAAGAGCCTGCGCAGCTACAGTAAAAGCTGAACGTAAACAGTGTCGCACTTACCCAGCTGAAAACTTTCTTGCCATTAATAAAAAATTAATAGAAGTTAATTTTGTACTTCAGCAAAACTCCTGAACAGCATGTTAAGAATAGGTGGAAATGGGAAATAGTTACAAAAACAGAAAAGAAATCGGGACAGGTAACTGGTCATAATTCACAGGAGCACTAACTCCGCTATACCTGTAGGGCAGGCTGCGAGATCTCCGCAGGTGGAATAACAGCTGCAGCCACCTGCAAGGCTGCAGATGTCTGTGAGAAATCTGGTTTGTCCACATCACGCACTGGAGGAAGAGCTGACATCAAAAGAAGTGTGGCTAGCAGGTCAAGGGAGGTGATTCTGCCCCTTTCCTCTGCTCTGTTGAGACCTCACCTAGAGTACTGCGTCCAGCTCTGGAGCCCTCAGCACAAGAAGGACATGGAACTGTTGGAGTGGGTCCAGAGGAGGGCCACAAAAATGATCTGAGGGCTGGAGCACCTCTCCTATGAGGACAGGCTGAGGGAGTTGGGCTTGTTCAGCCTGGAGAAGAGAAGGCTGCGGGGAGACCTGATTACGGCCTTTCAGTACCTAAAGGGGGCCTATAGGAAAGAGGGGGAAAAATCTTTTTAGTAGGGCCAGCTGTGACAGGACAAGGGGTAATGGTTTTAAACTGAAGCAGGGTAGGTTTAGATTGGATATAAGGAAGAAATTCTTTACAATGAGGGTGGTGAAACCCTGGAACAGCTTGCCCAGAGAGGCAGTGGAGGCCCCATCCCTGGAAACATTCAAGGCCAGGTTGGACGGGGCTCTGAGCAACCTGATTGAGTTAGTGGTGTCCCTGCTCACTGCAGGGGGGTTGGACTAGATGACCTCTAGGGGTCCCTTCCAACCCAAAACATTCTATGATTTTATGAATTTGGTCCAAAACCAGAAGTCTCCACTACAGCGCGTAGAGTAAGGGGGCTACCCCATGAATATCTGCAGCAACCCCATGCAAGATTGTAAAGATCCAGTTAGTTTTTGAAGATGCAAAGCCAGGCAGAATTGACAGTGATGACAGCCACAGGATACTCCAAACCTTCTCAGCTGTGACACAGAAATGATAATGGCAAAATATTCACTAAACAAAACCCTGACATTCTGCCAGGACCAATATTTACAGCAATTATTAATGAGTCTGGGCCACTGAACATAGTAAGGAAACTTCTAGAATTGCTCCATCTGTAAAAAGAGGAGAAAAAAAAGGAACTTCATTTTCTTTTGTACAGTATCAATTTTTTATGATTAGAGATAACTTCAGAGTACTTAGGAACACCTCAGAGAGTAATGAACCCGACAGTCACAAAATTATTTTTTCTGAAAAATGTTCCATTAATGAAGACGTATTCGGGCTCATATGTTTCTCTCACCATTCTGTGGCGTGTAACAAAGCTCAGAAACATTCTCACAGCTAAGCAAGGGAGATTCTAATTGAATTTGCTTTAGAGCTCCGACTTGTCCCTAACAGAGGTGCTACAATGCTTCAGGACTCAGGGAAACAATGACACCAAACCAGCCAAGAAGCTGAGCAGAGAACTGGAAAAGGAAGATAAATTTAGGGAGACCAGTGAAATACTAGTATTGGTATGACTTTTGTTAACCCTCTGCCCTTAATGATGAAAAAAACCAACCCAAAACACGTGCTCCACCCAACCGCTTCAGTGTCCTTCATCTCCAACTGAGATGGGAGAGTTTACAGAAAAGATATTTTCCCCAAATCCTTCAAATAAAGTAGACAGAGCTATATAGAGAGACGCAGTGTTGCTTTCCTTGTCTTGCCCTAGGACAAAACTATCGAACCCTTCAAGCCTTTCTTGTGAGCTATCGAAAACCACAAATTCTTTTTCAAACCCTTGCATGCAACAGTGCCATGAGCTCTCCAGCCACAAACCCGTTCCCGCTCTAGGAAGACTCACTCCATTTGAGTGAGTCTCCCTGCTAGAGACCTACACCGCGCGTTATTTGATCATCTCATTTTTGCCTAATTCTGCTCCAGATCCTGAGACGAAGATTTGCAAAACGGGCTAGTCATTTTGAGTAATCAAGTCCAGACTACTTAAGCCTGCCCAAGCATCAGAAATAGCTGAATGTCGGAAAAAAATCGGGACCTTTGACAACGTTTCAAGTCAGATACCCCAAATCACTAGTCACTGCTGAAAACCTTGGCCTTCGTTACCTTTCCTCTGAATACGAGAGTTTTAAACGCAAGGCCACCGGGTTAGCTCAAAGAGTGACAGAGGAGGCCAGGATTCAAACCATCTCTCTGATGTGGTAGACCACAGCATTAGCTACACGAGAAGCAGGCATGCCCGGAAAAGCGGAGATCAATTAGGGGTCTTTTGCAGGGTTATGCAGGACACGAATGGTTTGAACCCGATGGTTTTATTTAGATGGAGAAGGCTGCCAGGTTGGGCCATATTTACTGTCCCAAACTCTAAATCTCTGAAGAAAGCGAATTCTGTCCAGCCTGACAGAAACAGGAGCACTTCCTCTCCCCTGCTTTGCCTCTGAAGCAGAGGGGCACATCGCCCCATTCCCAAACAAACTGGGACGAAAGCCAGCTCAGAGAAGCCCAGCTCTGAACAAAGCGAGATGAGGAAGATGCCTCCATGGGGAAGCACATACCGACCCCACTGCTGGGGTCCTGACACGGGCCAAAAGAGCCACAATCCCTTTAGAGATGGCCAGGGAGCTCCTCCACATGCCTGGTCCCCATTTGGGAGCAACTGCAGCCAAAATGAAAACGGCTGTGGGCTGTAGCTGGACGAGGGGAGATTTCCTGATGCCCGCTGCAGAGCAAATACTCAGAGCAACCAGGGATGAGAGAACAAGGGACCCTCCAGTCCTGAGGGCTGTCCGGTCCCTTTCTGCGCAACCAGGTTTAAAAATAAAACCTACAAGCGGGGAGAACTGGCTTGCCTGGGACCTCGAAAGAGCCAGCATCTGCCGGAGAAGGGGAGCGAGCAGCAAAACCACCAGCCTGAGGCAGCCAGGAAACGCTGCAGCAGGAGCCAGACCCACAGCTCAGCCACAAGAGAACAGGTCGGCTTAGGATGGATGAAGCCGGCTGGGGAGTTAAATTTAGTCAGGTAAACATACCGAGGGGAAGAGACAGGGTTCACATAGCCCTCACCATCCACCACTGCCAGGCCCTGGAGAGGAGCCCCCCAAAAAACTGCTGGGGGGCTGTGGCAGCAGACTGGGGCACCCCAGAATAGGGCCATTGGGGGCAAGCAGGTGGGGGAGCACTCAACTGCATGGACATTTTTTTCCTCGTTGTTTGCTCTGAGCACCTCCCCACCTGGCAGCATCCCTGGGAAGTGGGAAAGCCACGGGGAGAAGCGTGCAGGACCCTGCAGCCTGAGGAGAGCTGCGGTCCCATGAGCCGGGTACGCATGCTCCACGGGGATGGCGCAAAGGAAAGGTACCAGGGAAAATCCCAACCAGAAACACATGGGCCACAGTGTTGGCATAGCCATTTGGGTGCCAGAGCCCTGTAGATCTCCCTTTCTGAGGGAAAAGGGGATAAAAGAAGAGGCTTGGCGATTGCTCGTGATGCTTAATGGAAGAACAAGGAGTTACAGTTGCGCAAACTCAGCCAAACTCTAGCTTGAGTTACCCAGGTGCCGGGGGCTGGAGGGCACACACAGCACTCCCTTCCCCACACTGCAGCCCCCCTGCAAGCCCTCAGGCCTCACTGCCCGTTTCACAGCTCCCAAGGAGTGGCCGTGCCATCCCAAGGCACGCGAGAGCATCCCCGCTTTGCGGAAACAGCTGTGCTGAAAAGCGACAGCCTGCCTCCAGCGACCCCATGGCTCTCCCCCATGCAGAGCCGGGGAAGGCTTGCCTAAGCTTGATGAAGGCCTAAGCCAAAGCTTGGGAAGGGGTGGCGGATCACAGGCTCTGGTTTCGTCTGTAATTCTGTCCATACAGTCTCAGCCAGTTATCTCCGCAGTGACCCCAAGAACTTGCTCTTCAGGAAAGCATCTTTTCCGAAATGACACTCAGGCTTTATTTGAAGATTTTAAGAGCTGGAGAAGCCAACATTGCCTTTGGTTGTCTGTTCTGATGGTTCATCACCCTGCTGTTAAAACCGCTGCCTATGTCTAACACAAGTGCGTACAGCTTAAACGCCCGGCCATGTGCTTTAAGTTCTCCTCTTGAATTAGAAAGCTCTCCAAGCACCAGCTACCCTCAGCGCCGCTGGAAGCGGTCAGGTATCACACCATGCTACCTCTTAATTTTCTTTCTGAAATGCTACCTATGTCCACATTCCTTAAATCTCCCATGAGAAAAGGCTTTTTTCCAGTCCAGGAAAAATTCCTGTGACTCTTCTCTGTGCTGCCTTCAGTTTTAATGAAGTCTGTATGCCTTTTTCCAGCAAGCGAAGGTCCCTTTCTCTGCAAAAAATAGAAGCAGATCATGGACGGCCCCGTCTTACATGACAACATGCCTTGGCTATCCGCATCCTGATTTTAAAAGTACTGTGTTTAAAAGTCTCTCTGAAACGCTTATTGTGTGTGTGTCCAATTAATTTGGAAATGATGAAACGGTTTTCACTTGAACTTTGATCAGCCATTAGAAAAAAGAATAGAAACGATTTATATTCATTTAAATGAGCAGTCATGCAGTCTTCAGAAAAGAACTGGTTTCCCTGCACGCCTTGAAAACCAAACCCAACAACTTCAGGACAAAAGACTCAAGATCTGAAGCAGACCAGAAACAGCAAGGCCTACTGGGCTAGAGAAAGGAACAAATAGCATTAAAGGTGACTGTACTGATTTACTAATTTTTTTTAATTTCACAATATTTGACCTCTTCCTTGAAGTCCAAGCCCGCAGCCACGATTTCAGCTTCAGCTTGCCCTGAACAGAGGTTGGTCACACATGGAAGGACACTTTTGTTGTACCTGCACTAGAGACAGGGGAAAGGATACAGGGGCTGCTTACAGCTACCAAGAGGAGAGGTGTGCTAATACTGAAGGCACAGGGAGCAAGGGAGGTACTCCTTTCCAAAAGGGAGGAATCTCTCACAGACACTCCTGGGCACAGAAACGTGAGCGGGTGACAGAGCCTGGGAGCAGAGGAAACCCACGGCTGGAGCGGGGCCAGCTCGCCTCTCCCGCTCTGCCTCCTACCCCGCACTGGCACTTCAACCTCATGCTTTTCCCTTCATATACTTGGCTAATTTCCTTAGAGAAGGAGGAAAAAAAATGAGTATTTGGGCTAGCTTTGCTGCCACACGTGGTCACGTATCCCATACGTTGGATGCTTGGGGTAAAAAAATTCCACCTGAATTCCTGCAGTCAGTCCCCAACCTTCACCTTGGATAAACCCAGGCGTCCACGCATTAGACGTGGTTTAAGAGGAGTCTGTCTCTCCTGCCAACTTTGAGAAAGCCCACTTCTTTCTCCTTTGGGAAGAGGAGCATGTACCAGGCTTGGTTCTGTTTTTAAAACAGCATCTGTGTGTGTGACGGAAGACGGGCACCCGCAGGTTAAACCTGCCACCACCAGAAAAAGCGATCGCATCAGCTTGCATGTCAATACCCAGCGGCGCAAGCATTGGTGCCCCCCCTGCAGATCTCCCACCTGCAGGGAAGGGTGGGGAAGACCTATGAGATATGCATGAGCCAGGCACGGTAGAAAGCTCTGAAAGGACAGACGGATGAAGATAAGTATAAAGGAAGGAGATGCCTTGTGCACCCATTAATATGTGTGATGCCCAAGGCTGTGCAGACACAAAAGCCCAAATAAAGGACAACAGGAAAGAGCCCTTGATGTGTAGGCAGACAAGGAGGCATCAGTGGAGAAGAGTCCACATACGCAGGGGAATTGTGGTAGAGCAGGCTATATCCAAAACGTGCAGGTACACACAAGGAAAGGGATGCAAGTGCACCCGAGTTTTTGGCTATGAAGAAAATGAAGTGAGAACATAAATGCCCATACATGTGTGGGAAATAGCGCCGTCACAAAAAAAAACCCCAAACAAAAAACCAACTCCAAAGACGACCAGGTCAGTACGTGGGTGCTGGCAGCAGAGCCAGGGTGACAATGAACACACATTGGGAAGAGCAGGCAGGAGAGCATTAAGAGGCAGGCAAAGGTTGGACAGAGAGTCTGACGGGGATGCTCGTCTGGTGGCAGAGTAAAAGTACGAAAAGCATGGGGCAAAGTGCGTGACAGCACACGAAAATATGTTTGGGGAAGTCATTTTACGCATTCTGCTAAGGGAAGTATTGCACCATAATTCCCAGGAAAAAACCCAAATTTCATAAACCAGCACATTTGTTAGAGACATAACTGGAATGCTCATGCCCTGGTACCGCGAAACCGGGCACACCGTTTGCTACTCGCCTGCGTTTCCACACGCACGAGCACTTTCTCCCACGCCACATGCCACGGCCCACGACAGCGCACGCTGCCGCACCGTGGGCACGTGGGTGAGGACAGTGCGGGCAGGGGGCTTGGGTGCTCTGGGGAAAGCCGCTGCCCTCACGCTCACGGGAAGGGCCCTCATCCGAGAGTAACGCCTCTCCGCTCATAGTAACGTCCATCTTACCGGAGTAACATCTGCTTTGCCAAACTCACATCCGTCATGTCCGAGGAAAATCTGTTTTAGCGGCTCAACGTCCGCCACCCCGGAGGAGCATCCATCCCTCGCACCCCAGCCAGAGCACAGCCCCTCACGCCCGGGCAGCGCCTCTCCCGCCAGAGCAGGGCTCTCCCACCGCAGTAACTCCGCCAAGGCCACCCCGGGGACACCCCGCAACCGGCCCTAGACCCGAGC
>NW_009258554.1:1742330-1747776 GCF_000687185.1 Egretta garzetta
CACGCTCCTCGCCGTGGGCGCTCACGGGCACCCTGCCACTGTGGGCCCTGGCCCGCGGGCCACCGCGCTGGAAGGCAAAGCCCCTCCGGCGTGGGCAGCGGGGTTTCTGGCTCTGGCCAGAGGAGGAGTTTTGCCCTGGTGACCTGCTGCTTCACCCGAGCGGGGATCTTTGGCATCGGTATCCCAGTGCGGACAGGGGCGGGTTGCAGGGAAGGTGGGAATGAGACGAAGCCTGGTTGGGGGGAACGCTGTTAAAAAGGGCTGGCAAAGTTTGGCAGAGGAGGCAGCGTGCAGCTTGCATGGAGCTCTTGATGGGGCTGGCTCTCAACAGGGACATTCACCCCTTGCCTGCAACACCAGGAATCACACCGGGGGCTCTCCCCCGCCTCCCCTCCCGTAAAACTTCGCAGATTCACGGCCAGATCCCGTTCTCACTTTCCCTGGCAGAAGTAGGGAGTAGCTGCACAGGCATTAGCAGGATCCCTGCAAATTCATATTTGGTGTAGCTGAGAGCAGCGCCTAGTCCTCGGGAGCGTTGGACATCTCAGAGCTTGGAGGCAGGATTTACATGCCCGGCCTCCAAGCTTGGTGGCAGGGGGGAGCCGCAGAGCCACGCGCGCAGTGCAAGGAGCGCCTTGTGCGGCTCCTGCACATGCACAGCTGCACGCAGATGGGGATTTGAAGTGAGTTACATCAGGGAGGCATTTCCCCCCCCCCGCCTTCCCCCCCAGAATTACTTACATTTGTACCAGGTTGGGACTTCGTGCAGCTTGAGGCACGCGCCCCTGTGCGAGCGCCCGGTTTCAAACAGCTCTGAGTTCAGGTTCGGAGTGGGAAAACCCTCATGAGCATTTTTAGAGGAGCAGGTAAGTGTTTGAACACGGGCTACACGGTACAAATAATTGAAGGCTCCGAGTATCTTAATTTATGACCCACTATTCCAATGTTTCCCATCACTGCGGTCATTAACAATGCTTTCTTTTAATGGGAATAGGAGATAGAGGAGGTACAGCTGGAGGTAAATAGTAACCCAGTGTTTGTGGTAGGAAATAAGGAGCCATTGTCCTCAGCACTATGTAACTAGAAAGATAATAGTTGGTACAGCAAATACCAACTAATTAGAGGGCAAAGGCAGTCTTCAAATTGCAGTTGGCTGCAGGCAATTTTAGGTGCCAGCTTTTTTGCTCGGAGGTAAAGCCTGTTTACCATACGGGCTGTTGTTCCCTGCTTAGCTGTCAAACTTCTAACTTGCATGTTCAGGCTGCGGAGGACAGGGGCGGGATGCGCCTTTGGGGACCTAGCAAAAGCCAAGGGTGCCCTCCTGGGACTTGGAGGTGTGAGGGGGAGCGTCACAGACCTGAGGCTTGGTAAGAAATTGCTTCGCCTGGCGAGTAACGCGCTTTTCCACTTTTGGCGTTACAAGGGACAGCTGGCCACAACGGGTGAGATCCTCATCGGTCCTCACGGGAATCCTCCTGGTCCTGGCACTGCTTCACCCCCCGAGATGGTGTCTTAGATCAGGGTTAGAGGTGGCAGAAGGGGAAGGCAGGGCCGCTGTAGGACCAACAGCAGAGACGGATGAGCAGGATGGGATACAGGTGCTCCTTAAAACCTCCACCTATGAGCTGTGTGGATTATTCAGAAAAAATCCCAGCTTATTGAAAGACCATGCTGGCTTCAGTATAGTCCATGAGGCAGATGGCACTTCCTGCAGCTTTAATCCTTCCTTGCTGTCTCCACTCCTGCTTTGGTGGGACAAGAAGAGGCGTTGGGAGGCATGCAGGCATCCGTCAGTCCCATGGTGGTGCTGGGTGCCAGGAAGGGCAGGAGGGACAGCTGGGGGTGTGCACCTTGAGCACTGGGTGGGAGTGGGCACCTGGCTAGCTGCTTGAAGGGCTGGAGAAGAGGCAAGAGCCAGCAGTAATGAGGTGCGTGGTCCATCTGGGCCCCCTCCTGGGTGGTGTCTCACAAGGGGGAAGACTTGGCACTCCTGACAGTGCGGAGGACAAAAACCACATGAGTTGGTCGTGGTGCTTGTGTGGGTGGGAGAGGATAGGAGACCACCTATTGCTTTACCTCACTTTGTCCTCTCTGCTGAAATGTCTTTGGTGTTTTTCTCTTGGTTGCCGCCTTTTCTTCTAATTTGCCCCACAAGTTTGCTTCATCCTCCACCAAAACAGTGACCCATGTATAGCACACCGTAGTTACTGTCCACTGAAGCTGTTCCTCCATCTACAGAGGAGGATGGACGAGGAAAGGGCACCTGTACTTGGCCAGGGGTGAGCCTCACCAGGTACCAGGGGCACCAGCTGCCAGTAGGAGGGGCTCCTGTCTAGTCTCAGCTGCTGAAGATGTCATCCAGATGTTCTTTAGAAGATGTCCTAATATGATTAAGCCTCGCTGATTTAATAAGGAGCAGTGTCCAGAACTGGAACTGGACCTTACTCTGCAACCAGAGTCTCAGATGTGACTAATACTGGTGGGAGACACTGTCACAGCACTCCCAGGGAAGATGCCACATCTGATCCGTTGCAAAAAAGTAGCTTAACCCAGGCAGCTCCTGTGAACACCACAAGCTGTTTTACTTCTCTTCATCTTGCAGAAACATTCCTATGGCTCCAGTCACCCTCACGCTCCTCTTTCTCGACTGCCACAGCAATGGCTGTCGTGTGTCTCACCTGGCTGGCCTCTGCTGCTGGTGAGCAGGAATAGGGTGGGGGAGCGCTCAAACTTTCTGAGATGTGGAAATACTCAGCTCACTTGGCAGAGAAGAAGGGCAATTTAAAATGTATAAGGAACGTAGGTCCCTCACAGTTAATGGCGTGACCCTGCGGGATAGACTCAGCAGTAGGAGACCATATCACTAGAAAGTGAGCCACGTGGCTCCAACTTTCCTTAACCTAGATGTAGGCCCAGCGTAGTAGCATTTCCATGATGCTCGTGAGCTCTGATCTCTTGGGAAGTTTCTTCCATCCCTGTTGCATCTGCACAATAAGCTTCTCCCTAGTCAGCTGGTCCTGTGTCCTCTCCACACGCATTGCAGAGCTGAGGCCGAGATGATGCCTATTCTGCGACAGCTTTCAAGGAGTACCTGCTACTCCTCACCACGCTTCTTTCATTGGGATGGACCTTTTTTTTTGTCCTTTCATTACCACTCGGCCCACATTCCTGTGCTGGGATTAGTAGCAGTAGTAGGAGCAAGTCAAAAGGAGTGGGTTTGTTGTGAGGAACTGGACAAGTTTCCAGCAGTGAGATTTTTATGAGTCAAGGTGGAATTTATGGAATCAAAATCTGAGAATGGGGAAAAAAAAAAAAAATCTTGAGCTCCTGCCAAAGGAGGGCTTGTTCCAGATGACTTACCTGATCTGACCTGCCTCGCAGGTGTGAAAACCTTCATTGACCCACCCCCATGTTCTCTACCTGCCCCTGCAAACACCAAAGAAAACCAACACCTTATTCCCAGCTGCTGCCCTCGTGGGAAGCAGCCAGTTTCCTTGAGGCGTAAAGCTCATGACCTGAGAATCTGTGGCACTCCACAAAAGGAAATATAGGCTAAACTTCTGAAACATTTCCTAATGTTGACGTCTTTCAAGCGGTGGAATCGTCTCCCCAGGGACACGTGGATGCTCGGCTCCTTGAGTCAGGGAGACAGGACCAGACAATGCACAGGGAGACGTATTGTTGGGAACCTTCCTGCCCCCGTCCCCGGGAGAGACAACGAGGGGGGAGAGAGGAAATAAATTAGATGACTTGAATCATTTCCAGCTCTAATTGCTATGATCTTGCAGTAGTTTTCCCAGCCCCAAGTATAACATTAACCATCGAAGCACGATTTCACCCACGGTCAATTAAACCAGGATTAATCTAGCCTGACATCACCAAGTAAAATCCACCCTGGACTCACGGACACCCTGCTGAGAAGAGACAGGAGCCAGGCAGGGGCTCCATGGGACGGGCAGAAGCTGCTGCCTTTGGAGGTGGACATCTCCGAGTATGTTATTCCCCCTCCGCTGGCACAGGGCACAAAGGGCCATGCAGCAGCTATAGGGTGTGTGTTTGCCTTTCCTCACCTCGGTGATGCACGGGTAGGGTCCCTGGGAAGGATCCCCCTGCCTGGACCGTGCTGCTGGCTGGGGGGCTGCTCCGGAGGTCAGGTGGAGACCGCCCTGCAAGATGGCAGGCTACCTCTTCACGTTCTGTAGCTACAAATGTTATCCTCTGTCCAGTTTGCCTCTGCCCTCCTGGTCCTCTGAAGCGGAGCTCTGGGGAGGCCATCAGGGATTCAGTGTCTGCAGCTGCATTTCTGAACATCGAGCTCTGCAGGGTGGAGGGTGCATCTGGGTACAGATCTCCTACGGCTGCAACCCTCCTCCTTGCAACTCCTTTCTCTTCCTCCCTGGTCCTTGAACAAAGGGGCAAACCAAGCCATGTACTAGGCTTTGAATACCAAGAAATCAAATAATGAGAAACCCTTGTGTAGACACAAGGATTTAAAGGACACAGCAGTAACCAGACGGACCTGGCAGCTGCGGTGGGGTGAAGTCCTGACTTGCCTGGCTCCACGTAACTCGGCAGCGAGGCTGGGGAGAGCATGCAGAGTTCATGCCTCCTCGTTTAGCGCTTTAATCATTAGACAGGCACTCCCAACAGTGGGCTCTGCGGGCTGAGCGAGTTAAACTGTAACTGCCCTCCTCAGCGGCCCCCAGCGAGGGGCAGGACCAGCCTCCCACCCAGGTCCCACCAGCTCTCACTGCCAGCTTGGGCAGGGACGTGGGGTTTTGGCCCCAACCGCCGGCTGGTGTGGGGGGAGCTGCCCCAGGTCCCCATGGTGGCCGTGGGGACGGCCCAGGACCCTGTTAGGTTTTGCCCCATGGAGCTGGGAGAGCTTCCCCATGGCACTGCCAGGCGAGGGGGGCAGGAGATGCCCCCCGGGGCCTGCCCAGGGCACCGAGTCCCATGCCCTGCCACTGGTAAGGACCAGGGCTACATGATTTGGGGAGGTGTGGGGCCACGGCCATAGCCAGACGGTGAGGTAATCTGCCCCCCAACTCCCCTCCTCTCAGACCAAGTCTCTTGGTCTTTTCTACTTGGCTTAAACTCCAAGGCGAAGAGTTGTACATCCTTTCCAAAATTTTTATCGGCATGAATTATGACAACTCTGGATATTCTTATTGTCTGTTTGAATGGCCGATCCCGTTCTAAAGTCTTACTTAATTCTTGGCCTTGACTGCTTCCTGTGGTAACGAGCTCCACAGAGTAATTAAACATGCTCTGTGATAGCAACCATGCGATGGGCTTCACCAGCGGCCACAGCACACGGGTGGGTGTGCCGTGCGTCTCTGCGTGCACGCCTGCACGCAGGCTGGGGCGCAGGGTGCAGGGGAGGTGACAGCGCACCCCTGCCCAGCTGCAGGCAGGGCAGGCGATCACCCGCGAGGAAAGGAGC
>NW_009258554.1:1747926-1762453 GCF_000687185.1 Egretta garzetta
CACGCGAGCGCCCGTTGTGCGGGCGAGGTCACAGCCCCCCCCTGCCCAGCTGCAGGCAGGGCAGGCATCGACCTGCGAGGACAGGAGCAACCCCAGGCTGCAGCTGGGCTGGGGCATGGGGGCACCGAGGCCATGGGGCTGGGGCTGTTCACCCCAGGTGCTGTGCCAGAGGACTCCCCTCAACGCCTGACTGTCAGGGAATGATGAAACCCAAATTCCTGCCTTGCCCAGTCAGAAGGGAGCCAGCCACCCCACCGTCCCCCTCCCTCCGGATTAGCTGAGTGATGCTGAAGTCTGGCAAATAGGGCAAGATGTCGCCAAAGAGCTGAGCATCCACGGGTGGTGTTGGGGAAAGTACACGCGAGGCTCTAGCTGGGATCTGTCAGAGACAGACGAGCCCCGGCATCCCCCTCTCCTGCAGCCCACCGCTGCCCAGGGGTGCGGCTGGGGTGGGGGGGATGCCTGGCCCTCCGTGCCCCTTCCCCAGGGTGGCACCAGGGTAATCCTGGCCAATGCTAAGGGTTTACCTCGCTCCGCTACATGCTCCCTAATGTCTCCATTTAATCTTTTTCTTTCTTTCTTTTTCTTCTCCCCCTTCCCTTCCCTTCCCTTCCCTTCCCTCATTTTCTTCTTCCTCTCTCCTTCTTTCTGATCTTCTCCCTTTGTAATTTCTTTCTTTGCTTGCTTAAACGCTCTTCTGTAATTTCTTTCTTCGAAAGCAAGACAGGCCTCTGGCTGGATCTGGCACTGACGAGGTAAAAGGGGATTATTCTCCTGACTAGGATTAATCACTGGGATTAATACCACAGGGCAACTTCGGCTAAGGGAGGAAACAGACACAATTCACACGTTACATCCAGCTTTGCCGTGGACAGAGCAGACAGGTGGGCTCACGCCGATGGGGCGAGGAAGAGGATGGGCTAAAAGGGTCAAGCCCCCTCTCCCCTGCCCATCCCTACAGGCACTGCTGCGCTTGGGCATGGGGGGCAGAATCCCCCAAACCCAACGCGAGAGCCGCTCCCTGGGCTTGCTCCGTGCCTCTCTGCGTCACCGCTGGCTTGGGCACTCCCAGCTGCAGGGCCAAGCCCGACGCCCTGCTTGGGCGGCCCCGGGGCCATGCAGGTGACGCAAGCTGGCTTCGGGGGCGGGTGGCACACGCTCCATGGCCTGGCAGGCGGCAAGGGAAGGGACTGAAATCTGCTGAGATGCCAAGCCAGGAGGGTGCGACCAGTGCCACCCTGCCACCAGGCTGTTGGGACGGCGGGCAGGGGCTGGATGGGATGAAGAACATCCCCGCGCAGAATGGGAGGGTGGGACAGAGCTGCCGGGACTGCAGGGCTGCAGAGGGAGGCCTCGGGCAGCGATGTGATGTACGTCTGCCAGGCATGCGATTGCTACTGCTGCTGCCCGAAGGCGGGCGCTGCCCCGGGATGGATCTCACACAGCCCGGGGACGGTCGCTATTTACAGCTGGTGAAACCACAGCGCGTTTCCTGCTTTTATTTCTGGGTCCCACGAAGCCCAGGGATGAATCGAAGAACGTAAGCGAGGCTTAGGATGGGCTCAGTAGCTCCTTGCTTCGCTGCTTACAAATCATTCTGCAAACCAACCCGATGACAATAAAGCCTTTGTATGAAAACCACCACGTTTCGTAGGCTCCTAAGTGTCCTTTGATGACAAAATGCCTTTGCTTAATAGTCTCACCTTCACAGTGCAGGCTGAAGGGAACACAAAGGCAATTCTTAGACACAGTGGCTTCTAAACAAATATATATAGCATGTATAATATACAGGCTTACACAAACGTCAGCATTAAAGCACACAAAGTAGGCAGGGAAGGAAACTATAATAACTGAAGCACCAGTGCAGCCACAGGATACGAAGAGGGAGGAAACCACGTGGCAATAGATGGTTTTCTTCTAAGGCACTTGCATGTTGTGTTGAATATGGTCTCAGTGCTCGGCCACTGGTGCGCACAGATACTGATGCTCCCGTGGCACAAGCAGTCCACGGCACATTTCAAGGGCTCGTTCACAAAAAAAAGTGTGTGTGTGTGTGTATGTATTTACACATGCAAGAAACCAAAGATGTCTAAACCAATGAGTTCTGGTTCAGATCGCTGTCACGTTCTCTTACAAAGGTAAAATTAAAGACAGAGAGTTCCCCCATATAATTTCAGCACAGCTGTGTATGTGTTCCATATTTTCTGTGGTTGACGACCTTAAGTCATGACTCTGAATTTTCAGCTTGAGACACTGATTTTCCAGGATGCGCAGAGCACCTACCTTCTAACACCGCTCGTGGCATCTGAAGTTGTGAAATCCTACAACACATCCTGGGACTGTAATTATACACACCTGCAAAACAACAACAGCCTCCTCCCCCCCAACCTCAAATCAAAATTAAAACCCCACAAAACCTGAAGACACCACAATTCATGCCTCAAAACATATTTGCTCACATGCATAAGATCTTGGTTTTTACTCAGGGAGGCTGTTTTTTAGTGGATTTGATTCTTGCTTCTGAGCCTTTAGTGTTCACTGAAGTTACATTTTTCTTCATTTCTCTTCAGCAATAGGAGCTGGAATTCTTTTTTTTTTTTTTTTTTGTAAATGCAGATGGAGACCCTCTTTCCATTGCAGGGCTTCAGGGGCTGTGTTTGGAAGAACCAAATGTCATGGAAGGTTGTAATGTTGTGTTCAACACCCTTCAAGAGATGGCTTATATGTGATCCCTTTTACGGTAGCGTGAATAACGTTGTGCATAGAGATCTACGGAGCGCGAACAAGTGTCTGTGTAGTACAGGGGACCCAGATCTGCCTCTCTTGATACATAAGGAGTATAAAAAATTGGGCTTTAGGGGTGACCACACCAGTCATTGTCAGTGAGTTATGGCAGCCTTCCTTGGCTCTTCCTTGTTGAGAAGCTATTAGTAGTTAAAGGAGTCAGCGCTATGGTGAGGATGTGCTTTGAGACACCCAGATGGCAACGATCCGGTCAGGCCTGGCTCCAGTTTGGGCACAAAGTGATTGCTATGCCACTGACTCCTCACACGTCCACAGAGGTTCCCAAATGATCCATGACACCTCGCTGCACAGCGCCGGGCTGCAACACACCCCGCGGCGACACAACCCAAAGGCCTCCGTCGCGTCTGAACTTGCCGAGATATCATCTTAAGATTGCACCCGTAATGATGAGCATAAGCGATACTGTTGTGCTGAATAAGGTCTCTTACCAGAAAAACAAAAACAGGGAAAGTTGGCGTCATCGTCTCTAACCCCTGTCACTACGCAGCTGTAAGCAAACGCAGAGAAAAGCTCTGGGTCAGCGTTAGGCTGGGTGACTTTGCTGTATGGATCTAAGACTGGTTTCCCAATGAAGTCATGCTCCGGTCTGTCCCTTCACACAAAGGAAGCCTCTGGGTCATCTGTGGTGATATTTGTCTGCAGCTCTATAGATAGCTTTGATCTCCTCTTCTGACAGATGAGCATAAATAATTGTGTTACCGCTCTTGGTTTTTAAGAGTCATCATTTCATTAACAAAGGGATCAAATTAATGCCTCCAACTGTAAGGGCGAGGAGCAGCCTTTCACTGGCACCTTGAAGTCATTGTGCCTAACTTGGGCTACGGGGGGGGAGGTTGTAAGGACCGATGTTGCCTTAGGTGCGCTACATCTCCGACATCTACCGGTTGGCAAAGTGCTTGTTCCTGCAGCTCGGTGTGATGCCAGCAGCCGCTGCCTCTCCCGGACACCCGGAGCTTGTGGGCTGGGCGAGCGGCCAAACCCCTCCTCAGGTCCATGAAGAACCATGGGTTACAAACCGAGAATGGGTGGTTGAAGACATTAATCCCTCCCTGCCACCCTGGGGTGGCAGTGGACGTGGATTCCCAATGGAAGCTGGAAAGTTGCAATACATTTTGCTGACAAATCCTGGTCCTGTCATTTCCTTGGGGTTCCTCCAAGGCTGCTGTACCTCTCCTGCCCTGGGTCTAGCAAGGGATCTGTTCTGGATTCAAGGTCTTGTGTTGCTGCCATGAGAGGACTCTTCAGAGGATCCTCTGAAAAATTGGGTGCTACTGCCTTAAAGCATTTTGCTAGTTTGCCACCTGAAGAGGCAATGCAAGCCATCGAGTCAGTACCACTTAACAAATTCCTGCAAGTTAGCCGAGCTTTCGCAATTGGCAGGATACATGCTCTTAGCCCAACGCAAAGCTAAGTCGAGTACATCAGCTGGAACGGTAGCTGCCAGCTACCACTGTCCCCTCCTTCCCCGCTAAACAGCAGAAAGACCTCGCCACGATCATATATCATCCTCAGTGGAGATTCTTGGTTTTCCATGCAGTCCCCTGTTGTAGGGCCTCCTCTTGCGCAGAGAATCTACATAACAGCATGTATTCCCACTTGTCCCGGTTCATTTTACATCCTCGGAGCCCCGAGAGCCTGTAAAAGCATGAGTATTCACCAGTCGCGCCCGGCACAGTGAAGAGGACATCTTGGGAACAGAGCCAAGCTCCGCATGAACCTGTTAGCATCTTTGTTACCACTTCAGCTGCATTCCTGGATTTATGCGTAAGAGATTAGTCCCCCAAATAAATGCCTCAGCAGAGTCAAAATTGTGCAGAAAAAGCCACTCAGTACAGCTGGTTTTTTTTCACTCTGCACCAGCTCAGGTGAGAAAGCAGCAACAAAGACACCCATTTCTGGTACTGCAGAAGGAGAATCAAGCGATCTAACTCCCATCTTCTATTGAACATCGGCCCCTAACAAGCCCAGCCTGAGCTCTGTACAGCACGGGCAAAGGCAGCCACCGACTGCTCTCTTCAGCCAGAACTTTACATTGATCCCCACCCACAGCAATCTAACACAAAGCCATATTTCCTAGGAGAAATAAGGGCAGTTTTTACAGTCCCTGGTAAAAATTATGGTGTTTTCTGCTTTGGCTGAATGTGTCTCCGAGAGGGTTTAACATTTAATATCAAGTAACAGCTGATAACACTCAGGTTGTAAGCTGCCCGGGCCAGGTAAAGTGACAGTTTTATTGTACTTGCACGTTTGATCTTCCCCGCGGTAAGCGATGCATAAAGCATCTTCCCCACAAACAGCTGAGCTTCCTTGGCTTTGGTGGGTGCCACGGGCCTGCAGAGCTCCCTGACTGCTCCAGCCCTGGCTGCTGCTGGGCCCCGGCTCCCTCCGAGAACAACCTTACAGTTACCACCTGCACTGGTAAAACATACCTGAAGCCAAAATATGCTACTTAACAGCAATGAAGGATAAAGCAAAAGTGGCAATAGTTCGGCATATCCTTAACAGGCGCACCCTTTGCTTTCTCAAACTTTAATTAATACCACCACCAAAATACTCATAGTAGCTATTAATGCTAAATTAATTCAAAGAATGGCATGAATTGCTGATTTAAGTCACATGGGGACCAAAAAAATGAGATGCTGAAATCAAACTTACCTCTTTCTGCACTTGGCAGTCAGCCCTTAAATCCCACGTGCATGAATTCCACATGTCCTCCGAGTCATTAAGTATCTGACGTAGCATCTTATAATTCTTAGCAACTGCAGTCTACAAGCATCTGCGAATGCGTGCCCCTTCTGTGATACGTCAGTCACCCCAGCTGTCAGGTCAAGTCTCAAATATTTGACACGGGACTTGGTGGGAGACCTGTGCTGCTGCCAGGAATGACCTGGCTAAGAAAGGCAATGCCTTTTGTGGACAGCAAGGAAGAACAGAGGAAGCACATCGCTACCTCCATTTTAATGTCAAACCAGATCTCCCTCTAAGTCTTTGACTCCCTAACAAGCCTCAGGCAATCTTTGCTGCGTATGGAGTTTGATCATAGATAATGTCCAGCTGGGTGTCTGAAGAAACAGGAGTCATCTTTACTAGAGGAAGATTTCAATTATCATTAGAAATAAGTGGGGGCAATTAAAGGCGCAAAGACGCATCGCGTGGGGAAGCGCCGGCATGCCCAGGGAGCGCCAGCACAAGCCGCTGTTGCTGTGGTGCCCGCCTGTGTTTGGTGAAGGTGGGAAGGTAGAAGCCGAGGTCAGCTCACAAGCAGCGTTGAATTGCAGGTGCTTTGCAGCCATAAGCACCCTTGGCAGATGTTTGTGTAGAGAAGGGTCAGATACTTCTGCCAAGAGAAGGGGGATGAGCACGGAGACAAACTGAAGGCTTGGGCAAATGCAGGTGTGTGGTTAAAGGGAACTAGAGTGCATTTTTACACTTACAAAACTGAACCGAGCCACGTACCCAAATAGGTGCTTCATGCATGTATCCTTGGACTAACAAGATTTTTCTCATCAGCCTAAACAAAGGAACACATGTACAGATAGAAGAACTGAACCCAAATTTAGCTCTGGATGCGGCTGATGTACATGTATGCTGTGCTAGACCAAATCCCCTGCTCCAGACACTTGTGGGCTGTGGAATTTGAAGTCTGGGTCTTTCCAAATGTCAGTATTTGGTTCATTTTAGAGTCACATCAAAGCAGATATGAGCTTGTGTCTCTTGAAAAATATGGAAGGACTTTGAGGCAATTCCTTCTTTATAGGAGCAGCCCTCTTGACGTCTAAGCGGTCACTAACATGAGGGACAATTTACAGAATCAAAGCAATGAGAGACTTGCAACAGAGAACTGGTGGTCTTGGAAGAAGCACGGATAGCAGCAATGCCAGGGTTTGTGCAATTACTGACTTGAAGAAATCAATTCAGCCTGCACACTTAATGAAGGAAAGGTCCAGCAAAAAAATAGTTACATAAATACATCACTGAAAATTGCATCATGGACCTATTAGGCATGAAGTCATGTAGATTTTCTAATTTCCAGACCTTTGGCATTGCACGCTTAGGATTCTTGAAACACGGTTTTCAGTGTGAAGCTGCATATATTTATATATTATCACACAGATGGGCACAGGCACACAGAGGTATATGCACACGTGCCCTTCAATACATTGGGCTACAAGATGATATAGTGTTTAAAGCTAAAAACAGTTTCTATGCGTTATATAAGAATATGAGTTTAAGAGCGTTCATATACATTCCAAGAGTTGTGGTTCCCCAAAATGGTGCGCCCTTACAGAAAATGAAGGGTTTACTCAAGCTGAACAAAAATCCTTCTAGGAGGGGTTTTGAGCTACAGCAGCAACCCGTCCTTTTTCCTGATACATAAAGAATCCGAATGGTTTTTAATTTGCCTTGTCACAGGTTTACGTCCATAGACAATCCTGGAGCTGAATTCCCACTGAAGTACGTGACACCTTCACAAGAACGGGCTGCAGAACCTGGGCCTAAGTATTTCACTTCACTTCTTAGCCATTCATCTAGAACAGTTCTAATGTTTGCAACTGCAGCTATTGGGAAAGGCCACTGATCACGCACTTCAAACCAGATGGATTTAAAGCCCACACCCAGAGAATCACTTGCTGTAACCCCACAGCCACACCCGAGATGGTCCCAGCCGTTCCACTTACGTTTTATGATACATCATCTCTATATTCAGAAATAAAGTCTACCAACACAAGGTGTATGGCTCTGTTTGCTTGATAAGCAAAGAAAAAGTTTGCAATTAATTTTGTTATATCCAGCTACAATACATTTAGTTTTCCAGGGCATATGCCCTTTCTTGAGTTTGAGGGTTTTTAAAGATGGTAAAAAAAGGGGGACTTGGGCCATTTGCCCAAGATTTCTAAAGATCCTGAAGCCCAGGGAGAAGCGTGGCTACTTGATATCGCAAAGTCCCAGTCTAAAGGTCACTAGTCATATGCAGGTCACTTCATTAGTGCAGGCAATTAGTTTGCAATTACTGGTTTGGGTAATCCTGGATGGTATAGCTGATGCACCCCTATGGCATCAGTCCACATGAGCAGAAGGCATCTGTGCGGCATGAGTGCAGCCGATCCTGTCGGAAACGGGAGATCCTAAATACGGTGCTCTTCCCACTGGATCGCTGATGCGGTTTCAGCACAGTTTCCCTGACCGGTGTGATTTAGAAAAGCAGGTTTTACAAAGTCATTCTGGCTAAAATACTGCAGAAGGCCCACGTTTAATGAGGAGCGTGGGTAACACAGGGGCTCCGCACACTCCTATGAACCTAGCTTTGCATCCTGTGCAAAGGAAAATGTTTTAAATTTGTCCGTGTTTGATCCCAGGGCTGACCATTCGCCATTCCCACCGCTGCCTTGCCTGTTCTGCGTCACAGTAACAGCAGTCAACACGGACAATTTTCTTCAGATGCCTTGTTGTGTTTTACTGCACAACGCATAAAAATGTAACCTGATAATGCACAAAAGGGATTTGGCATCTTCGCTTTGCAGCGCAAACAGTGTTATTGTTATGGGCCATCCAAAATATGAGTCAGCCTGCGGGGATACGGCGGTGCAACACACCAAGCAGCCAGAGCTGGAGTGGGCTGCGGCAGCTCGGCACTGCTCCGCTCAGCTCCGCTCGGCTCCGCCTGCAGATGTGCTGCTCTCCCTGCAGATGTGCTCCCCCACTGGTGGTGGCTGCGACTTTTGCCTTTCACTTGTCCTCCTCTTTTGAAAGGACAAGCCGTTCAGAAATGGCATTTGTACCTCTTTTGGACCAATGGATGCCGCGTTGTACAGTAATTGGTTAAATTTATGTGGCATGTGGTTTCATTCAGCTGATCTGGACTGCGCTGCAAAAGCCAGGCACACCCTGGCCTGACGGGAATCACGAATCCCCTTCTCAGCCAAAGACGCTCAAGAGAACATAAAACAGACTGGGAACCAAAAGGCTGATGGACTCTTCCTTTCAAAGCTCCCGAGACCCTTAATCCCCAAGTATCCTTTTTCCACACGCTGCTTTACATGCCTGATTGAAGCCCAAGTGATTGAAAGCCAATTAGCAGAGGGAGGGGAACGTCCAGGCACTGAGATCAGGATGCCTGCTCCTGTCACACATGAAGTCATTGGTACAGAAACAGCAAGTTGGGATCTTAAGAGCCCCTTCAAATGATGAATCTACAGAAAACAGAAGGGACAAGGGCCAGCAAGAAAGCCCGGAGAAGAATCGGCTGCACAGATAGGCAACAGGAGAAAGAAACGGAGAAGCTTTGAGAGAGAAATTGGTTAGAGTGTGTCCCGACCTGGGGAGGTCTGCTCCACCAGGGCTTCAGGATAGCTGCGGAGAATCTGGTGGAGCATGTTTAACACGGACATTGTTCTACCAGGGGGACCCAGTGTTGCAATGCTATTCTCTTTAGAACAGTTAAAAACACCAGAAAAATGAGATTTTATAATGACATTACTCAATTTCCCACATCCTCAAAATGCGGCTGGAGACCGGACACTGGGTAAAGCCCGTTTCCTCCAGCGTTGCAGGGGGCACGGCTTGTCTTATGCCACGTCCCGTGGGGACGGGACCAGCATCCGGGTCCCACCAGGAGCACGCCCTGTAGGACAGTCTCGCCGGCCTTTGCACAGCAAGGCTTCCCAGGCACATTAGTCCACAAGATGTGGTCCCGACACTGATGCAACGCTGGATGCACATCTGGGATTCAGTCACTCGTTAGCAACGTTGAAGTCACACTTCCTTGGAAAACAGGCACGAGAGAGACAACGGGAGAAGCTGACTGTAAACACAGTTGTTGTATCTCCACTTACCTGACCTGTGAGACCCGGGGGTAATGGGGATGCTCCTGTGATTGACAGCCCCTCACCTTTACCGTGCAGGCAGCCCCAGCTGTGCCCACCAGCGTGGCCAGGCACGCGGTGCAGCCGGGACCCCCGGTAGGGTTGTTCCAGTGGTGTGGGTGGGCAACACATGGGACCTCAGGCTTGGACTCAGGGAACAGCCCCACAGCCGCTCAGCCCTCCTACCTGCCCTCCGATCCTGGGCGTGCGGGAGAGGGCACGCAGCAAGACACACCAAAATTCACCAAAATGAAGACACGGCACAGGATTTTTAAATAATTTTATAATTTCCTGATGAACTTAGTCTGTGAATAAAAAAAGAAGAAAAAAAAATGAACAAAGTGTTTATATTATCAAGGCAAAGTTGAATATAACACATTTTCTTTGCAGTTTCATTATCCTGTCAGTAACATGACTCCAGCAATAAAACACATACAAGTTGAAGGCAGCGTGCGCACTTGCATCACAGACATCAATGTCTCCCGCTGCTGTTATTTCAAAAAGGAATTCAAGTACGCTAGATCCCGTCCCCAAAGCCTGTCTCCCCCTCCACTAAAGTGCAACACATCTCTTCCAAAGTAAACGAGGGATCCGTGTCTGTGGAGTGGATGGAGCATCCCACAGATTTTTCTTTTTCTTTTTTTTTTAACCCCACAAACGATTTGTGAACCTGGTATGTGGCTCTCCTCATTTACTGACTTGGAGGGGAACAGCAATATACTGTTTTAGTGGGCTTGGAGCAGCATGTTAGGCTAGGACAGAAATTATTCCCCTGTTCGTGGTCCCGTTTGATTCATCCTCCTTCAGCATCTGAACAGATAAAGGCATTTGCCACTAAAGCCTCCCCAGATACACTGTAACGAGGGTGTAAAGGCCAAACGCAGCCACCCCTGGGCAGGCAGGGGGGACAGAGACGTGGCCATGTCCATGGAGAGCTGGGAAGATGGGGTAGATTAAAGGAACAACGTCTACTCATAAAATCTGGCTTCAAATTTGGGTTTTAGATAACAACATTTTACAACAAATAGGAGTACACGTGACCGACAGATCCATTTTTTGCCAGTTTCCAAATGGAAAAACAAGTTTTGGAACAGAAAGCCCCCGCAAAGCATCGAGAACCTAAAGCAGAAACACCTATTTAAAACCAAAACTGATTGACTTGATTTTCAAGATCCAGACTAGAAGTGCAAAATGGGGAGAAACAGCATACGATAAGTTTGATATAAAAAATACATTCACTTGATGAAATTCTTTACCTAGTCACATCGGTAGAGCGATTTGCATGGGGTTTTTTTGTTTATGTTACATGTCAGTTTAGCCTCATGTTGTTCCTTTTAAGCGGTGCAAGTCTTCGATGCGACCACAGCAGAAGGCGGCTCCCGGTCCTCTCCTGCAGCATAACCTGCTGCGGCTACGTGACCAACACCGGGCACAAAGAAACACAACTTTGATAATGGACCTACACCTGACTACCTGCACTGGCCCATCTGCGCTTCCATGTGTCCCTGCTATCGACGGGTGCGATTGAGAAGACCGGCAATATCTGGCCAAAGCACTTTGGCCCGTTTACATCAGCAGTTCCTACCTTAAAGGACACCCGGTGTTGATAACCGTTACCAGAAAAGACGGATTTCCGAAATACCGATTCATTCTGCCCATTTCTCTATTACACGTGTACAGCGTAAACCTGGGAAAGCAGGAATTAATACAGGGTTTGTAACATTTCCTAAGAGTCCAAGCTGCCTTGGACCTCAAAAGCCTGTGAAAGGCAACTGGTTATAATCATAAGCCCACAAATCCTTTTCCGTACAGTCCCGAGAGGAGGAGTCACGGCTTTGTTGCTTCTTTACTTGAATTCCTTTTGATGAAATTTATTTTTATATATTTTTTTAAAACACATCTTTTTCAGTTCTACTACTATCTTTTTTTTTAATCTGACAACAGACACACATTGTTGGTAACTGCCCCAGCCTTAGGACCACACAGACAATATCGACAAGCAGAAAACAAAACAGGAAAAAACACCCCTGAAAAAGTCAGGAGAGATACTGATGACAGGGTTACAGCACTCACCACACACACTGGAAAAAGTCAGGATTTCTGTGTTTATGCTTTTGACACTAAAAAGTTTTGAAACAGTTTTTCTTTTTTTTTTTTTTTTAAAAATAGTCAGCAGACGCAGCCATTTTGTTCAGAAGGATTTGCTGTTGCGTAAGGTTCCTTCCATTTGTGTGGAAAAAACAATTAAAAACATGATTTTGTTTAAAAAACCCCCCCGACACTCCTTTTCCTCGCCACGCTGACAAGACGGGTTGGCAGAGTTGGCCTTGCCTGGCGCGACGCCCCACGATGCCCCGTGCCCGACCCTCCCACCCCGCCGGCTTCGCTGGGGCAGTGTTAGTTATCCACAGCCTTCTGCATCCTCTCCCCTTCCCTCTTTCGGTGCAGGCGCTGAGCTGCGCAGAGGCTTCCTTTAGCATCAGATGCCTTGATTGTACTATTTGCCTTTTGCATTTCATCGGAGTCGTTTGAGGAATACACGCGTTACTTAGGTAGTGAAATTTTTGCTTTAAAATGGTATCAGCGAATGACTCTCTACGTCCTTCGTAAAGACTCCTTCCTTCGGTGGCAACGATTGGCAACTAGTACAGAAGCGGGGACTCGACCCTGTCAACCTTTTACCGGTTCTAGAAATTTCCCAACAAATTGAGTGCTAGCAGCAGAATGGGTGGGAATGACAGGGCAAATGAAAAGAGGTGCCCCTTTGGTTCAAAAAACAGGGTCCTATCTACGAGATTTATGACATTAATGCTCCCTTGTGCAAAATACCGAGAGCCTCAAAGTACCAGAAAATTTGCTAGAGAAGGGTTATTCCAGCCCTGCAACCAGAAACGGCACACACAGTTTTGTGTATCACGTCAGACCTTCACCTTCCATCCCCCGGACTTGGCAAAAATTGGATACTCCAAAGAGGGTTTGGCATTTTCTAGAGGGAAAGCTGGTTAAAGGCAGTCGAAATGAGAGAGAATACTAGAAGCTTAGAGCTTCATTTGGGAGCACGCCAGGCAATTCTTCCCGTCGCAAACAGTGCTCATGTCCTCACCCTGTAATTCTAGTGTTGTAATGTCCTTTCAGTGTTTTACATGAGGCTGGATTCAGAGGAAAATATGTACTTGGACTTGCGGATATCATGAACAAGCGTGCTTAGGGTGTCAGCTCTATGTGGGCTTCAAGCTTCAGTTATTTTTTAGCCCAAACCCAGCTAAAATGACCTATTTAATTTTCTACAGACAGCTCCTCAAACCCTTACAACTCTCAGTTTCTCTACAAATGACAGCTTGAAAGAAAAAAAAAAAAATTAGAGCAATTAAAACTTTCACAGCTCCCATAGCAAATGGAACTTCATTCAATAGGAGAAGAAACAGCAAGTTTCCCCAGGCTCCCTGGGAAGGGCCCCTGAATTTCCCAGAGCTGCTGCGTTGCAGGACCGCTGTGCTGGGAAACTGCCTGCATCTGCCTGGCTGCTGACACCTGGGTATGAGATTTTAAAAGAGCAGCGGTGGGTTAGGCGACTGGATGAGCACCACAGTATGTGCACACGTACGGCCCTTCTGCCATGTGCCGGAGACGCAATTTCGCGACGGATTAGGGTGACAAAATCCCTTCGTCGCCCTAAGGCCAATGGTGTGGCACTCCGTTTGAGCAAAAAGAAAAAGCTTTCGCCGGTCACGTTCAGCGCTAAATCGTGGCCGGCAGCACCTCCCAAATCACACAGTTCCTCGAGCTATTCACCATGACGAGATCTCTGTCGACACAGGATCAGAGAGATTACCTGAAATAGTTCAATGGAGATCAAGTTGGATCAAGTCTGTTCCCAAATGAGATCTGCTCTCTCCCTGAAAGCACTTTACTGAGGTCTAAGATCAATGTTTAAGATGGGAAGCCTAGAAGACCTAGAAAATAACAGTGGTTAACGAGAAAAACTGCAAAGGCCCAACAATCCAGATGGGAGGAACAGCAGGTGTGTGGCTGGGAGATAAAAGACCAAATGGCCCGCATGAAAACTAGCCAGGCTTGACAAATCCTTTCAGGGAAGAGGCCGAGAGGTGTGTAAACAGTGAGATTCACCTGGCTGCCAATGCACGGATCCTGCGCGTGCTGTCGGGACAGCAACGCCGCCTTTGGCCAGGGCGCTTTCAAGTCTAGAAACGCAGCCGCAGGCTGGCAGCAGAGTTAAAGATGCAGAAGGACTAAGCACTGAAACTCGCAGCTTTCCTGCAATGAAGGGGCAACGCTGTAAGACAAGGGAATTGAAATAACAGCCCGAAGTGACCACCCCTCATTCCCATCCCCTCCCCCTGCCCCTGCCTGCAGCAGAGACACTATCAAGGAACATCTCAGTAAGAGGTTTACAAGCAGGAGTCATTTGAACCATCGATAAGGGAAATTCCACAGCTTCTCACAGAGGAGGGATTGTTTTACAACAGGGAACCAGGGCAGCTGGAGATTTGACCATATAAGTTAATGAGATAGTCAGGAGTGGCGGTGGTGGTGCGAGATGCTAGGCTGATGGCTCTGATGCTTTTACAGGCGGCATTAAATTCCTTGAGTGAGTAATTAGGGGTGATGTAGAAAAAGCAAGGGGAAAGATTTCAAAACAACAGCGCCTATCGAAACGTGCTGACTCAAATAATGGGACCGAAGGGGTGGATCTGGGATGAGGCACGGCTCAGTGGTATGTACAGTCACTGTCTACATGCCTTCCGGTGTTCCCCCCTTGCACACATTCAGGTTCCCATTACTCTCCTCATCCGTGACAAAAGAAAAAAAAAAAAAAAAAAAAAAGCTGCAACCACAGG
>NW_009258554.1:1762800-1767549 GCF_000687185.1 Egretta garzetta
GTGACCCCTTGCCCTCCCCACCCGTGAAAAAAAAAAAAAAAAAAAAAAAGAAGCTGCAGACACAGGCTGCTCCTACAGCGAGACCTAAAGCTACGTTTCCTCATTTGCAAAGCACTGGCAGTTCAAAACACGGCAAAGGTGCGAATCACCTCTTCTTTGGAGGCTGACATATTTCTTCCTAGTGGACACCATGGTTACGGATCCAGTTCCTTCTGCTGAATCGTTACAGGAGAATGAATTGGGATGTGATTTATTTTAGGTCAGTTTTCAATAGAGTCTACAGGTATAGAAGGTTTCAGTTTTGCCAAATTTTCAGCACTTGTTTGAAAAAAAAAGACAGGGTACATCTTCCCTTACGCAAACTTTAGCCGATCTCCTTTCTATTGGAAGCGATCGGTCACTTCTAAGGATGAAAATAAGGTGTGAAAGACCTACAGGGGACCTGTGCTGTGGATTTGAAAGACATAAGAAATGCAGTTTTCCTGAAAGGACTTGGAAGATTTTCCTTAGTGTAACAGCTTAGCGATTAAGCTCAAAATATAGTAAGTCATATGGAATTAAACTGCAGGCTCTGAATGGGAGGTTTACTGAGAGGATTCATAATTAGCTAGTGACTAGAGAACCAAGATTTCCTCCACTGCTGTGTTGATATTTGGTCTCCTTTCCCCCTCCCCTCGTTCTCCTAAGTAATGTGAGAAAGCTAAAGGGGAACAACTCCTTTAAGGAGCACATGGGGACGTGTTCTGTCCTGCAGATGCCCCCAGACACACCTAACCACTGGTAGCCAGGAAAAAAAAACGTGTCTCCCAATTAATTCATAGTCCAAGAATGAACACCCAAGTCCTACTCATAAAGTAGGATTCTGACTTGCTACCACAATGACAAACCGACCTGCTATTTCAGGTCGTATTACCTATCAGCAGGGGCTTTAACAAGTGTCAAAGATGGATGGGAACAAGAGTAAGGCCTCTCATATACATATAAGAATTGCACTGGTTTAACTAAAGCTGTGATTTTATACCTATCTACTCAGCTGGGTGCCAACTCCAGCAGAGATGTTCCTCTTTATAAGACTGGGTTATTGCTCTGAACTCAAACTCTTTCCTTGTCAACCTAAGCTAAACCAAAATAAATTAAATTATAATTATAGTAAGAACTATGTTACCGATTTACCTAACTTAGCTTTAAAATTATACTTTTAAGCTAAACGATGCAATTTTCTCATTTACAAAATGCCTAAGACTATTCTGATGGTGGCTAGTGTTCACAAAGCTATGGCCTGAAAAATTGGCAGTGGACAAACTATACAAGTTGCAGCTGGAAGCTGAACCGTTGACCACACCTGCTTGAAGGGAGAGAGCTCTCTGTAAAACAAGAACTTAGGAGACACAGACCTATGATGAGAAACCTCAGCTAAAAAAACCCAGGATGGATATCAACAGATGAAAACAGTTACCTGAAAAAATGCCCTACTCAGCACTTCAGAGTCAGATCAGTAACAACAAAAATCAAAGTTAAGCAAACAGAAAGTACCAGTATGCCTACCTTGTTTCCCA
The DNA here is from genome assembly GCF_000687185.1 of Egretta garzetta. Classification (NCBI taxonomy): domain Eukaryota; kingdom Metazoa; phylum Chordata; class Aves; order Pelecaniformes; family Ardeidae; genus Egretta; species Egretta garzetta. The sequence goes on from NW_009258554.1 coordinate 1,764,357, forward strand.
GCTGATAGATGAAGTGACTAAGAGGAACAAAGTGGGAAACTTAACTTTCCTCTCTCTGTTATTTAAGAACATAAGAGACATTGAGACAGGCAGTGAGACCCGAGCTAGCTAGCTGATGCTGGCCAGTCATAAGTCATAACCAGAGCACACTCAGGTTTGGTTTTAGCACTATGAAATTCAGGCTTTCAGCTTTTATGAAAAAAAAAAAGAAAGAAAGAAAAAAGAAGCAATAAATGAATGAAAGGCAAGGGCTACCCTTCTGCAACCTCACGGAGAACTACAGCTGCTTGTATTCAGTGGATCCCCTCTTCTTTGCTCAGTAGACCTAGAAGAGCTCTGGTATTCAAAAGTCACCATCGACAAAGTCAACGGGGAATCAGATTCTAAAGCAGAAAGGCAGTGAGAAGATGAATGCAAACAGCTGATCAATCATAGACTGGAAGAACCTAGAGAGCAGGGTATTTTTTTTTGCTTTTGTTTTCTTTGTAAAAGGTGCACCAGAAGTTTCGATTCCATTTTCTGTCTTTCACATTCCTATCCACTCTCCTGGCTCCTTGGACTGACTGGGCTTGGCCACTGGTGTGCTGCTCCGGTGGGGCCAGTGGCCGAGGTCATGACGACTCCTCGAGTGCATTGACGACTTGCTCCAGGATATCAGGGCAGTGATCCGCTATCTGCTGTAAGATGGCATTGGCAAACTCCTGCAGCTCTGCGCTTTCCTTCTCGCCCTTTTCTAATTCGTCCTGAAGCTGCAAGAAACACACAGAGGCATAGTCATTCTCTGCTGTTAAACATCTTTACAGTATAATGAGATCTGCCCAGCAGGCTCAGCTCTAAGCCAAAACATCACTTTTAGTAAGGGAGCTAGGAGAGGTGTAACATGCTGGGCACTTCCAGGACTGGCATCTTCCTTTGGCGACTCCCTCGCCAGAACTTGGATGGTCTCCCCCCCTCTTTATTTCACTTTTTCATTACAGGATCAGGCTCGTAATGTTCCCGGTTAAGGCCACATCAACATGGGCAAACTAACTGGCTTAACTATTCCTGAATAAATTGTTTTACAATAAATATCAGAAAAGCTTCCTCTGTAGGATGTTTTTCTGAAAGCAACTGTGTTCCAGAAGCAATACAGCATTTTGCTACTACATTATTTTAAATAGTTTGACTTTTATTCATGAATAACAGGATGTTTCATAGGACATTACCTCAGAATTACTTCCGGTAAGAAATCAATGGAAATATTCTGTAATTATACATAACACACTCTGAGTTAACCAGAATTCTAATTTTTCTACAGAATTAATCGTTTTCAGAGACTGTGCTCCCCAACTCACGTCATAAGATGACTATACACAGTTGTGGTGGAGTGCACACGGGTTTTTGTTTACAAACGCTGCATTTCCTGTTGGATCATTCTTTGTTCAGATTGAAATTGGCTCAGAATGACTTCAAAACTTTATCTTATTCACTCTGTCTACAGTCTATAAACTGTTTTTCCAACAAGCGGTGTTACAACCCATGCCATACAACATCTTGGAGTGTATGTGAAAGTAATTTTTAGCTCTGAGTTTAATGCCATTGCCAGAATTAGGGGCCCAGAGAGTCTTAATGAAGAGAAAACATCTGCTTTCAGTAATCTGTTTATCTGACCAGCAATTGATAAAGTCCATGCTAGCCTGTGAACTGTGCAGAATCCCAAGTAAGGCTGTAATTTGTGCAAGCATTTTTGGGATTACTGTATTCACGACAGTCTAAGGATCTAGCAGAACAAGAAGCAGCAGCATCTCTTACTAGACCAGATGATACAGATAGATTGGATAAGCTTTCAAGCATATATAGCTCTTTCACATGCTATATAGCCAAAAAACCTCTTCTGTTTTTTCAGTGTTACGACTTCTTCTCATGAAGTATATTCCCTATTAATATAAGACAAGCATATTTGTAGCAGGTATGCACACTTAGATAGATTCTTAAGTTTATTGCAAGCTTCTGCATCCAAATTTGTCGTTTTAAGCAGCTGCAGCAACTAGCTTATCTAGTTTTGAACCTTCTTTTAAATTTGCTTTTTTCTAATATTATCTGGCAGTCCCATAACATTTCCTATTCCTAAGTTATTAATATTTTTATTGGAACTCTGCTGTGTTCATACGTGACATGGAAAGGATGTCAAATTGGAATTTTTCATCCGTAAAGGGGTAACTGGTCATCAGTATGCACGTTTCTTGATCTATATTTTGTAGTTCTGTAACACTGCTCATTGTAGGTTTAAAAAAGAACAAACCGTCAGGCAGCAGGACAACAGGGATCATTTTACCACCGTAAAAGCACAATGCAGTGGGAAAGGTTGCATTTCTACAATCAAAATGATACAACAGCACATCTCTGTTTAGTGATTGTATCAAGCAAAGCACAGGAAATTGTTACTGCAAGAAATACCGCATAAACCCAAACAGCCTAAGAACGACTACAGGATAAATACAAATGCTTTTTAAGGAAGTTACGGTACAGACTTCTATAGACAAAAGTGAGAGAAAGGAAATTAAAAGGGTAAGCCTGCTACACTATTCCCTTTACCAGGCAGGGTAGCATATAGTAAATTATTTGGGCTTTGCGTGCTGAATGTTAGTCTAATGTGTTCTTATGTGCTTTGTTCCTACTGGCTGCTGCGCTCACAGAACAGCTATACGAATCCGAGGGGGACTCCTGCCAAGAATCACAATGCAAAAGCAACCTGATCCCGCTCCGCGGAGTGACATGAGCCGGGGAAGTGGGGAAAACGAGAGGGAGGGGAGCACTCCGGGCTCTGCAAGGGCTCTCGGGGGAGAAGGGGAGGAGGGGGGGGAATTCAGCAGTAACCCGTAATGGCTCAGCAATGGCACGCTGTGGATAGGCGATTAGCCTGGTTCCAACAGCCTGGCAGAGTTATTAGTCGGAAACTTGCGATGGATGGATGAGCCTAGGAGAGGTCCAGTCAGCAAGCAGGATTGAAGGAGTCAAGTGTGGCCAGCTAAGAGCAGTGCTGGATATGAAAAGCCAGGAGACTGGGTTTCAGGGACTGCCTCCGAGTCTCAGGTTGCTCAGCCTAGCGAAACCTCTGCGATTCAGGTGGCCCCGGTTACAGCAGCCTGCAAACCACCCAACGGCTGGTAAATTCATGGGGCTGCTTTGAAGGGTGAACTCTGAGGCAGGGCTG
>NW_009258554.1:1767838-1836367 GCF_000687185.1 Egretta garzetta
CGGCTGGTAAATTCATGGGGCTGCTTTGAAGGTTGAACTCTGAGGCAGGGCTGCCTCCGCTTCTCAGGCCAGGGCAAAGATTTCACGGTGCCATTCATCAGAAGGGTGGGAGGTCGTGGGAGGTCAGGAAAGACAGCAAGTAAGGGGAGAAGCAGCCAACGATGTAATTCTCCTTTTCTTCATCTGGCTCCTGCGAGGGGCCAGCTCTCGGTCAGCAGGAGGAGAGCCGGGAGAGGGCAGTGTTAGCAGGGAAAGCAGGGGCTGGCTCCCGGCAGGTCCTGCACCACCTGCCCAGCCAGCATCCCTCCTCCGGGCCTGTCGACCAAACCCTCCAGGTGAAGCTCCAGGAAAGGACAAAGCAATTAAATAATCAACTATAAAAGCATCTCAAAGAGATTAACCTTCAAAACTAAAAGGAGGTTGGTGGACGAGGGAGAATCCTGCAGGATGCTGTCTTCAGTGGGGCAGTAGTGCCAAGTCAGTGATGTCTCCGTTTCTTGCTGTACTAGTCAGCATTTATGTATTTATAAGATTCTTTATAAAATCAAGGTAAGCCCAACAAAATAAGCCATGCCAAAGCTAAATTAAATCAAACGCAATCAAACAGAAGTAACCGACTTAACCAGATGAAGAAAATATTTCCAAGAAGTAAGTTTTTGACCCTCAAGAGCCCAAAAGGAGACAGTTCTGAATGCTGAAGGCCAGCAATAATACTTTGCAAATTAGCGCAGACAGAAAGTCTACACAGCTGGCTGGCAGATGTCTGTGATGAAACCTCTTTAAAAAAAGTAGCAACGATAGCCTTGCGTTGAGTTTGCTAGCTTCAGAACATCTAGGTTTAATAATGTGATTTCTACTTAAACAAAGACATCTTAATTGACTATGTGGCTGGTTGCAGCATTTCTGTATCGCGTATGTCATCTCCGTTTATGTCATTCCTTTCAGAAACAGCTGTGAGCAGCATACGTCACTCCTCATTCAGACAAGCTCCTTGATGGGGAACATCCAGTTCTCCGCGGGTATAACTTGATTCACCTAGGTGTTTGGCAGTCCAAATTTTAGGGAAGTTTCTCTAAAAGTATTACTATCCCTTCTGTTCCTGGTTTCCTAGATTTTCTTCTTGTGAATGTGAATGGAAATGGTGTTACCTTCCCCATGCCATTTCTCTATGGAAATAAAGGAATATGAACAGTCCTTTCCTGTTGGCATTTTCAGCCGAGGATGTGAGGAGATTCATACTCTTGCCTCACAGAAATGACCAAAAAAGAGAAGGCAAGACCAGATATGCGTGCCTAGCTGATGACAAGTAAAAATAGACAGCTCAGAAAGAAAAGGAGAGCAAGGACCCCAGAAGTGCTTCATAGTGTTATACTTTATCTTTGGATAGAAGAACAGAAAGGACCTTCAGCATCTCAGGGGAATGGAAGCTTGCAGATAACCTGCAATAGATTCAGACACTTTTCACCACTGCTGCCTTCCTTCCTGGCTTTAGAGCAAGTCATGATAGGAATACTTTTCCATTTATAGTTAAACTCCATCAGTGAAAAAAATCCCAAACGATTCACTGTCAATTTAGCTTGCATTGTGCTTCTCTGGTCCAAGATATTCCACAACTTACTTAAAGATTAATTGACATTCAGAAGGAAGGTAACTTCATAGTTAAGAAATAGGATGCTATGGTTTTATATGCACTCTAAGTGAATTGTGGTGCTGCTCCGCAGAACCTTTGTGGCCTTTCCTTATCGCATAAAGTAAACAAGGCAACATTAAGCTAAGATCCTTTCAAATTTATTTATATGGAGAAGGCTTACTCCCTAAAGTGGTATTTTCCTCTCGTTAACAATTCCACAAACGCACTGATGAAAAAAGGCAAACAAAAATAAAGTAGTTTCTCATCTCTGGCTATGGACAGTAATACTGACTACAGAATATGAGGTGCTTGTAGAGCAGCACAAAAAGAAAGTTAACTGCAGGATTTCTACAAGGCTACAACACCAGGATCTGGAATTATGTTTCTCAAAAGTTTAGGTGTTTCTGGATCAGGCTGAAAAATAAGTTTAAAGCTTAAAGTAACAGAAATAAGCATCAAAAAGAAATTAAACGGATTTAATCTTAACCTTTGTTTTGTCTCAAGACACATTAAACTACACTGTACCTCAAGCAAATGGTCAAGAGCTTTTGCATCTTCCCAGATCAACCAGTATGAACATGTGTGCTTGAAGCTGTGAGAGCCGGTTACATACAAAACTTTATTTCTCAACTACAGACCTATAAAAGGGCCAAAAGAAAGGGTTAGGCATATGGAAATCCCACTGTTCTGTTTTGCCTTTTAAAATGATGCAAACTTTAAAAAGAGGTTTTACAAATTTAAATACATTTGAATAGGTTTTACAACCAATTCTGACTAAAAGCCCTGAAAAAAATTGTTGAGGGCTCTTGCATCACGCATCTGAAGTAACTTTGCACATGAGATTTATCCTGCATTCCTGAGCACCTCTAAGCTTTGTGAATAGCAGAACTTTTATTATTTCCTTGGTAATTAATTAATTTCAAAATTACATAAATGGGAAGAAGGACTAAAATAAATGCTTGTAAGTCTTATTTTGCATTTGACTGGAGAAGTTTTCCTGCAAATCCTGCACTTCCAGTTAATCCATCCTCCAGCAATAGCAGCAATCATTTCACAGAGGACAACTTTCTGTTCATAGAAATTCTGGTGTACGTTATACAGTGAAAATTAATGCTGCTACAGTGTATAGAAAGTTGTTATTCTGTGGCTAAGCAGAACAAATAATAATTATTGCCTGTACCACAGAGCTGTCTGCTCGGGCCAGGCCCTGCTGACCTAAGGACGCGTGACGCAGGCAAACCCCACAACCCTTATCCCTAAACAGCTCGCAATTCCGCATGTTAAAGGGACTGGGAACAAGCGTTAGACAGCTACTTCTCCCAGTTTCAGTTGCAATGCCTTCCCTTAGGTGCCAGCTTACTCTCTTGAAGCCAGATTGCTAGACACTGTCAGAATTACTTCGCGATGCCCCTTCATGATGGGCTTGTACCTTGCCCCTTGCTTGTCTCTGCTGATGAATTAGGGCTCCGTGTCCCCACAGGGGCTCTTCCTGTTTAGTCAAGGTAGTACCTGATAGTCATAAACACAGGGAAAATTCACCTGTCTACAAGGCAAATCTTAAATACCTCTCTTGTATGTCCTAGCTGATGAGGTCTAGAAAAACTTTTTAACTGTTAGGACAGAGGGTTGGCGGGCAGCTATGTTTTTTTGTACCTGCACAGCACAAAACAGAGAAGAAAGAGCAAAGCAGGACATACTTGAATGAAATGATGGAGTTATATGCGTCCAGTTATTTCAGGATCAGAGCTGGAGCCCTTTCTACTCTTTCCACGTTACTTACTTTTCTTTAAGAGGAAGTTAATTTTGATTATTACGAAGTGATGGAAAATCCTGTTAGCTCTGAACTGTCTGACACGTATTCCAAGAAAGAAACGCCCGTGGAATATTTTGGTTCATACAATCCAGTGAGCCTGACGAGCCAACCAAGGACCCAGCTGCTCCTGCACGCGGTCCCTTGTACCCAAGCAGGATGTGCCCCAGCGACGCCTGCGCAGCTGAGCAGAACCCACGGCAGTAGCTCCTATCAGATGATGCTGCAAAGAGCTTCCACAAGGACCTCAGTGTCCAAGCAAGGTAGAGAGTAACACAACTTGTAACTAATAGCAAAACATAGGGAGAGGTGAGCTGCCCTTGCACGCACACACGAAACCCTTGACCATGTCCTGAAAGCAATGTTTTTCCCTTTGTATCTCTTTTCAAGTTACGAATAGTTAATTACTGATCGATAGTATATATTTTAATTAAAACTAGCAATTCCACGCACAAATAAAAATGGATAATCTTATGGCATTAGGGATATGGTCAACTTATGGATAACCTTTGCGACTTCAACTAGTATTTTAGAACTATGAAGCTGTTCCCAAGTTCTCATCCTCACCCAGAACATTCATTTAATAGCAAAGTTTAAAATTCTATAAAATGTAATAATTTTAGAGAGTTCCTATAGCCATTACTTTCTCAACTAAGCTCAGGAAATGCATTTGCACATGAAGAAGGATATAAATTGTTGCAATTATTACTTCTAATTTCTAACAGAGACCAGAAGTGGGCTGTTTAACTTTAAAACACATTATGCATTCCCATAAGATTACAAATTAAAAATAAATGACATAAATCAGGTAGGGAAGATAACGAGCTAATGGAAGAGCAGTCAGAGAAGAAAGACAGGGTAAACTCTGAAGTAATAGAGCAATTTAGAATGACTAAATGAAAAAGATGGCAGAGTAATTTCTTCACAGAAACTAAATATGTTGAGTAATTTCTCATAGATGATACAGTAAGAACGTAAGTAAGAACTCAAGCAGTAGCTGAAAAAAGAAGTACACAGGATGTTTATAAAATAGCTATTAGTAATTTAAAGTTTATCCCACTTACAGTATTGCTTGTGTAACAAATCAAAATATTTAATACTTCCAAAATTCGGCAAGCATATACGGAATTTTAAAATGGAATTTTAAAGCTACATCCATGCAGTCTGGTGTCCTTTCGTACAAAAAGCTTAACCTTAACTTTGCTGAGAGTGAAGCGTGAATTATGTGCAACGTAAGTTATGCTCCTTGGCACCAAGCCATGACTATTTAGCTGATACAGCAGGCTGTGACTGACACAGCGAAGCGACATTATCACCTTTTTCCTTCCTCTGCTTTAAGCAGCTGAGCAGAGAAGACATTCCTGATTTCTTGGGAGGGGATTAGTAAGTAGGAACCCCTAGCTGGTCTGGGCTTTGACTGCAGCTGGTACACCGGGGGAGGGAAGACAATCTTTCTTCATTACCAAGGCTCTTCTATGACCATAAAGATTTTTCAAAAGCCCTTTTCTCTCTAACTCACAGCCGAAGCAGTTATAGGGGCAACACCATGGTAGTAGTGGGGTGAGACAAGCTGCCACAGCAGGTGTCCTCTGAGACAGTATTTCATGGAAATACATCTTCCCGGGTCCTACAGGCTGCTGTTAATGGCCAGGTCACAACGCAAATGCTGCTGGCAACACCCCTGGGGAAAGAGGAACAGGTTGATTGTACAGGGGAAAAAATGGTGGCTGGGGGCCAGCAGAAATAGGCAGGACCCCCAGCAGCCTGGACGAAGCCAGGACATGTTGGACATGGCTGGAAAGAGCCACTGATGGCAGGGAGAAAAATGCCTCCTCCTCCTAATCCTAGGGTTAAGAAAAGTATTTTATTTGGATAGGTCCTCTTCTGTTGGAAGAAATATTTTTTCAGAAAGACCTACTGAAAATAAGCAGCTCTCCATAATGTGAGGTTGCGCACATTTTAGAGCTGGAAGCAGTAAGAAACATTTATAATACTGCTTAAGCTCTTAGTGGAACAAACACTGTTGCCTTCTGTGCTAATATCTGGTTGCTCTCTTTGGTTGTCTCTTTTTACTTTTTCACGCTGCTGCCTTCCAACCACAGTGCAGTGGGCCACTAGCAACATATATAAATAATGATTTTCAGCAAGTTCCTGTTTCTACTCCATACTTTCCTTCTGTAAAGACAAGAGAGAAACAAAAAATGAACTATAAATAAAAATGTGGACCATATCATTATGCTCTTAATGTCATTTCCTTTTCTATAGGAATAAAATCCCTCACTTAAAGGCAACCATCTGAAACGTGAAACGTAGCAGTAGTTGTACAGAGCCCAAGAATATTAACATAATGATATGCTTAGGACAAAGTGGAAGAAAATATTGTATTTAATAAGAGATTGCTAGGATAATGCAATTATTTATAATGGACGAATGGAATTTTTATTTCTCAGTGTCAAGACTTAGAATATTTGTTCATTCCTTCTGGTAACTTCAATTTTTTAGTAAGAGAAGTTGAACAGGAGATGAATGGGTCGAAGGAGGACAGTTCCAGAAACAGTGCTGGTTAACTTCTCTGGGGACATCGAGTCAGAACTGACTCAAACGAATATTTTCCACGACATGAATAACTTAATTACATGGTTCCAAGCATCGTAGATTCTTTATGGTCCACAACTTAGTCTAGTATACTAGTTTACATTAGGTTTTGAGATACCATATACTCATAAAGTACTGGCTTCAGGCCTTCATTACAAATGGACCAAAATTTTACTACAGTAAGTCAGCTTCACAAAATGTCTTTCATAAGATGCCAATGAAGAATGATACAGCAACTTGGCCCCATATTTTGATTAAAATCAACTGAAGTCACCAAGGAATACAGTTGAATTCAATGGTAGCATAAAGAAAGTATTATACATGAGAGGTACCAATTATCAGTCAAACTCTGAGAGTCCACAAAATAATAATTTCCCTTTAGAACCATGGTGTTGATACTGCTGGATGCTTTTCTGACAATGACTTGTACGCTACTTTCTGTGGGTCACCATGGATGTGCTGGAAGAGTGACAAGCTTACATCAACTTCATATACTAGATTTATCTACCAGAAGAAGCCACAGAAAACTCCTATGATTTGTATCTGAGCTTCCCCAGCAGGTATGAGAGACCCGCAGGGTACCTTGGCTATGATGAACCACAGCAGGACCAACCCTCGCCAGTAAGAGTTGCTGCAGTAGGAAATCACAGCTCCAAAAGCAGCGGTATGAAAATGAACTCTCAACTATTTATAAAAAAAACCCAAACAAAACTGAAAACCCAAACTAAATAATCTCATTGGTGAGAAGTGGATACATCGGCATCATTCTTAAGTATTACTGGTGTTCAGTTAAATGTATCCTCCCTAATCATGTTAGCACTTCTTAACATTCAAGAGGATTAATTTTTTCCCACTGAGGCTTGTGAAGCATTATCTACAGAAGATCATATTAGAAGGGACAGGAGCGAATTTAATGCACTGGATTTGAAGTAATTTACAAAACTCATTAAAATTCCAAAGATGCAAAATGGGTATTCTGTGGTGGGCTTCTGCGAATCTGGAGAACTGATTCCCAGCCCCCATGGGAATAGTTTAAACACAAAGGAAATTCTGCAGTCAGAAACCAAAAAGCTCCATGACTTAAATGAAAAATGTGCTTTGTAAATTGAAATATATCATTAGTTTGTGTTTTTCAGCTGAAGCTTGTTAAATACAATCTAAGTGAGTATGGGAAAGCAGAAGAGACTGCTACATTTTATTTTAGCAGATGTTAGTTACTCATGGGAATCACAAATGGAGTAGTAACTTTAAACAACTGTGGCGATAGCAATGTAGAATTAAGACAATAATGGGAGAGGACAGAAAAAGACATTTTTTCTCTTCTCCAGGACAACTTAAGATAATTCTTCTTCTCCTCACAATTTATACTTAAACACTTTCTATACTGTGTAACCCATAAATGTTGCTAATGAACTAGCTAAGTTTGAATGAGAAACGTTGTATTTTATTAGACCAGTACACAGAATTGGAAAAAGCAGATGCTGTTTTGGGCTGACTGTCTATTCAGAAGAACTTGCCAAAGCAAGCCTTTTCTATTTTCTTTACCTACATTCTCTTGATCAGATAGAAGATACCACCCATCTCTACAGATCCCGATTATATTCAAAGACCATCACAGCTGTAACAGACTAGTCAATTTATTTCAGGGATATCCAAACTTTGCCCACATCCAGCCTTTACTTTTGTTTTCAGAGATGCCTCCCATACGTGCTACAGGTTTTGCCATTCAATGTTTTGCCCCAATCTAACAGACAAGGCGGTTCAAAACAGTATGCCTCGTGTTTTGATCTATAACGTAGGAGCTGTACCTCTTTAATATATGAGGATGGCATGCATTCTGCTGAAAAACTTTTAATCCCTGTAACTGTAATCGTATCAGTGATTACAGAACCCAAGAGGTAAATAAAACGCTGACTCTGGGTGCATAGGGGCTAGCAGGCTCTGCAGGGAAAAGGAATGTGTCAGGCCTATAGAGGCAAATGTAGATATCGAGTGAGGTACAGGGAACACGCTGAATTAAATAAATGTATGAGGACAGGTACAAAGATAGACATCAATTGTCCTGTACTATCTAGGCCCTGTTACAGGCATATTTATCTCCAGAGGTCTGCTCTTCTTTCTGAACTGTTAGACACGCTTCCGTGGGCTTCCTGTAATTTGGCTGCTCAGCTGCTCTCGCCAAGTTTTGAATCAAAAATTCAGCCTGGAGTTGAAAGTGCAAGGAAATGAGCTTAAACATCACAAAAGAAGAAAACCAGAGCTGAAGTGTTCAGGGTAGGCTCAAGATAGCGTTCGCTGACCCGCAAATCCACTTTTAACTATACAGGCCTTACACTAGTTTGTGTGCATACCGGATAGAGTTAGTATAGACATATGAAAGTGAATAATTTAGTGAAAGAATTGGCATTATAATCCAGAGTCGGTGTCAAAAAGACAAACTTAGTCACATTGATTTCTGGTACAAGTTCCTTACATTTGTTTAACTAAAAAAACCCCATTCTGTAATACAGGAATAAACTTAAAAAGCTGAAAAGAGAAATAGGAAGGAATGAGAAAAAAGGATTGTGGGGAATGATGAATTATAGTATGAAAACAAGAGATAAAAACTGCCAGTGAAGGGATTAAGGGATGCAAGACATCACCAGAGCTGGGAGAAAGGAAGATTATTACAGTAGCTAAATTACAGTTAGATTGACAGTCTCTGTAGATATTTCATCAGACAAGCTGTTATTAAACCCTTTCAGTTCTGTATTCCAAAATTCCTGGACATACACTGTTGGACTTCTGAAATCACTGTATTTGTGTGTGCATAAGCATGGGTGTATTGCATCTAGCACACCATCTTGATTTAGGTATCCAGGTAAGGTGGTAAGCAGAAAAAATTACTAGCAGAACATATTGTAGTGGAAGGTAAGGACTTTGCATTGATTTACATAAAGTCACTCATAAAAATGTTCCAAATAAAATATAAATGTTAATGTCATTAAAAAAAGATTTAAGATCCCTATGACTACATTAAGTTACAAACAGCAGCTAAAATTTGTTAACAGGTAAAACATGGCAGAAGTGGTATCTTGCACTTTGATTTCCTATGAGTGTGTCAATGCATTGCCTCAAGTACAGATAAAACCACAGATGAAATTCCACGCTAAGTATTAAATGGCAATGACTCAAAAAATCATTGACTCCTCATGTCAGGTGATCTTTGCTACCTGTTTTCACCACTTACAGAATGCTTTCGCAACATTTTGGTGTGGCACGTCAGTAAGACCTACATCAACACTTCAAGCCCTTGTTCAGAGCCTCAGACCACAAACTCACCTGCTCCTGGGTCATCTTCTGCAGCTCTTTCTCCCAAGCTGCCCTGTCATCATCCAGGTGGTAGGAAGCCGGCGGGGTGAGTCCACGCAGAATCAGGGGGTCACGGTCATGGCAGAGGGCTGTCAGATGTCCAATGTACAACTTCAACTTGCTGCGATTCTGATCAAGTTCCAAGAGGGGCTGAATTATCTGAAAAAAATAAGAGAACAGAGACAGTGAGGAAAAACCTGGGATCCAAGCAGTGGTGAAGGCAAAGATCAACCTCTAAGTTACAATCTTGTTCAGCTTCATACTGGAAGAAACCAGAAGACCTTCCTTCCCCCCCCAGAACTCCTATCCCATAAACCAGCAACCATCCAACTGGAGCAGAAAGAAATCAAGTACATTAGCGGAAGGGCATGAGGTGATGATAGCTCTCTGATTAATATAGGAAATGATGATGATATGGGTGAAAAATGAAACAGTATTAAATTGACTGCATTAACTGTGCTGATTATCCAGCAGTGCTTCAGTCAACTATTTCAACTCCCTGCTTTAAGGAAAATGAATTTTTCTGATAAAAGGTGTCTGTCCACACCTAAGGCAATAGCAATGTAGATTTTCACTTGTTTTGCCAACAAAAATTTCATCGTAACTTACGTATGCAATAAACATGTTCTAAAGAGAATAGTTTCAAATGATGCCAAGGTGTTCGTTTCTAAGATGAACGTATCTCTACCGCAGAAACTGGATAGAGACATTTATTAATCAGAAAGTTAAGATATGGTTTTCTGTAGTTTTGAAAAGGCAATGACTTTTGTTTATTATGCAAACCAGATTCTATACCATAGACTAAAAAACTAAAATCAAAGGACTTTAATAAGTACTATTTTATTTCATTATACTTTACCCAATCTGAATCAAATCCTTGTTCCTCATTGCAATCCAAACTGGAGTCATCCAGTTCCCACAAAAAGTATTTGAAGAGCCATTTTTCATTTGTTTTGCAAAAATACAGAGCTCAAGTGCACAAATACATACTGGGAATCCCTCACTATGCCCTCCCACAGGAGCGGTGTGGTTCTAGGTGTTCGTGGGCATGCACTCAGAACTCCAGTGATACAAAACTGTAAGGTTTACAGCTGATGAAAAAATCAAGGGAGAATCAGGCTCTGTACCTCCACACCGTAAAATGAGGCGCTGAAGCTACAGGCACTGCTGATGTGCACCAGCTAGGAGAGCTGGAAAGCCTCGCCGTGATGCTGGCAACTCGTCTCCGTGTTCCCAGGCAGGGGCTGGCACCTGCTGTTTGCTAGCAGGCCGGGGATATCTTTTCAATAGGACACCTCTGACCCTGCTAATGAATAAGGAGTGAGATAATCTCTGAGTCAACAGACCAGGGTGCTGGCGCTACTTTCAACAAAGACGCTGGCTTCGACCCCTTTTAATAAGGCTGTCAGGGCTCACTTACTTTGCTTCTAACACTGTTCTACATGGATTAATTTCTGTAGAGTGAGAGGATCTGAGAGCCATGGCTAAGCAGCTAACTAGCATCAGGCTCCTTGTCCCTCGGCAGTCTACACCAGAACACCAGGGTGGCAGCAGCTACGGAACGCCACAGCGACAGGGCAGCCGTGGCAGGGAAGATGGACAAGAAACCTGCAGAGAGAGCGAGCTCACGTGCTTTATTAAAAACCCTACTGCTATGTGCGGCCTCGGGGCAACAGCTGTTTGCAGATATAAACGCACATATAAAAGTAATAGTCTGATGTATCAAGAATGCAAACTGCTGCAGGGCAGAATACACTGCTCCCCTGATGACAGGGCAATAAGAAGGGTTATTTTAGTAGCATCAACACAGTTACGTTTCACTTCCACCACTAAGCACAACTGCACTTAGCCAGTTATATCCATCAGCTTTGGTTGTTTGCTGAATTTGTGCTATTTACCCCACTTTCTTATAATTTGGGTTACCTAGATTATGATCTGAAAGTGTACTGTCTGTGCAGGTGAAAACAAGCGACGCTTCTAATTTCAATGCTGTCTTCCCTATCTTTCTTACTATCAGGTTTGCCCACAGAGGGTGGAGTGATGGAGTCGCATCTTAAAAAACGAGCGGTTTATAAAAATGTGAAAAAAAGTAGTCAATGTCTAATAACTAGCTGTCCAATCTATGTAGTAGCTGCCTTGTATTTTTTTTCAGATACCGCAGTCTATTGAATACCCATCAGATGTGCAGATTTCAGTCTGAAGAGAGTCCGACTTGTCAACCTTCCCGGCTGTTCTTTGTGAACAGAAACCCTCTCTGAGGAAGAGAAAGTAGAGCTATCTAGCAAGGACGAGGGGAAACGGCCTGAAGTTGCACCAGGGCAGGTTTATGTTGGACATTAGGAAAAATTTTTTCACCAAAAGGGTTGTCAAGCATTGGAACGGGCTGCCCAGGGAAGTGGTCAAGTTCCCATCCCTGGAGGTATTTTTTTAAAAGATGGGTAGACGAGGTGCTTAGGGCCATGGTTTAGTGGTGAGATGGCAGGGTTAGGTTAACAGTTGGACTCGATGATCCTAAAGGTCTTTTCCAACCTAAAGGATTCTATGATTCTAAGTAATGAGGGAAGATTTTCGTACAACGGTTGAATTTGATTGCTTGTGGACAAGTCCCCCTTCTGAAGCACATTCCTCCTGTACCCTTCCCCCCTTACCTCCAGCTGGAAACAGGCCAAATGAGGCGTGTGAAAGTTCTTAACTAGCATCTCTCCCAAAGCTGTTCGCTGAGCAATCACTCCTCTCACTTGGGATCCATTAAACCCTGCCAGTCAACTCGGAAATGCCCTTATATCTGCGTTCCTGCCATATCTAATTTGAACGAGGCACTTAGCAAGAGGCACTGTGCTTCCCACACAGCAGAGCTGCCACTGCCTTATCTCAAGAGGGTGTAAGAGCATTTGCTAAGTGGAAAGGCAGGGCACTGCGCTGGATTCATAAACCACATCGTGTTCTCATGATCAGCCTGGAGCTGTAGAGCTTTCTAGGAAAACAATTGGTAAACAGACCAAACTCTGGAATAAAGCAGCCAATCTTCATTAACTGCCCTGACAGGTTTAGGTCATCCTCATCAATGCATGGAATGAAGTCTGCTTAATGTACCCTTGAGTTTGGAATATTGTTAATGGCCAGCTCAGTTTGACAACTTGTTTCACTAAAAAAGGCAATCACTGCAACGCTGAAGTAGAAACACGAAACACCTGACAAATCTCTGATACAAACCCAAACCATCTCTACCAACTGATTAAGACATTTGGGAACATATTCCAGAACAAATTCAACTCAGAAACAACACGTTCAGGTTTTTTGAGATTTCACAGGTATTTTTTTTTTATCTTTGAGCATGACAAATGTGAATCTAATTGTAGTTTTGCAAGTCATTGGGGCAAAAAACTGCTTTAGAATGAAATTAATACTGCTTCTTCAGTGGTAGTCCTGCTGTTGCTGTACAACAGTCAGCCGCAATACGAGTAGCTGTATTTTAAAGTTTTTTATTATAAGACTGTATTTAAATATGTATATAGATAAGAAAAGGTACCTGTAACTGAATGTGGTTGGAGAGACCTATCTAAACGTTTGGTCACTTTTACTGTGAAAGATGAATACCCCTCCCATACAGACACTGTGGTGTCTAAAAGTTTGTCTGAGCAGTGCCTAATGTAAACAGGCAAAACCAGGTAGGTGGTTATATGAAAACCAGTGAAGGACGGTATAAGTGCAGCAGTGTCGATCCGAGACAAATGCCATATTGACTATCCATAGATGTCTGTGGAATAAAGTATGGTTTTAATCAATGTATAATAGGATTCGTTTGCCACAACCACCAGCTTTAAATTATGGGTTCTCTAGGCAGAAGGGACAATGACCTGGTCACCTTTCTCCCTGCTAACATTCCCTCTATCTCTGAAGGCAGCAACCTCTTTTCTTTTGCAGAACCAAGCAATTAACTTTATTCAGTGAATTTCAGAGAATATCTTCTAAATTTCTACTTAGTAATAAATCTGCAGCTCCCATTTTGAAGCAAGTCTTATATGCACTCCTAAAAGGTTGTCTGTTTTCCCAGCTACATCAGCTGATCTTGTAAAAGTTATCACCTTACACAACTTGCGTTACTCAGCAGAATCATGCCCGTTGATCATGGATCAACAGCAGCAATCTTTTTCTTACAGATCCATGCCTATGATTTTCTGAGCAAGCAAAAAAAAAGGGAGAAACCAGCCTCCTCTTGACACAGCAATGCCGGTACATGGCTGTCGTACTGCCCTATTAGCTTGACTACCCCGCTGGAAGAACAGCTCTATCAAGAAGAAAAAAAAGGTGAATTGACAAATAATCTCAGGGTCAAAGTAAATAGCATGAGGTCAAAATTTCACTGTTTTTCTATCAAAAGTGTTACAAAGAAGTGTAGACAGAATGAATCTGAAAGTTTGCAAGCAATTAACTAATTTGAGAAATGTTCTAGCTTACCAGCCTAGCCTATGGACCTTGACTGCCCTTTGTAGATGCTGCAAAGGCAGAAAAATATAAGGAATTCTGAAAAAAAAATCAATCCAAAAACCCAAAGCACCACCAAAGACCCCCTCAAAACTTCAGACTGGACATAACAAATATGCTTGGAAAACAAGTTAAATGGAGGTAGCCCTTTATCTCCTATCAATCGTATTTTTCATGTGAGCATGGGAAATTATTTTCAAACTTTGTTACATACGGACGCAACTGTGCTACCTAACAAAACCTACTTCCCAAATTACCATTACACAGGAGAAGATGGGCTCAAACTCTGGGTAAATACGTATGTTTGTTAAAAAGAAATTATTCTAAGGAGGACCCAACAAATGTAAGAAAAGATGGAGTGGATCATAGTGGTTCCTCAGATGCCTCCCTGTATCTGGGTTTTATTACAGGTATTACCAGACAAAAAAAATTTGCCTATATAGCAAAATATCTTATATTGGGAGATATAGAAATAAACTAAGATACCGAATGATATGGTCTGGAAGTATTTGCATGGTAAATTGAATTACGCCTTTTCGCTCAGACCACTTGTGTGTGTTTGGCAACAAACGCAAGGGTTCAACTACAATCATCTTGTAACCATCGAATGCAATGGAGTTTTATGAGGTATGCATTTGGCTCAGAAAGTGCAAAGCTTTCCCAAATTCAGAACAATTTATCACTGATGTCTTCCCTTCATTATTTTAAATGGAACCAGAAAAAAGTTCTCAAAAAGACACAGCCTGACCTCGGTTCAGTTCAGCTCAGTTCACTGCTGCACAGAGATACTTGATTTCTTCAGAAGACCACAACACAAAAGCTCAGGGACAGGCTCAGTTTTCTTTAGATTTGTTTTATAGACAAAAAAATGGATTTAATCTAACCTTCATCATTTTCTCCTTGTAAACCAAAACAAAACAACATGCGTGAGGAGCTGAAAGAGATTCTGGCTATTTTGACAGAGCTGTCTTACTCAGTTCATTTCTGACAGAATCAATTAGGAAATCACTGTTATATAGCAAATTCTTTTTGAAATTTTTATACACCATGAACAAATCCCATGGATTAATGATTTCCAGAGTTCACCCTCTTCACCTCGGGAAAAATCCAGACCAGAAGAAGAACAGAGAAAACACCAACAGGGAAAGTAGCTTTGCCATTAGTTCCCTCTGTTTAAAGAAAATCTTCTCCCCATAACATAGGTGAAGCAAAGAATTGCAGTGGGTTGGTAGGATTCCTAAAGCACTGAAAATGAGCAAGTAGCTCAAAAATATTTTTCTACATAACAAATCCAGAAGTACTTTTTCATAATACTGGCAACTTTTGCTTACATGGGCTGTGAAGCAAAACTTGGGAACCATGTGTGGAATAGCAGGGACTACTGTAGGTCAGGACTGAAATACACTGGTGGGACTGCAAGAAGCTTGTAACCCAATCATTGGGGAATACGAACGTTCAGGAATGAGGTACCTCGACACAGCTGAAGGGGGTGTCTACATATGGCTTGAATTTTAGCTGTTTTGTCAGTCCCTTACTTTCAAAAGCAAGAGAATTCGCCCAAACCCTCACCCCTAAATATAACTAACTGCCCTGCGCACACGTTGCATCTCTTTCTTCTGTAACAGTCCATATGCCTCCTTCCTAGCGGAGGCAGAGGAGAGAGGTTTGTGGCTTAATTGCAAGATGAGATCAGAAAATACAAATTCAAATGTTGTTTTTATTTGTCTAAGTTTTCTCTTGTCATCCAAATTTCTTGGGAATCCAGCAACTCAGCAGTTTAGCTGTGGAGCAAAACAGGATGGGCAAAGTAGGATGAGATCTCCAGAGAACCTAAAATCTTCCACTTCAACATATTAAAATTGCCTTCATTCAAGAATTTCATTCCTGTAAGTTGTGTTAGTATTGGGTTAAAATTTTTAATAATAAATTAAATCATTGAAAGCTGTGAAACTGAGTAGTCAGACTTGCGATACTGACAATTAGAGTATCAGCAAGAAAAAAAAAGTATTCCCACAGCAAGTGAAAATAGTTTAACAACTGTTTGCAGCTTGCACATGACACTATGGATTTAAATAGCATCCTCCTGATGACACTTCCGTAGGTGTAATTAGGCAAGTTCTGATTTCACAGAATCAATTATACTTTATGCTGATTCCTCCTCTACAAGAATATAGCAGCTTGAGAGTAATCTTATATCTGCTTATATCTGTAATCCAGTCAAGCTTTCTAGCACTTGTTATCTATATAACAGTGAACAAGAAAGCACACACATTCCTTGCTGTACTGTATTTTGTCTCTTGCTTCTTCCCATTGCAAGGGATAAAAGGAAGCAGTGGCTCAATATGCTTTTGTCTGAAAGAAGAACGTGGCAGCACATACACTGAGAGAGTGCATCCGTGAGCATGCTTCTGTATCAGAGACTGCATTCTTCTGCCTCCCTGCTGCCTATTACATTGCTAATGGAAAACAGAAGGTATTTCCTAAGTAGTCTACCAGAGAACACAATCAGTGCTTTTCCTGTTCAGATGAACTATAACCTTCCCTGTCCGCAGGTGATAGGAATCTTTGTCTCATCGCTCTCTAACGCTGGGTCTTCATTCTGCCCTTCTAGCCCTCTACCTGCTACATGGCACTTTCAAAGCAAAGCCACACGAAGCCACCAATTGCCTGATTTATCCGTCTTTAGGAATTCTTTTTAGAGTTGTTTGCTCTACATTCAAATGCAAAATCCCATTAAGAAATATACCTGTTTATACAGAGATACATAGTAAATCTTTCCTATGTGTTGCATTAAATAAACAGATGTAGTTGGATTGCCTGTGGTGAGCCTACTAGGAGTTGGAACTGTAAATCCTGACATCTCCATCAGTAATTATGAGCTTTACCAGCCAGGAAAATATAGCGTCTAGATTGGCCACATGCCCTTATATCAGTTTTTATATTAGTCGTATTTCTCTCGAGCTTATTTTCATAGTTAATATGTTGGAAAGCAGGTTCGGGCTTGATTCTTTCTCTGCTCTAATATTGTTCATCCGCCCCCGCCCCCGGTTTCTTTCCTCTTAACTTACAACTAAAAGGTGCTGGCAGCAACAGCAATAGCCTGGCTCCAGCTATTCCACTTCTGTCCTTCCGTCTCTGTCCTGCCTCTGAGCACCAGAGCTCAGCTCCACTCTCCTTTAGGTCACCAACAGTGTATTCCTGGTTTGCAGAAGCTGCTGGCTTTGCATTGTTGCATTCTGGGGTGTGGATGAGTGCTGTAAAAAGTCTGAATGGCAGAGTAACTGGGAGATAGTACGGACTCTCCCACAAGCTGTAAGTGACAACTCTCCTGGAAGTGGCCAGAAACAAAAAAGTTTGAGTACAGAGTCCCTACTTGTCACAAGAACCAAGCCACTAGTGGAAGATCATATTCAGCTGCAAGTCAAAAAAAGGAAATAAGACACAGACCTGGAATAATCTCATTTGGTAGAAATGAATGATGGCCTTTTTGCAATTGTTTTGCTGAAAAGCACAAATCTCTACCAAAAGAAACCAGCCATCTGTTTTGAATGTTTTAGAATGTAAGTATCTACTTGTGTACTTCTTTGATCTGTAAGAATAATAGGAAGACAGTGATACAACCCAGTTACACCTCCGTCGTGAGTGCTTAATTCATCCCAGAGCTGCAGATTACAAAATTCCATCTGGAAATCTTAAGTCTTATCATTCCGGGATCAGAAAGAAGATGAACAGTGTATCAAGATCAGTTCTTTTGTGCTGGTAGATATAACATTCTTGGACAGCGAATATACGCTTCAAACATAAAATAGTTATTAAGATAGCAAAATAGTAGTGGTTTTTTTTTTTTTTTTAAAAAAAAGACCCAACAAGCTAGCAAAAGAATTGTTCCCAGAAACAGGGAAAGGAGCAGGAGCAGAAGTTAACATCGCTTTAAGGACAGCATTTTTCTCTAGGCTGGCCCATCCCAGTCTAACAGTACTTTTTACTTACTGGGTAAAAGATTACATGCCAATATGGGTATAGAATAAGAAAAAAGGTGGAAAGGTGTGGTTTCCAAATCAGAACGGTAGAAGAGGGACATGGTTTAGTGGTGGGATGGCAGGGTTAGGTTAACGGTTGGACTTGATGATCTTGATTAGGTCTTTTCCAACCTAAACGATTCTAAGATTCTATGATTCTAAGATTAATCATAAACCAAAACATTAAGTTTGATATCAGCATTACTGAAGTTATTCACTCCACCACAACAGGGTTGTTACTTACACCAAAGTGAGAAGGTCACAACAAAAGGCTTTCCATTATTCAGAGTCATTACAGCCAAGGAGAAAAGGTTATTCTCTGAAGAAAGGCAAAGCCTGAAAAGGCTTGAAAAGAACAGATACTTCTATGATAGCTAAATCAGGATTTCGAATTGTACTTCCTCAGAGCAGTACTTGTCAGTCCATGAACTCTTTGTGTCTCCTTGCCTGAGCTTGACAGCACAGGAGTCTTCCAGTTTCATGATTAATGATGACGCCCACATAAGCAGGGCTGCAGAAAAGCAGGGATGGAAGGCAGGTCCTGTGATTAACCGCGACAACTGTATCCAAAGTGCTGCCCTTGTAACGATTAATTAGTTACATCACTTTATTTGAGTGCATCGCATCAGGGTTCGTACTAAAGGGTTGCCCAGCTGGGAAGTGGGAGTGAGGAGCCCTGGCTGTCACCAGTATGACAAAACAAACCTGGCATCTTCTCTCTCAGTCAGGCCAAGTGATAATGTTTAAGTAAAGTAAGATTATTTCATGTAGCTGCCTTCAAATTTTGCACAGGGTATGCCTCTAAGGCAAGCATAAGACACATTTTTTCACAATGTTTTTACACATGTGAATGAAGAACTGTAACGGACATATTGCAACAGATTATTATACACAACACAGTTAGTTTGTAGGTTTTTAGAGAGGGGAAGAAATGGCCCTTCAGAGGACAAAAGATGGCAATAAAGAAGAAGAGGCAGCGGTCTAAAGAGCTTTGTTGAGCATGCTGGAATGGCAGCTCCTTGAAATGTTTAACATATGGGTTATTTTCCCTTTTTTGGGAAGGAATAGGATCTTGGAAGGAAAAATTAGAAGTATTAATAAATTGAG
Organism: Egretta garzetta; assembly: GCF_000687185.1. NCBI lineage: Eukaryota > Metazoa > Chordata > Aves > Pelecaniformes > Ardeidae > Egretta > Egretta garzetta. The sequence goes on from NW_009258554.1 coordinate 1,786,836, forward strand.
TCAAATAGAAATTTAACATAATTTTGGGAACAAATTCAAAATGAGGTATTAGAATCACCATCGTATCACTGTAACAACACTATTTTAGAACACTGTGTAATAATATTACCTAGCACTTATATAGCACTTTTCCCCGGCAGAACTTCCACTCTGCAAAAACTTCAGCTCATTTTACAGTTAGAGAATTTGAGACAGGGAGAAAGAGAACAAGTGAGTGGTTGGAGATGATGCCAGGAAAGAATTTATCTTCTGAATCGTGGTCTAGTGCTGTGTCCAGTAAATTACATTGTAATATGAGTCAGGCATGAAAGCCCGGTGGTTTTGACCATTCTGCATGATCTAACAATTAAAAAGACCATACTGAAAATAAATTTATTTAAAAGGCTTATGAGCTCGCAGTGTAATAAGTGACAATACTGAGAACCTAAAAGAAGTATGACAGCAGGACAAACAGCTCTCTACATGCTGCAAGCACAAAATGTGTCTTGTGGAGAGAAAGATCACATTTACAGAGTGAATGAATGCCTGTGTAATCATTTGAAAATGGAACTCATCATGAATAAGATATTGACTTTGGTAAAAGAAATCAGTACATTAATCCAAGCACCAAATAAAGTAGAAAAAAACCAATATTCTTCTCAAACTTCCCAAAGTATAGACACTTCTAGTTTTGTAGTGATCTCAATAAAAAGTTCATGGGGTTTAACAGCTGTGGCAAAGGTTAAATTAAGTCCCAAGATGTCCTGCCCTATCTCCCCCGATGTCACTATTTCTATCACTCATATTCTACCATCACAGTAGTCACGGTTCTTCAGACTATGACCTGTTGCCTGTCACCTACATCTGCCACTTTCCTCTAGGTGTCCATTCGTGGTGCATTTCCTTTTAGCTGTATGATGGAAATAAATAAATGCCCCCTCCAAAGCAAGCAAACAGGAGATTGCGAATGCTCATCCTGGGCATTCCTAGGGGTGAGACAAAATTTCTCTGCAGACACAAGTTAGAAACACATGGCTTACAACCTCGAGCACTGAGCTGGTTTTTGCATACGTCTACTACTATCAACTCCTCTGTGAGATTTAGCTGTTCTATCATTCTTTAATCCTTTTAATACTTTTGTCCTAATAAACAGAATACAGAAATGTCATTCAAGCTCCATTACCCTTTAATAATCACAAATGGCTGTTTAGGATGAGTCTGCTTTCAGAAACAACATATAAAGATGCCCTTTAGAATATTACAAGCTCTTGATTAAAAACTATAGTTAAAAAATTCATACTGAATGCATTAAACATTCTTCATATTGATGACCTTCCCTGCATTTCAGTTCTTAGGTTTAGATGACTCTTGTCTACAGAAAACTCTTGGCAAAGTCAAATTACAACATTAAAAATGTAAGCTTTGGTACACAATGCATACGTGTCATTGGTGATGCTGCAAATTATAATTTATACTGGTTTTGACAAGAAGTCTACGAAATTTACTTGAATTGACTGTTTTTCACTTCTTAAAAATGATTTAAATATTCTCCTCTTATGACTTACCCCCACAGACATCACCTCTGAAATCTGAAGAGATGTGTTAAATTTTGCTAGTGTCTTCAGCAGTCAACTTGCACAATATTTACTGCTTCTGTGTTAAAATCTGTCAAACTCAAGTATTAAAGAAAAATGCGACCAGTAAGGGGCTTTTTGTCTTGCAATATTTTTATGGTAATAGGAACTTGTCAGTATTTTCATCATCTTGAAAAATCCCCATTTTTATGCACTCCAGCTCTTTGACCATTCCACCGTTACTCTAATAAGCACAAAATTCATTTTCAGATTTTGTTCCTTGGAATTCAAGCACAGCAAACCCAAATGTTTTGCTCCTTAGCAGACATATCCGTGACTTCACGATTTGCTGGCAACCGTTAATAGAAAGTGCTTCCACAGAGTGAGTTCGAAAAGCTTGTCTAGTGACAGCATCTACTAGGCTCCAACTCCTACTGCAAGAAGGTAGGAAGAAAAACACTCTGCAATGGCATGCATACTTAAAAACGCACATACAGTATGTATAAATTACATACCAGGATAAATCTCTCAGTTCTCAGAGTTTCAGTTTTGGTCTTCCTCTGTTCTTGCCCTTAGCACTTTCATCCTGCCCTCGCTTTTCCCTGTGTCCTTTAAGTTGTCTTTCACACTTCCAACAACTTTTTGTGATCCTATGCCTGCTACACCCATTCAACACAAGCAGCCCTCCTCTTTGCTGATGGGCAGAGGTGACACAAGCAGATTTCTGAACCACACCCACGCTTTCTCACATCGTAGGTAGCATGGCTGTGCTTCACAAGAAAACTAGATGAATTGAGCAGTGGGAAGTTAATGTGTGGAAGCTTTGCTTCTTCTTTCCCCCATATAGCACATATACGGTCCATATGAAAATACACACACATGTGAGAAAGCACATTGGAATACGCTTGGATATAGAGTAGGACAGGGCTCCATCTGGGGAATAAAAGGATTCATAAAAAATTCAGACAGCAAGGAAACGAGCCTAGAGAAAAAGGCTAGGAAAGACTATTTCAGGATGAAAGATGGTATTTACACTGAACTGTAAATTGAAATGTAAACTACCATTCTCTGAAACTACAGGAAGGACGCATATGTTTAGAAACAGTGCTCCATTTCAGGGGAGCTATATCTGACAATGCTGTCATACACAGAACTGGCATAATTAAATTCAGTCAATTCCAGAATGCTGGAGGGGACAAGCCTTAAACCCCAAACCATAAAAATAATGTCATTTTCTATTGTACATATTTTGATGGCCTCCATTTTATCTTCAGTATTGACCAGAGGTGATTACACCCTCAGACCTAAAGGAACTTTAGAAAACAAAGTTGTAACTGAGTCCTATGCTATTAGTCCCTCATTTTATCATTGTATTACATACATTGAATTTAACACATGCAGGTTAGGGACTCTGTGACTTACATCTTCAATTTTACAAAGAGAATAAGGATTTTTTTGTTGAATGGAATCTACATGGAATATCATGGTAAAAACATGTACCTTGTTGGGAATAACTGGCTTGGGAGGCATCAATCACCTTTATACTTTCCCTGTTGATGTGTAAGACGATCTTGAGGCTGACATGTTTCTCAGATGAGATGCATGGAAGGCAAGGATGCTGGCTGCCTCATTGTTTTGACTAGGATATTCTGTAACATGCTTTCCTGAGGAAAATGCCTCAAGTACAAAGCAGAGAGATATGCTGTATTTAATGTGAACCACCCACTACTTCAAAAAACTAAGAGAAACCATACTCTTAGCACAGTTGCATTCAAAAATGTATCAGCAGATGGAACAGGAAAAGAGAAAGGTCTTTCTATCAGTGTTTTCTACACAACCTTCATGTTTGCTCTAGAACGAAAATCAGAATAATTCCTACCTTCACAGTGAGCGTCTTCTTCCTTTTCATTTACTTACCTGATCTTTCCTGTTTAATTGCCATGCATTAGCAAATCTTTACAAGCATTGTCTCTAAAATTTCATATACTAACACACAACCATTGCAAGAGCAGTGATTCAAAAAGAATGTGAAATCAACAGTGAGGGTAAATTAATGAAGCACTTGATCAATTTTTCCACTAAAGAGGTTTTCTCAGTTCAAACCCCAAGGCATGAAATTCAAGTTTGGTACTGCCACAGTTGGATTAAATTTTTGAGATGGCTGACTTGAAGAGAGGGATCTGATCTATGCAGACAGACAGACATGCAAGTCTGCCGTTCATCAAGCAAGTGCGAAGAGATGAGAGAGTAGCTTATTCTTTCATGAATGTTTTGCAAATCTAATATAAAGTAATAATTTTCAGAAATCCAAGAGTCCAAAACTGCCACAGAAATTTTCAGAAATTTCCTTTCAAATAATTTATATTGATCGATATTGATAAAGGAAACTCATGTGAAATAATTCTTCTTAAAAGGATAAGTGAAGAAAGAAAAAAGTTTCATGTAGATTTTTAAAATATTGTAATTACATCTCAATACTTTAAGTACTTCAAATAAATTTATTCTGCTTTAAAACTGATATTATGAGACATAAATTAAGCCTGTGTACTGGAGCCATATAACAGATATTTGAGTTTTGTAGCTGTATATCAAGGCTCCTGGACAGTAAAGGATGTTTTCTTCTCTGCTAGAGAACAGGTGTGAGGAGAAGGGCTCTGTCCTGTGTACTGCTTTCTCTTCTGGAAACGGGGGTTGTTGTGGAGACAATTTGATGGCAGAAAAGAGAAAATCGTGGGTGCAGACACAGAGAAACAAAATGTACTTTAAATGACAAACAGCTACCAATTTCTTCCTCATTGTTTTGAGAGAACCAGGGAGATAGAAGGGAGGGGAAGGTTAAGAGGATATTCCTCTTTACCTTCAAATTTACAGAAAATTTATATTCCTAGTCCATATCAAGAGTCATCTATTTTGAGCTGATAAATATGTGTGACTAGTTAGGTCAGCATGCATGGCAGCAATCTCAGCAGCAGATCTCAACATGCTTAAAACCTTCAGGAGGAACATTATCTTCAGGAGGAACATTATCTCTGAGCAAATTCTTTACTAACCAGAATCGAAAAAACATACATAGATTTGGCTACAGTGCAAACTGCTTTGAAAAAGAATCCGACTGAAAACATTTCCTCCATGAAGTCAATGATAAACGATATGAGAGACATTTCCTGTCCTCTCATAAGCATTAAGAGTTTGCTTTGCATAGAAACTCAATTACATGCCCTGGAAAGTTCTCCCCACAACATCATGAAACAATGACACGATGATTAGAAGAAGAAAATCACAAACTACACATAAACGCGCGACAAACACCCTCATGCAGAGACTATGCAAGCAAAGGGGAAGGAGCACACCCAGGTTTCACAAAGCACACGGGAGCGAGACGTGAGAGTGACTGTCGGAAACTTTTCTATTGGCAAGAAAAGTTGATTCTCACCGTTCTGAACAAAATGGCTGAACTAAGAGCATCTGACTGGTTATGCCCAAATACCCTCCTCCTCATCCTAGCGGTGCAGAGGTGGCAATGGGAGAAAAGCCCCAGAGCAGCATGGGAATGAAATAAAGAGTTGGTTAGTATTTAAAGCACATATGTAAGTACAAATAGTAGCACAAAGTGTTTAATTCCTTATGCAATATTCTGAACCACCTTGAGGTACAGCTTGCTTTGCTCTCGCATAGGCTCCGTCATCTTTCAAAATGCCCCTACACAAAGGGAAAGTGCAATCATACCCTCCTCCCTATCGTCCTCCCCTGTGAGGTCTTTGCAAGAATTTCCTTAAATGTTTAAATTTTATCTTTTCTTTACATTTTATCTTTTCATTTCATCCATGGATGCTACACCGCATTCATTTGCAAGCACGTACTACAGATACATTCTGGAAATGGCTTCATTTCACTACAGACTCGCAGTGTAGAAACAACAGATATTCTAACATTTCCTCCAAATTAAGACTAGGAAAGCCGTTTCATTTGCAGCATTAACAATTGCACTCTCCCAAAGAAGGTAAGATGACCATTTTTCAAAAACACTGCAGCAAATTCAAGCCAGTCAATGTACAGTTCTTTCTTTATCATCTGGAGGAGGGTATTAAAACAAGACGCAAAAGGCACTTGCTCTGAAAATAGGAATTTTTCTGCTTTGTATATACCCTGTATTGTCTTCTGATACCAACATGAAAAGAGATTTCTAAATATTTATTTTTGCAAGGTGAATATTAATTGTTTTTTGCTATTTTCCTCTTGTACCTTACTCATAATTTCTGCAGTTCACTAGGTTGGTGCTTAAAGGTCTAGACTGAGATGCCTTCCTTCAAATCTCAACAATTTCTAGATGAGCCGGAGGGCAAAGAGGAGTGCCAAACATTCCTTCACTTTGCCAAGGCAGTGATTAATGATCGCTAATATTTTAATTAAACTGGAATGGATGAGATTACAACATGGGATATGCAGTTATGTCGGCATTTTCTGTGCTACCCATGGGATAGGTAATCTCTCTGATAGTTATCAAGCACATAGCTGTGCTTTGTAAATGACACAGGAGGCTCCTCACTGCCTTGGAGATGGTAAATTGATTTTCCTTCAGTTCACGGCTCATTGAGTTTGTGAGGGAGCAGTCTGTGCTCATTTGGCACAGAGGCTGGGATTTCCTCATGGGAAATGAAGGGAACTGCTCGTATGCAATCCATAGATCAGAAAGCTGATCCTGGAGCATGATTTCCTGCTACTGAAGACAAGAAACAGTCCTGGGCACTCCACATGCTCAAGCAGCAAACCCAAGTTACTAAAATCTGAATACGCCAGACAGGACTCCAGTCTTGCATTTTAAGAGAGTAACATTTCTTTCTTCCCTTTCATTCTCTGCCCCCTCTTCTCCACCCACTTAATAACAGCTTGGTACCAGGAACTGTTTGTTCACATTTCAGGAGTTTTCAACGAAGCCGACACAACAGCAACATCCATTTCTGGTTTATAACTGCACACCAAAACACTATTTTTGTTCCAAGGTACTGCAAGCATGTCAGGGAAAATTACATACGACTCAAAATAATCAGCTCCCATAGTAAAAATTACTTTAAAAGCAAGAAAGAGAGACACATTACCTGGTCAGGGGAGGGCTTGTGGTTGGTTTGGTTGGAATGGGATGAGGATTTGAGGTGGTCATCCTCATAGTTGTCAGCCATCAGCTTCATACGGTTCTGAGTCTATTAAAAAGAAAAAAAAAAAAGAAGAATCTCAGTCTACTTTCTAATGTGATAGTAGGGACTAAAGGGAATAGGGCATTTATGCTATCCTGTATATCCAAAATCCATACATGGAAGAAAATAAGACACGTGCATAAAACATTAGTAGGTATTACTGTAGAGAACTGGTAACAACTGGGAGACACATTCCAACCATTTCACTTTGAGGCTAAATTAGTTTTGCAATTAAGTGGCTCATCTGACTTGTACCTACTAAAACTTGCGCTGTACATGTGTGCACAAACTACTTTCTTCTTATAGACCCTTGGGATTAAGGTTCAAATGCCAATTTGGAGAACAATGCAATGAAAACATCAATTAGATGTCCCTAACTCAATTAAAAAACAAAACAAAACAAAAAAGAAATCAGTTCAAAAAAAAAAAGTAAACAAGCTGAAAATAGGTTATTACTTAAGAAGCTGAAAATAGATTACTACTTCAGAAGTCCACCCAGTTTCAATATGCAAATCAGTTTTCAACTGATATACCAAAGTGTAGGAAAATTCTGAGACTGGTCAGAAAAATGTGACTTATAGAAAAGCCTTCCTATAAGAAAAATTAAAAAGTTAATAAATAAGTCTTTGGGAAGAAAAGGTGACATAATAAAGATTTGTAAAATCAAAAACTGCATACGGTCAAGCAAAGAAATTTAACAAAATATGAAACAAGTTTCTTAGCTTTTCTTCAACTTCATTGGAAATTACAAGTTCCAGAGGATATATAATATTTAAAACCACAAAATAAAAAATAAATTGTGTGAGAATAAATGGAATACCTTACCTTAACATTACCATTCTAGGTAAGCGATTGCAATGAACATGAAAAAACAGTACGTGACTGTGTCTACAAAGAACAGTGCCAGTGAGATAAAGCCTTTTTAACATACTTCCTGAAATGTGGTCCCCAAGCACCTACAAGCACATACATGCACAAACAAGGAAAAAAAAATCCACCTGGGTAGCATGTCCCACCTCTCCCGCAGGGCTTATGAAGCCCATCCAGACAGCGATGACACTCTGGGGGTAGCCTAGAGGGGACTACGGAAGAGCTGGGTCTCGGGTCCCGCAAGGTGAACTGCTGTCCCTACGTCAGGTGCTTCACTTCCAGCTATCTGGGTGCCACTGTCATAGGCACTCACACCCGAAGCAGACCCAGGATGGAGTGATGGCATTTCTCCTCCCAGCTCACAAGGTAGACAAAGCTCCGTTTTCAGCTTTGTGAAATCCTTGTGTTCCAAAAAAATAAAAAGGCTAGCCAGACCTATGTTAGATACCATACACAGTAAATTATGTACAGCTAGACATATTAAATCACCAGAGATGCACTAAAATTAAATGTCTTAAATGAAAGCTCAAAGCTCAAAGCTCACTGTAAAAATGCCAGCTGTTGATTCAGTCCCTTCATAACTGCATGGTTTCTCACTGAAAACTCTAATTTTAACGAGGAGCTCAAGGCTAGAAAATGCAGATTCCACTTGACTGTACTCAGATCATTACAGAGAGGATCCAGGGTTTGAATCTGGGTTTGATTTTATTTTGGATTAATTTAAGAAAATCTAATAGTAAATTGAGCTTAAGCAATTTAATCACACAGCATCTTTGTTGGCTCTGTTTTGTCAAACAAATTTTGAATTCCAAGTCTCACTCATCATTCATAAATCACTACTTGAAACATGCTACATTAATACTTAACCAACCAGTGTTTTGTAGAGGAGCTTTCTCCATATTTATTGTTTTATTATATTTAAGGCTGGTTCTTTAACAATTTCTTCTTTGCAATGAGAGCTACTGATTTTAAATGATTTCACATTTCTTTGGAAATTTCGGGGTTTGATAATAAATAATAACTTCTTACATGACTTTCAGCGTGTGTGTGGAAAAAAATCTATTAAAAAGCAGAAGTTTAGCAGAATCTTAGTACAGCACATTAACTTTTCTGAGAGAAAAAGTAGCTCTTCCCAGAGAGAGGCAGCATGTTTTATGATATTGCATGAAAAAAAACATGTTAGCGCTAATACAGGAAGAGAAGAAAATAAAGATCTAAACATTTAAAGCACCGTATCCCTCCCAGACAGTTCTGAAGTGGAATCGAAGAGGTTGCGTGCTTCTGTCACTTAACTTCAAATAGAATAACCTACTATTAATAGTTGGCAGGAGGTATGAGAAGAGGCTGAGAGAATTGGGCTGGTTTAGCCTGAAAAAGAGGTGGCTTCTTTAATTACTTGATAGGAAGAAGCAGAGATGATGAAGCCACACTCCTGCAGGGGACAGGACAACAGACGACAGATGTAAATCAGGACACTGAAAATTCTCATCAGAGATCAGGAAAATGCATTTCATAACAAGGCTGATCAAACACCAGAACAGGCTGCCAAGAGGTTGCGGCATCTTCATCTTTGTGTATACTGAAATTGTGGCTAGACAAGGCCTTAAGCAAACTGTTTGAGTTAGAGATGCTCTCAGCAGGTGGTTGGACACAGAGGTCCACTCCAATCTAAAATATGCTGCAATTTTTGTTTGGGCTTTTCATCTTCAGATAATTTTATAGCCCTCAAGGCTGGAGCTTTCAAAATAAGAGGGCGCTAAGTTCCCAAGTTCCTCCTAGTTGCTAAATATGATTTAGCTGCTTAGCTCCATTATAGCCCTTTGAACATTTTAACCCAGAAGAATCTCTGCAGCATCCCGATGATGACAGTCGTACGGGATCAGTTAACTTAGAAAGATATTTTCTATGTTCTCCCTTTAATCAAACCTGACCTTCCACTGCTTCTACTGTTAATCTAAGAGAGCATGTTTGTGATATACAAGTATTGGCAAGAAAACACCAAAATCAGTATTGTGTTTTCACTGCAGGAACTAATTTACACATATATCATTGGAATTAGGCAAAAATCAAGAGAAGGAAGAAAAGCAGTTTATTTCCTCATGTATACCACTGAAAATTATTTTCCAACATTAGAATTCCAAGCAGTGTTGCAGATATATAATAAAATATAATATAACATAACATAACATAATATAATTATATTTTTCTAATTCTCTGTAATTCTGTGTCAAATGTGGAAATAAAAAGCTTTTGCATAGGACTGGAATACTAACTGATGACCTTCTGATTGCAAATTTTTAAAATAACTGTAAATACATGAAGTCAGTTTCTCTCCTATTGCTCCTTTCCAGAAAAAAAATGTTCAAAAGAATGGAAATTTCTAGAGCATATGACTATTGCAATGATGTAAAACCAACCCGTTTACTTTACTGTGGGGAACCACTCCAACATCCTGCAGTCCTGAACTGCTTTGTCATGGTGCTATTATACACTCTGCTCCCACCTTATGAGGTTATGGCTCAGATCCTAGGGCAAACATTTCTACATCACTGTAAAAAGTATGAACAACAAAGTGGTTTAACCACTGCGTCCTGTGAGAAAATAAATGAGCGGTGCAGACAAATCGGTTGTGTCAGGAGTGCTTTTGTCTAAAAAAACCTCCAGAGCTTGTAAGCAGAATTAGTGATGATACGAACTGGATGTTGGATCCAAATTTTGCTTAAAAAATATTGTGCGCCATTACAGGTACCTTCTTCATGCATGTGCAGATAAAACGCTAGAATGAGAAAAACAGGACAAAACTCCACCACTCAATAGGTTTCTTGATTTCTTTCCAGAAGGTTTCTTTTTTTTTTTTTGGACAGATTTCTTACCTTATTTCTTGCCCTCCAATCCCCCCCCCCCCCAAAATCCAACACCCACACCTTGTCAAAGCCTTTAACAACACTCTTTAGTCTCCCAATAATCACTGTGCAAACGGACAGTCCCAAACCCTTTACATTAGTGTCAATACTCAAAATTACTAAAGAGCCATTGCGCACACTCAAGCTCCTAAGTGAAAGCCAGGAATGACTGGGGAGAACTTGCCCCAAGAGGTCTGCAGACCAGAGTCTGTGAACCACAGGTCTAAAGCATAACGTTTGCAAGGGTATTGTATCTAAAAAAGTCTCAACCTCCTCCCGTAATGTATTAGACTATACTCTAGTGCTATCAATCAGATCTGGCTCACCATCCCTTTCTTCTTCCCCCCAACTTCTGCAATTGTCCTTTTGCCTCTCTGATGCACTTATTCTTAAAGCCCTTCTTGCTTCTCATCATTATTTAACCCTGGCCTCTGCCCTATCTATCCCTTGCTACAGTAGGTGGTTATATTAAAAGAAAAAACCACCAGGAGAAAATATGAGAAAAACTTGTTTTAATCATAAATGTGAATGGTCAGCATCAGCACTTCTTTTAAACGTGCTCTCTTTTCTTTTGTTCTTTCGTGGTCCTGCAGGGATTTCACTGTATTTTCAGCATGCTTTTTCTGGCTACCATATAGTTTACTTCTGCTTGTATTCTATACCACTAAATGTTTGGCTAAACAGGGAAATCACTGTGGAGTAGACTATTTCTAATGCAGCCAACACCTGAAAACTTTCATTCCAAACAGCACTTGTATAGTATTTTGGCTGCCAAAACTGTAGCCATAGTGAATTTTAAGAATCCCTAAGTTCCTCCTTCACAGATGTCTGCTTCAAAGCACACTCTCACCTGGAGCTTCCTAAGAGTAAGTCATTTTACATTCACTGCAGACTGCACTGGTAGCTTGTTTGTGCAACTCCATCCTAAAGCAAATGAACAGATTTTATCACAGTTAAATTATCACATGAGAAAAAACAGAACTGATGCTGATCTACAAAGCATAGGGGAAAGTCAGAGACATATTCTGGAGCATAGCTGGTAAAAGCTAGAGGAGTCCTATCCAGGTCTGACAAGCTCTTTATAGTGGAATTCCACATATAAATTTGAAACTCACAGATTTAACTACAGACTTTGTTTATAATACATTTTAGAGAATGTTTTTATTTAAAAGCTTGCACTAAGTTGTATGATATAATGCGAATATATACCATAAGCATTTCTGCAGGATGGCTAGTCTTCTGGTTAGTTTTTGAAACTGGCAAGTTTTTGAAACCAAATTGTATTTCATCAAATCATAGAATCATAGAGTCATTTAGGTTGGAAAAGACCTTTAAGATCATCAAGTCTGACTGCTAACCTAACACTGCCATCCCACCACTAAACCATGTCCCTAAGCGCCTCATCTACCCATCTTTTAAATACCTCCAGGGATGGGGACTTGACCACTTCTCTGGGCAGGGCCCGTTCCAATGCATTTGTAGGAATAGCGCATTTCTGTATCTCTAGACAAGACCTCTAGTAAACAGCAGATACAAGCTCATAAGCTGTGTGTTCTCTTTATTAAGCTAGTCTGCTTCATATGCACACTGCAGTAACTTACTCAAAGAGTTCGCATCAAATCTCCATCACACAACACAGTGGAAACCATGATATCAGTGACTACTTTCTCATTTTTTGTAAAATATTTCAGTAGAGTAATTTCTGGCTTTGCTAACCAGCCTAAACAAGCTTTATTAATACTTTACTGTAGAGTTTTAAAAGCCCCACATTAAGTAAACATTAATATAATGACTGTACTTGTGACAAATGGATATGTGGTAGAGGCAGCGTGTCAGTGAGTTAAAGGAGTCATCCCATTTCAATCCGAGTTGAGTGTTTAACTGGAAGCACACACAAGCAAATGGAAGAGTTTAGAAACCTTTTCACCACTAATAACATAGAAATATGATGGAGAAACTCAGGCGACTTCTTTTTTCTAAGTCGTGAGCCAAATTCAGTATCTCTGAAAATTATGTTCTTGCAAAGACTTTCAGATAGTCCTTTTCTATTTGCTGAAAACAGCTAGTGAGCCATACTCTCTGTAAATATCCAACCAGCTCCCTGCTGGAATCTGGTTGTCAGAAACACAGAGAGAAGAATCCCTCCTTGCCTGTTATTAGAACGTGATGCCCTGAGTAACTGCCTTGAGTATATCTATACTTGCCTTGAATATACATCTACCTTAAGCGTATACCTACCTTGAGCACAGGGTCTCTGAAAGATTGTTTCAAGTATTTTACTTTATGCCCCCTTCCCATTCATGATATTTAATGATCCGGGGGACATTTTTCAAATTTGTAAGGAGATGGTACACGCCGAGTTGTCATTTTTGTTTGTCAGGTTTAAAAGACACACCATTAGTTAGGTTTGGCTTTCCTCTTGGCTATGCTTAAGATTAGCAACCGAGATGCCTCTATCAGCAGCAAACACACACACTGTTCAGCTGCATACATATGAAAACCATTCCCGTTACTACAGCTCTGTACATCCTGAAGCCTGTGTTTTTGCGAGCCCAACGAAGAGCACGTGCGGCTGCTGGGGTTTGTCAAAGCCTGCAGGATTTAACACAGACTCTACCTGAGATACCAGCTTCTGCATTGACTGTTGGCAATGTTACAACAATGTTACATTACAAAGTGAAAGACTTTATCAGCCCCCTTAATTTCTCTCTGTAATGATTTCATTTTTCTGTTCATCTCCCCACATGCGATGATTACAGAGAAACTTCATTCTGGATAATTCATATTCAAAAACCTTTGAACTAAACGAAAGGAGGCAGATCGTTTAGATATGGAGTTCTCTCTGAGGCTTGACATATGGAGGTATATGTGGACAGATTTTAAAAAAAACTAACTTTGAACTGAAATTCTCCCTGTACAGGAACACATCTCTTGGAGCTTTATTAGTTCCTTAGGAGATGAACAAGTAACTAACTATGGGTTTGCTTGATGACAAAGTTTATTGAAATTTATTGCTCTGAATCCTGTATAGAGAAAACTAGCGACACAAAAGACAACCCAAATCACATCTTGTGTTTGGGATTCCTTATTGCGTTATACCACACGAACGTGTTCCTTTAGCTCTCTTTCACTCTCTTTAGAGACACACTGAGCTGTTTTTGACTGACCCATCAGTCAATGGGGCAATCAGGCAACAGAACTGCCTTTCTCTTCTTTCTTTCACAAGAGCTAGAATCTGCCCAGTCCTAGATTTAAGAGGAAAAAAAAATAAAAATTCAAAACCCCCTTCCTTCTCTCATGGCTAACTACTTGGAAGTGAACTAAGTAACCGAGTATGTTGGTTCTTTGACAGAAAGCTCAGTAAGGTGTGTTTTCCTGTATCTCAAAGATGTATGAGTAAGGGCTGGACTCTGAGAACTTTTACCACCATATTGTAAACCTAATTTATACTGACTGGGTGGCCTACGCATCAAAAAAATCCTTTCAGGCAAGATCAAAAGGACAAATGGTATCCTGTGACAACAGCCTCAAAGAATCCTGCATCCCTCACGCTACACAAAACCAAAAAAATTATTTGCTGAAATTGATCTGAAGACAGCAACAGCAAGCAAAATGAGCTGCTGTTTTAATTCCTAAGATGCAAGAAGAGAACTGGTTATATTCACCTTCCAGTGGCAAGCATATAAAACCTCTATAGTCCAGGTTTAAAGTAAGCAGGTAAGTAGGTCTTGTGTGAGAAGCCTGCCCTATGGTGCAGTTTGTTAGGGCAAGTCTGATCTCAGTTCCCCGCCCCAGCAGAGAAGGGCCTTACTGCAGAATTTCCTGCCAGAGACTGTAAGATCAGATGCCTTTGCTGCCATATGCCCTGAAAGCAGACTCATTTATTTAAATTAGCTTAACAGCAACTGGTTTTTGCTAAATCACGCTGCTACATCCACTCTCCATCTATTGTGCCGTCTTCGTTACTTCTTTCATCAGTTAAGAACTGATTTCTTTTGCAGACAGCATGGCTGCCCTTGAAGAGCATAGGAGTCCACTTTATTACCCATTTTATGCCGGCTAATGAAATCTGCGTGCTTTGGATTTGTATTCTACATCTTCTAAGCATGGCCTTCAACCCTATAATAATCTCTTTCGCCAGCCTGCCTCCCCCATGGCGTCTCCAGGCAAGAGTCAGCTGGGACCAGTGTGAAAGTATGTATGTTCTGAATGGCCAGCCATATGCGCATGCTACAGCCAAACAAAATATATCACGGCTCAATTCTTCTTGCCTTTCCCTGTGTGGGAGCACTACTTTGGGCTTTTTTTTGCCTCTACCCAGCTGCGGATGTTAATTAAGTTCCTATAAGTCACACAATCTTTGAGACTTCTTTCCCTCTGTCAAATTTGGTTGAAAACAGTCAATAAATTGAAAAGTTAGTTGGTGGGAGCTACAGCTCAGCTAAGCACTGCCATTTAAACTCTTCTTCTTCAGACTTTAGGACAAAAGCTGGTCCAAACTAGCATGTTTTGTTCAAGTTGTAAAAGTTTGGATGTAGTCTCTCAATATATCCTTGCATTAAATGTTGCATAGAAGTGGAGTTTTCTGATATGGTGCTCCATGCCTTTCTCTAAGATTCTGGGAGGCCAAATTGCTACAAATTCTCAAGTGAGCAGCAGCAAGCCTCTCATGCTTAGTTCATATGTTTGCTGAATGTTTAATATATACAGTTTACTCAGTCTCCTCAACCTACTTTGATACACACCACCAAGGACAACTCACTTGAACAAAAAAGTGAAATGCTACTTCTGTAATGATGTGAAAGGAAATACCAGCCTTTGTCATGGTCCTCATTACTCAAACTGTTGAAAACTCCTGATTGCACTTCTCTTGCTTATTTCTCCCCTCTCACAGCGTGTTTGTGGGTCCAAGCTAAAAATTTCATCTTATATTTTATCAATTGAGAGAAAAACAAAGGCAAAAAAAGCAGCGAGAAAAACAAGCTGAAATGTACTTTGGAGCATGAACACTCCCTACAAATTTTGATGGGTTGGTGATACACGTGTTTTACAAAGCAAAATGTAAAAGATATCTCAGGTTATGCTAAGGTTGGAAATGCATTCCAACATTATAATGATCCTGTGATTACTTTAAACTTGTGCAATTTAAGCCCCGACATTAAGCACCAGAGATAAGGTTAGTCTTACAAAATCTATAAATATCTGAAGGCAAAACTTCTAAATTACCTACATCATATCCCATAGAACAAGCAAGTATTTCTATCAGAAATAGAACAAGCTTTGTTTGACACAGTTGATGGGACTCCTGTTTTGTTATGACTATTTACTTGGAATTTCTCCTTCCCTTTTCACTTCAGCTTCACTCCGCACCCTGCTCATCTTACTCTTGTCTACCTTACTCCGTTCCTCTTTCCTTTGTTACTCTATTTGGTTCTCCTTTCCAAAATAAATCTACTTCCATATGCTCAACTTCACAAAGTTGCCTGTATAACACAACTGCCTTAGTCACTCTGCTTTTGTCTTAGTCTTTCCTCTAGTCTGAAATCAGAAAGTTTCTCAGTCCAGTGATACCTATGAAAACTGAATGGCAAAATCTTATCTAGGAATTTCTATACAAGATGAATCCTACTGTAAAAAAAAAAAAAATCTTAAAACCTAGTCATGATCCCTTGCTTCAACAAAATCATTTGGCCATCTGCTCACATATATCTACATACACCTTTCCTAGCTGATGTAATTTGGAAGTTTTCAAATCTTTGTCTATTGTGACTGTGTCTTTACAATAAACATTAGTAAAAGCATTGCTTTATCCAGGTATTTTTATTTTTGGAAGGTATATACCAGTGTTTTTACCACAGCTCCTTTAGCCTTACATATTTTTATTGTTACATGACTCACCACTTCAATCGCATTTGCCTGCAGCTTCAAAGAGTTGTTAATAGCAACCCCGCTCTATACATGCTGTTCTTGGCAAAAAAAGTAGTTATGTACAGATACAAATTCCTAGATGCTAAAGTGATGTGAGCTGCTCAGTATCATCTCAGCACAGACTGTCTGTAACTGCCCAGAACCCAGCTCTGGGTGTATACACGAATGTGTCTGTGTCTACATGATATAAACAGTGTTGATAGCAACTTTTTAAAAAAACACAACAAAACCTCAAGACTATTTATGCTTGTTCCGAAATTAATTTTAAAAGCTGTTGCGCATAAAATAAAAAGAAAACCAATATTATTCTTTTTCTGCCTTGCTTTCATCTTTGAATCTAGGCAAAATCCTCCATGGTAACTGCTGGAGGGAAGAGTTGAAAGGGCATTTCCTTTGACAACCAACAGAGCTTTGCTACCCCAAACTAAATTAAAGTTAAGAATTTGCTCTGTATGGCCAATTATTAGGGTTGACATCCACATAGAAGAGCCCTGCCTCATCAGATCCACACAAACACACAGACATGACATTCCTGTCTGTCCACACCATCTGTGCGTGTGGTCTGCAGGCACTGGATTCCTGTCCATCCACACTGTCCCTGTGTTTGGTCCGCAGAGGCAGGATTCCTGCCTGAGCACACCGCAGCACATGTGCAGTACAGAGTTGGACAGATGATTCTTCTCCATTTGCCCCATCCATCTTGCAAGCAGTACACAAGCAAGGAGGACCACAATAAACCAACGTTTTTTCTTTTTCTTCCTGCAGAGGTTGATTTTTCCTATTAAGTCTGCATCAAAACTTAGATAACAGTAGCAGCTTGAAAAACTGAAGAAACATTCAGGTTTTCTACTGTATTTGTGCCAAAATTAATCTCACCGAGGAAAGAAGTTCTCTTCCCGCCTACAAAGTTCATGGCACACGATGTGTAGAGATGTGCCAGCTTGGTCAGATGAATTTCTCTAAGGTGTCTGTATTTCAGGCAGTATTCCCGTCATTGCCTGCTCTATTCCTAACCTGTTGTCTTTCTGTGATTTACATTATATTATGCCATTACATATGAGCAGAGGCCCACCCAAGGGACACCATAAAACACACTGTAAAGCTTAGGAAAAAAAAAACTTAGAAAATTCTGTTTCTGCTACAAAACTACTAAAAGAAAAAGGGCTGTGGAACAAGATGAAACAACAGCCAGTCATACCTCTGTGTTTTTTTCTTTTCCTTAACAATGCTTTTACTGCAAAGTCATTAAACTTAGATAGGTGATGCCACGTGTTAAAGAGCCCTGACAAAGCAGAGATGAATGACTAGAAAGACAGGGGCAACCTCAACTGATTTATTTGCAACTAGAAGACCTAGGAGGAAACAAGGAATCATATTTTTTAAGCCCTCTTTGTATCATAAAACAGATTGCTGGCTGACAATGGAGAAGGGACTAACTAGTTTTGGTAATTAGGAAGGGAGAAGAGAGGAAGAAGAGACATGAGGAAAGCTTTTCATCGTCTGATAGTGATGAAAAGGATAGAGATGGATGACAAGGAACCAGTCTTAGTCTGTACTTCCCAATCTGTGGATCCTTCCCACCAGATCTGTGAATCCTTTTTCCAGTCCAGAAGAACATACTGCTATCTTGCCTGCCTCTCTGTGAGATATGGAAGAGACTTGAAAGGCGCATAAAATTAAGATCTGTGTGTAAAAACAAATATATTTCCCTTATGAAAAAAAAAAAAAAAGAAAAACCCTAGAATGAGAAGGCACAGTACTTATTACTTCCACAGAGCAAATAAACCCATGCAGTCTTCCAAGTTTTAAACAACTTATGTATGTGTGTGTTCTTAAGGATCACTATATTGCTTTCATTATTTTTTCAACACCATTAATGTCAGCAGTTGGCAGAAGTTCGGGTTGCTAGCTGTATTAAAGGAGGCGAAGCCAAGGTTATATCTATTAGTGTTCTGAAGATGGAGGGCACGCTGGCTTGGTATCAGAAATTACGGTTACGTTTCAAGTTAATGTGAAAAAGTGAGAAGAGTAATTTCTTAAACTATTAAAAGGATTAAGTATGGTACAACAGTGAAATGGAATGTTTAAAAAAGTTAAGTTCCCCCCCTCACCCGCCCCTCCCCATTAAAAATCTACTATAAAGCCAAGAGATACCTAGGTTGTTCAGATCTGAAGAACAACTTGGCTGCTGTCAGCTGTGAGAGCTCCATTTATTTTTTGTTTACTCAACTACAGGAAATATTTGTATTCACACTCAGACAGACAGGAATTGGTGGTAAACAGAAAGAAAGAGAACAAAAGACTAAGTTCTGTAACTGCAAAGTTGTGCTCAAACAAAGAGAACAAAACCCCTAATAAAATGGCTACCCCTTAACCAAGGCTGTATTTGAGATAAAAGACCATCACTTCCCCCAGGCACCAGTACTGTGATCAGAGTTTAATATGTATTTGGAGACTAAAGCTTTAAGGGATCTGAGAGACTAATATTCACTTATACTACTGACAGCCTAAAATTGTGCTACGTATTATTGCAAAGGTAAATTTACTCATATTTTAAACTGAGGGTGCTTAACCAGCAAATTGATCTTATATCCAAATGATAAATGTTTGACTATGCCAAGTAGAATTAGACAGCAATCTTTTGATAACTGCATTTAAGGCTTATTTTGTTTTTATGCACAATCTTGGACTAATCCCTAAAAGCATTTCTTGGTACTTGAAAAGACTCAAACCTTTGGTGTCACATTTAAGGCAAAGAAGGGCAGACAGAAACCGTTCCTTTATTTTGTGTTCAACACAGGTCCACCCAGAGACAGCAGAACACAACTGCCCTGCAGATGATCTGCCAAAATCACAACCTCGTTTTTGACAGCATCACCTATAGACCCCATTCAAGGGAAGCAGGATCTCCATCAGTATCAACTTTCTCATCTTTATCTTTTGGAGTTGGCAGCTGTTACCAGACTCCTTGCGCCTTCCCAAGTTAGCAGCCAGCAGAAAAATCTCCATCCCCTCCCTACCCACATTCACAAATGTCAGGTGGTAAAAACATTACCTCTGGGGAAAAACTACACACCTTTTCTTTGGTCGTGAATATTTTTCCATCTTAGAAAAGGGGTGTAGAAAACAGCACATACTTATTAAGGAGTAAAATGCATAATTTATTCAGTACCAAAACATGAATAGCAACTTTTTTTAAGACTTGGATTCTTTAGAACATAACACCATGAATTTAACAGAACTGAGGGGAGAATGAAGCCATCAGCATCCCCCCCCAACATTTGCAGAAGCTATCATAAGTAGCTGATGCCTAATTTCATAAATCTATGTCTCCTTTTGATCAACCTGATTGATATACTACCCTATCAATTTCCACAACTTGGTATGTAAATTAGTGAAGGATTAGTACCAAGAAACTAGTCCTAACTGACAGCATAAATCTTAGATTTCCAACTGCAACATGAAACTTGGGTTTTCCCCTGCATTACCTATTCATTAGCCTGAGATATGGTGTACTGGACTAGGCTCAGTCAGGTTGTTTCAAAAAGGGAAATTATTTTCAGAATTCTAAGGAGCTTAATGCAGTGGATGAGAAAAAAATCTCTAGACTGAGAGGTGTTTCAATGTATAAGCTCAAAAATACCCGAGACCACTGTTCATCAACAGCTCACCATTTACTGAAGCTGAAGTTCATTCTGTACAGTTAAGACTTAATTTTTCCATTATCAATTTTTAAGATGGTAGGGATTAAAGTTCTCTGTTGCAGACTATGTATTTTTCTACAACAAAAAAAGCACTGATTGATTATCTTACTCCCAAAATAACACAGTAAAATCCCAAACATACAATATATCCTATCTTACAGATCATTAATTTTCATTACATATTTCTAGGTGCACAATTCTTTCCATCATTCTTCCTGCAAGTAAAGAACACATCACTGACATATTAAGTCATACAACTGTTAATCTGTAAGCTACTCAAAACCTTCTACATATTTAGTTTATGAAACCAATCAGTCACCTCATATCTCTGACTTCACCTTCTCCTTACACGTTTTTGGAACACACCTTGCATCATCTATCACCTCACCAGTTACAGATCTTGCACAAATTAAAACCAATACTAAAGCTGGTAAAATGCTTTTCAGCTTTCTGCCACTACCTTTCGACTGACTATCAATATGTGAATTGTTTTTTATATATGATACTTGTTAAAGTCATAGGTTCATTAGGCTTTTCATCTAAAGAGAAGTAACCACAAATAAAGTCTTACTTTATAGCTTTAGTGTGAAACTGTTCTGTGGGTTGTGTGTTCCCTGGGGAATAATGCCAATAAATGTAGGAACAGATAATGTGTAATGTACCAAGTTGGCACATTTTGAATGGAGCTGAGGTAAAGGGACACGTGTCTTCTAGACAATTGTCAGTGCCAGGTAAACCAGCCCAAACGAACAGAAATAATTCAGTACAGAAAAAGCTGTATCCAATCAATGAAATATCAGAAAGGATGGTTACACACTCATCCTGGAAAATCACAATATTTTTACTGAGTTCAAATAAGTAATTCAAAATCTTCCTGTATCTGAAATTTCGGTGTGAAATTCCTGTTTCTTCACAAAAAAATATATTCACAGCTTTATCTGATCAAGATTATTTATATGTTTAAGTGGAATCTTCTCTATCACCAAAACTTCAGAGTTCCCTAAATAATATGTCTAAATGACAAGATTTAAATGTAATCATAAAGTCACTGTATTTTCCGGTCAGCCTTCAAACATCATCAATTCAAATACCAAAAGAGTGATGCCAAACCAACCCAGCCACAAGAACCGATTGTCGGAAAGTCTCAAATATTTTACCCCTGAGGCACATCCTGCCACTGGACAACAAACAGGGAGCAGTCATGTATGGGTCCTTCCCAACTACCCCACAAACCGTAGAAGTTAAGCAAAAGAAGATGCCTCCACAATTTTGTTCCTTGAATGAACGACTATTGGCAATCTCGAGCTCTTCTAAACCGCCCTTTCTGAGCTTTTGCATCTCTCTCATGAACTCATCAGCTAACACAAAGACTGTCAGAAACCGAGGGAGGGTAGCTGTTAACAAAAAATTTGGAGCGCAGAACTCTCATAGAAATAAATACATAAATGTTCTGTTGGACATATGCATTAAAAAGACCTGTTCTAATACATTCTCTTTATTTGACTGAAAACCAGTGCCTAACAGATCAGTGGTTTGTGCCACGATAACTACAGAAAACCACCAGAGAGTACAACTGCGACATGAAATGACAGTCACTACATTTACATTGCACTAATGTCCAGAAATAGTGCTCACGGACAAAGGAATTATTATTTTTTAGGCCCCAAATTAGATTTCCCAGTGTTCTTAACTCCTTAATACCACTAACAAGCCTGGTCCTCCCAGTGCAGGCTTAACAATTTTAACTGATACCAAATGCCAGCAGACTGGTTGTCATTTACAGAATTGGGATACAGGGTGTCTCAACTGTTAACCTAGACTTGGTCCAACAATCCTGATTTTCTAGTCAGGGACAATGTTGCTTAAATAGCTTACTATAGGAGTCCATACTCCTTGAATGAGATACTCTAAATGTGGCAATAGACGCTGTCAGCGACTATCCAATTAATTCACATTTATTTGTGCAAAGTTTTAGTGAATGAAAGAGCTGTAGAACTAGAATATATAAATCTTAATATAATCAATAAATGGTAGAATATTTCTAATAGAATGCAACAGGTTTTTGAAAACTGAGATTGAACTTGGGAAATATTAGTCCACAGAGTATTTTTTTAGATGTGACAAGTATCCAGAAAGAAAGGGTAATAAGTACTATATTGTCATCTGCATTCCAAAGGACTTTTATAAATCCTAAAGCTCACTCTCTCAGTGAGGCGAAGAACCTTCCCCCTCAAGCAAACCTACCTAGCCACCACTGCCATGCCCTAAAAACTACGGACTGGTACATGAGTGACGGCACAGACAGAAAGCAGCCGTGGCTGTTTACAGCAGGGCCAACAGACAGATCCCTTCTCCAGCACCGTGAGGCCAGTGACAGCAAGGAGCTTGCTTGGACATATATTATTATTTAGTAATACAAGAGGCAGGGGGTAAAGGTAAAAGGAGGAGGGAGAAGGGAAGGAGAGTATAAGTAATACCATGGGAAGATGAAATGCTGCCCCAGGAAAGACTGCTGACACTGCACTGAGTGCTGTTACTGTGGTAACCGATGATTAAAAATGATGGGAAAAAAGTCTGGAGAACATGGCAAAGGGAAGGTGCTTTCTTTTAACCTGCGAGGGCTTCTTGTGCGGTGTTCAAGGCCATGACAAAGCCTCGTTTTCTGTGCCTGCTGGGCTGCTGTCAGGGTGCCGGGATCTGCTCCTGGCAGAGATCCCCCCTTGACAGAAACAATTACTGAGGAGCAAAGCCTGGCAAAGCAAGCAGCGCTGTGATTGATAATCCGGGTGGATTACAGGCCTTCGACAAAAGCCACAATGCTTAAATTTGACAGCTGGCAGTGCTTGATGAGAGCCAATTAGTGGATATATACTCACTTCAGCCAGAAGTTTCTTCTGTTTCTAGTCCAATAGCTTCCCGAATGGGAAGTGTGCAGAGTGCTTCTGCCTGCTCACGTGTATGCCAGCTACACTGTCAGTACAGCCAAGAACATACTATAAACCCGACATATTTTGACATCTTTGTATTTTAAAGCCAGTGGATTCAAATTTTGTAAAGATACATTCAGCCCTGCTGGTAGTGGCAGTACAAGAACCTGAAAAAAAGACTTTACACTGACTCTACATACCACGCAGTGCGTGAAGGAGGCTGTGACCGCACTATTTAGGTACCAAGTCCACCACAAGTGATAGTAGTTCTCAAAATGCTTCAGTATTCCTTGAAGATTTCTTGGCAAAATACATTAATCTGTCTGTTGCTGTTTCAAATCGGTTACCCTGGCATTCGGAGAATACCAGAATTCACAGAACACCTTCTGTTCTGCGTAATACATGCAGGAACCTCTGACATGCAAGTCCCCTTCAAACTCGTCTTCTTACCACATAGGTTTCTTTCCCCGCTTTTGCACCTATTTCCACTCTTGCTAGTGCAAGTATGTACTGTGGTGAAGAGATGGATCCAAGTGCCCTGAATCTCATCACTCGTTTAAAATGTTAACTTTTAGTTTGTTTTCTCAGCTATAAAGAAGCCAACACCACCACATTCAGAGAACTTAAATACATCTTCCTAGACTTCCTGAGTCCCCTTCTGACAATGCTTGGAGAGGTACCTCCACTCATCAATCTTCAGTGGGCACCACCGCACCGCCGGGACCTCTCAGATGCTCTTGGAGAACAACGCTAGTTCTGTCACAGAAACAGCACTATATTTAGCAATTACCTGCAGTGATTGTATCCACATCACCTGAAGAATAAATTTGTTTGCTAATAGGGTAATCGCTCTCATCAGACATGGTTTCCAATCAGGGCAGCTAAGGCAAAACAAAGACTAACTGCATGCCTCACAGAATCTGTACTATTTCATCAGGCAGGGTGGTAATAAAAACTGCCAGAAGTGTGGTCATGCTGATATAGCTCCATGGCAGTCAGAGGAAAACGCCTGCCTGTCAGTCTCCTTTGACCTGTTTTACATTCTCCTGTTACAAGGAGAAATGACTCCAACCAGTGGAACTGCGCTTTGGAAAAGTTCACAGCAGAGGAGTGTCAGGTGTCAGTGTGCGGGGTTTCCAGGGAAACCAGTCAGAGTAGAAAACGAGCATTTTCGGGGGGAAAAGCTATTCTGGAATCCAAAATTCTTTCCTTTTCCTCATGATCCCATGAACCACACTTACTTGAGAAACAAATCTTTGCAGTACCTTGGCCTCATAAGGGAAGTCAGCCAAAATCTTTGCAGGGAAGAAGCACAAAGTAGCGAAGAGAAAACAGCTTTGGGACTTGCATGGCTAGACGAAATATATATTAAATATTGCATAAATGCAAACTATTAATCCTACTAGTCATCGCCAAATAATTCCCTCAATTTATGGGAATGGTAACTAACAGCCCCTCAATTCACGCTGGCCCACAGAGGAAGGAATGATCATGATGAGGAGACAAAAGTGGAAGGGAACGACAGGTATTAAAGACTCCTCTGAATGGCAATCAAGCTGACTACATAACCCATACTGTCAAGAGCATGAGGTTTCTTATCTCCTTTCACTAAAATAGAAGGGAGCTCTTTTCACTAATTTAAGTGGACAGCAAAAGTGTATATGGCAAGAACAGAAAAGGCAAGGGAAGTACTAAGGGAGAAGAAGTAGACATTAGAGATGCACATTAGAATGAAGAAGAAGCTGAAGACAAAGGTCGATCTTCAGTCAAAAGTGAAAGCCATTGAAAAATAAAGCCAAGAAGCTCAAGGGGCTCATGCCTTTTCAGTGTCAGTCTTCACAAAAAACTGCACTCAGGTGACTAACAAAATTTATTTCAGTACTCAGAGAATATAATTTTAGGTCAGAAAAGAACAAATGAGATGATACTCAATCAGATGTCTTCAAATTTTTTAGCTCTGACTATCCTATACCAAGACAGGGATTATCTACTATAATGAAAGCTATTAATGGTTATCTTTGGGAACCTGTGGGAACTGATGAGGTTTTGGAAGACTCCATTAAGGTTTCTGACACTGTCTCACATGACATGCTCATGAGCAAGTTCAGCTAAGGAAAGGCCTCCTTTTGAGCTTTGTCCAGTTTCGGATATCACACTTGGAGAAAGAAAAAGACAAATGAAATATAATCTAAGAAAGGACAACTGGAATGATCAGATATCTAGAAAACAGGACACATGAAAACTGGAAGAACTGAGACTGCCCAGTTTAGAGAATAACGCCGAGGAGATAGATACCTCTGTGTAAACCAAAAGGGCTGCTAAAAAGTGCAAAGAAATAGTCTTTTTTTTTCTATGCCCATAACAGATAGAAAAAGTAGCAACAAGCTTGAATCGCAGTAAGGGACATGACACGTGCACAATGACATTATAATGATAAAGACAGATGAGCCATAGAAAGGACCTCCCAAGACTGAAGGTCTGCTTCACTACAAGTATTTAAGAACAGATTACAGGTATAACTGAATAAATCAAGTGGGTTACACGGAGCTCCGTCCTGAGCCCAGTACCATGAACAATGTGTGTGATAGAAGAAAATACATGTTTATGAAATATGTGGAGAAAGCTTAGCTAAGTGGTTCTGCGAGCACGCTAAAGTGTAGGACCGAAACTCAACATGTTCTTAAAAGACTGAGGAACTGATCTGAAAACTACTTTTATTTAGAAAAAGGCAGCATAATAAAAACATACCCAGTATTAACATAACATGGAGTCACACCACTTGAAAGGAAAATTTTGAGATCCCATCATCAATAACACTGAATCAAGCTGGTTTCTCGTAACTTCTGTTACAGTGTATTGTAAAAGAATTGGGAACGATTATGAAACATTACATAATAATACAAGTGAATATGGCGATTTACAAACAGTTCAATTGAATAACACATTGAGCTCTCAGAAAACAGACACTGATACAGTTCAGAGCCTCCTAAAAATTTCACCGCTATTACTTAACATTTGTGGCACAGTAGTGCCTTGAGATGTTGGTCAACTTGGGCCCCCGCTGTGCTAGACACTGTATAAACACAGAAAATGACAATCTTTGCTCCAAACAGCTCCTAGTAGAAAACCCCAAGCATTTCAGACTCAAAGCCCACAGACAGGAAAACCTCAGCTCATTCAGATATGCCTTCCCTTTACAACTCAAAGCTGCAGAGTAGCGCTTCCTTCGCTCTGTTACAAGAAATGTGTCCTGATATTAAAACTTGACAAAGAAAGGAATAAATGGCAAACAGGCTACTTTCTAACAGATGAGCAGTGGATGTGCTGCCACCGAGCAGGCCAAAGCTCCTCGAGTCTCCGTCAATTCCAGCATGACACACGTCGTGGGGGCTTCTGTATAATCCGAGCACGTTGGCTGGCGCTCGCCATGCTACATCTGGACTTTGTTAGACAACCTTCAGCTCCATTTTCTTGCACTAGCCCTGGCCCCCTCTGGCGAGGCAGCCTCCCAACCACTGCTTCTCCATGAACAACTCACAGAGACAAAGTGCTCTGGGAGGAAGTAAATTGGGACCACATTAGCTGGTGACCCTCGCCCTGCAATTGGCCCGCCTCTCTGATGATAGAGGAAATCCCTCATACAAACTGACAACCAATATGAAACAGGCAGCTCCATTTACTGGAAAGCCTGGTCAATGCCGAGTGCCTCATTAGGAAATGGTCTCTATATTGAGGCACATTCCTGCAATTCAGAGCCTAGAAACTCTAAATTAAAACAACATTGATGCCATATCCTCTTTCCGAAATGCCTCTCTTCATCCAAACTTTAATACACATACTTAAAGAAATTAAAGAACCAAAATGTCTTTGGCAGGACTCCTTCCCTCTCTTTCCTTCCCGTGCGAGCGACCAGGAATGTGACACAGTGTTGGGAAGGGACAAAGGAGACTCAAAGCAAAGAATAACCGCAGAGTCCTCCAGAACCGCACAACCTTTCCTTGATGAATCTATGTGTCTTCATCACTATTTTTAAATAAATAAAAATCACCTGAAATTGTGGGGTTGAAGGAGTTGGAATTTTTTTTTTTCCCCAAGAAGTAAATTGATGCTCATCAGTAGAATGAGGTTTTGTTTTGGGAGAGAGTTGTATCTTCCTACACTCTAAGAAAGGTCAATTAACAGTAAGTCAGCCTGCTAACAGTAGTAGCCATTGTAGTAATTCAATGCTAACCAGCACAAGCAATGAAAAGGCTTAATCTGAATCCTATCACACACGCTTGCACCCATTCACACTCACTACTGCAGTGTAGCAGAAACTTGCTTTCCTAAAGCGTTACCTCCGTCAGAGGCTCTTTCCAGTTTGCAGTGAGATTCAGAAATCAGGCCTACGGTACCTACCACAGCATGCATAACTCACTCTTCACACAAACCACCCCCTTCCGATATTGCTCAGCATTTCTATTTGCATCCTACGTACATGGAAACGGGAACCTTTTAGTCAGCTGTGCCTGCCAGCCAACTGAAAGAGCTGCTCTCCCACCACAAAGTCAAAGCATTTCCTAGAAATGGGATGGACTGAAATACCAAATACTTATCAGGGAGCTCAATGGCTCTGAAACAATGTTAAAGGCAGAAGGAAGGAATTACTGAGCTTAGGATCCCAGCTCTGAATCTGAAGGGTTGAATAAACTTTTTAGGCTCCAGAATTGCTTTTAAAAGTCTTCCAGAAGATCTTGATTAACTAGCATCACTTGCCTTTCTTGAACAGCTGGGTTCAATACATCTGCAAGTTTGAAAGATTTTTCATTCAGAATTTCTACTGTAAATTTAGGAATTACAGCTAAACTTTTAGGAAATTCCTGAAATGCTATATAGTCCTGTGGAGCTGGCAAACACAGATGGACCTTTGTTCTCAAGACGTAGAAAAGGGTCCACGTGGAGAAAGCTTAAATTGATGAAGCGGCACAGTTGTTTTGTTGGAAAATGTGAGGCTGGTAACCTGTAATAACTGAAGAGGACCACAAGGGCCAAGTACACAGATTATTTGCAAAGCATGTGGAAAAATGAGATTCCCTTTGACTATATCAGTAATGAGGACCCTGTAAAATCTCATAGCCTTCTCTTCTGACCCTTCTTCTATTTCTGAGCTGTCAAGGTTGGTATGATTTGAATCAATGGAGAAAAACTACACACCAAAACTACTGGGGTACTGGAAAAAAAATAAATGTGATGTCAGATCCCTTACAACTTATCGAGGTGGTGAGTATTACTGTCACTTGATAAGTAACTCTGAGGAGCTTTTCTTTCAGTGCGTTGAAAGCTGCACACAAAAAAAGATATATGATGATACATCCTTAAGATGTAGGATAGATTTTAGGGAGGATATGTCAAATCTCTATTTAGGTCAAATAAATATTTCTCAGGTATGGTTTAAATATAGTTTAGATTGTTTATATATAAACATACATTCTGCCTTGGGGGTTGGGGATGCACTGGAGAATACCTTGCAGTCCCATTATCTGTGATTTTATATTCATACTTATGCTACTTATATATAGCCTGCATTTATACTACCCATAGCACAGTCGTGTTGAGGAGATTAATTTCTGCTTTCTTAATTTTGTTTTTTAAGGCGACAATCTTAAACAATGATGAGTCTTTATAGCTGATGGCAATTTTGAAACCAGAAACTTCAAAGGCATTTGGATATTCCAAAGAATTTTTTGAAAAAGAACTATTGCTCCAGTATCAGCTCAGAACTGGTCTCACTTCATAGCAAGAACAATTTCATATTAATCTCCTTTGCATTTTTAGTTTATTTGGGAAATGAAGTATCCCACACCTATACAGAAGAGCACTTAGAATGAGCATCCTTGAGGAAAATGGCCATGTCTCTTTAGGAACAGCATATGAACCAGCACTGAAAACTCAACAATGTTAAAAAAAAATAAATCACCTAACTGAAACCTAAGTCATAAGAAATAATCACAACTTTAATACATAAATTAAATATACACAATTTTGCAGTAGAAAAACCCTACCACAAAACACTAAAGATTGTTCTATCTACCCACAAAGGATAATCAGAAGGGAACTGGGAAGGGCAAGGGGCATGAAAAGTGTTAGAATTTAAACTTAGGACAACAAGAACTGACAATAAAGTTCCGATTTCTCTTGGAATGAGTGGTAACATATATTAAGGCTGCTACACCTACAGACAATTACATGAAGAAAATTAAGTACTTTACATCGCTGTGACCACCTCTGGATCTTGTTCTAGTAGGAGGTCATCTGGCTGACAAGTGAAAATAATTACAACTGTTGCTCAAAAGTAAATAACACAAGACTGTAAACTACACTTCTTGCTCATTTCAAAGCTGGTATAACAATCAAAATTACTGTTCTTAAATTAAACCTTAAATAATTACTATCTTAGAAATACACGGCCAAAACCCTACTTGTGTTTCCTAAGGAAGAAGCAGAGAAATCCCTTCTCAGAAAGCAGATCTGTTTTTCTCTTACTGTCTTTGACAGCAACAGAAATCATCTGGTTGATAGATGAAATGTTGCACATAAAACTTTATGAAAATGGAATCGGTGGCACTGACAAAGTTGATACTGGATTGGCAGCAGCATATGTGCTATTACAGGGAATGTGGCAAGGGAATAACTTAGAAAAACCCACCAGAAGTGCTGAAGTGAAAAATCTACACAGATTCTTCAGATCCTAAATCTCTTATTGCCAGGGATGCCTTTTGCTTCCTCTGTGTTTTATTGTCAATATATTTTTCACATTGCATTCAATACTGAAACACAATATAAAATACTTGACTAGAAACACATTTTTTCTGATTGTTATGCCAACACAAAAAGATCTTGGAAATGGGAGAGGCCACAGCTAGGAAAGGACCAATCTCCTCACAAGCACGAGACCTCCCAAATTCCACTCTAGTAGCTGGCATTCCCATATGGTGCTCCTGTCACAGATTAGAAATCACAGTAGAGACTGTGTGGTGTAACATATTCATATTTGAGCTTTACAACAGGGAGAATTTTTCTCCACGTATGCTTCTTCCCCAACAAAGCAAATTCAGACCAGCCAAAGAAGTATCACTACATTTCCCTGACTCTGTGCCTGTAGAAGATAAAAACCAAGGTCCTTTTCATTCACAGTTTCCTATACATTCTATCACAAATTTACTACTCAGGCAGTGACACAAAGAAACTTCTCTCAACATTGAGACTTCTTTCCCTGCTATGTTTTACAGGCTTTATGGCTGGTAGCTAGTTTGAAATTGTTATTTATGCACTTCTTATCCCAACATACGACAGGATTATACACTATTAGTTCCACAATGCAAGATAATATCTCACACCAGATTATTTCCTAGGCTTCTTTCCTAGCCCTCTACCCACCTGCTGCTTGAGCTGTTGCACAAGACGGTCCTTCTCTCGTTTCAGTGCAGCCACTTCATCTTGGGTCTTCTTCTTAGAGGATGAAAGTTCTAGGAGAGCAATATTGGCATCTTTTTCACTAATGGCAGCAAGAAGGGCTTCTTGTCTGAAAAAAACACATAAATACACTATTATCCTGCAAAACTTAGAGGGAGCTTCTACAAAGAGTTGAACATACAATAAAAGCTGTAGCAGCGTGCAACTCCGAAGGGCAGTAATAAATACGTTTGTCATGGTTCTATGTCCATTGGTGGAGCAGGAAGTCAAGACCCACCCGCCTCCCCCTAAATGACTGTGCTGATACCAAATTATTACTTATAGGATAAGGAAAACATATAATAATATGTTATTATTCTGCACTCAGTTCCTCAGTTTTTAATAACTACATTTATTATTACTTTGGCTGAACATTTTCATTCTTTATAATGTTCTAAACATTTCCAGAACAGATTTTGAGAATATGTGCACAAATACTGGACTAATCATAAGACTTCTGTGTTAAATTATATTAGGCTATACTGCCTATTCATGCAGCTGCTTTAGAAGGAAGGTGGCTTGTGACAAGTTTATTGAAATCACTTGAACAATACAATGTATTCCCAGAAGGAAATGATGATACAGACACTTTTGTGCTACATGACAGATGTTGAAATAGATGCCTTCAAGGACGCTTGAGCTATTCTTTGACTTTTCTTGTGAGTAACCAATATAACGAGCTTGTTGGCTGCAAGTCCTGAGTAATTAAGCCAAATGTAGGCCTGCCCTCATCTCAAACCTTCTGTAGCCTCGCAGATATGGTGTGAGCAAAAATGTTCTGTAGCAAGATCTTGAGGCTCAAGCACTACAATAAAACAACCTTGCCATACTTTTTCCCCAACAGCAAAAAACCTCTTACAAATAGAGTTCAGAAACATTTCATAGATACTGGGAAGAGAGGACACAAAAACCAGTAGCCCTAATCATAAAACAGCAGTTCTCAAATGAACTCAGAGGATTGCTCTACGTTTTAGGAAAAACAACTATTTCTCTCCTTTGAACTTAATTCTCACCTTTAGCTGGTGCGGCCAAATCAGGATGTGCAACAGATCACAAAAGAAAACTTTGGCCTTTTTGCCTGATAGGGGTGGCTTGTCCCACCTCTCATCACCTTGCGAAGAAGGAATAAAATGAGGCCCTAACCACTTGTGGTGGTGTGAAAGATGGCATCATGCAGGAGTGATGACGAAAACCAAACTCTGAATACTACAGCTCTCCTATCTACCTTTCTTCTAAAAATTTCATTGCAAATGCAACTAAAAAAGTTGTAAAAAGTAGTAAAAATTTCCAAATGCCCAGATAATCCAAATTTCTTCCTGCTCTAGTTTACAAACAAAAACATATTAATATTGCTAATTTCAGAGAATGATTTTTTTAAAATAATAAAATGTGTTGAAACTATTCTGCTAATCATGTCAATAGCAATTATCATGGTCATGACACTGCCGTAACACTTAGTCTTTTATTAAAGATGTAAGAAAAGTTATAGAAGCTTAATGCAAACTATTAAGATTGCTTGTAATTAGCCCAATATACCTTTCCATTTGTCATCAAGATCTTTTTTAATAAAGACCCATCACAATCTGGTGACTTAGGATCACACTGGTCAACTATTGAGGGTGGCAGCGACACTAAATCTGCTGTATCTAATTCACCTGTTACCACTCCTTGAGCAGACTTTATTTGTAGCAAAATTACTTTCTCTTTTTTCCCCTGTATCTTCCTTCTAAACAACTTAACTTAATCTTAGTCAGGAATTTGTAACTGTGGCTAAAACAAAAATACTTGCTCCAAAAAGTACCCATTCAGCTCCATGTGAAAGAATACATGACCGAGAAAATTTGAGAAGAGCAGGACAAACGGACAATGCTTTTATTTAATATTGATGTTTTGAACATACACATCTAACATACTGGACTTTCAAACTGAAGGCTTGAAAAGGGAAAGGACTGGTAGAATCATAGAATCATTTAGGTTGGAAAACACCTTTAAGATCACCAAGTCCAACCATTAACCTAACACTGCCAACCCACCACTAAACCATGGCCCTAAGCAGCTTGTCTACCTGTCTTTTTTGTACTGGAGTACAAACATTTTTACCTGTTAAAATGCTGAAAAGTTTAGAAATTTTATTATTTTGGTGACCATGAAAAGATGTATTCAATAGTTTAATGTTTCTGAGGACAGAGAGTGAAATAGTTTCAACAGGTGCTTCAGTGCTTAGATCGCAGGTGCGGGGAGATGGATACCTGAACATGCAGGATGCAGTCAGATAGCTTGCATTGGCTGAAGCTCAGCTGGACGAAGAACTTACTGTCCTGGATACATACTTAGTAATCCCTTCTCCAATCTCTAAGAATATATATTTGCTTCTTGACCTCGTTCTACGAAGTCTGAACAATACCATTTTGCCTTAAAAAAACCCTCTCAACACATTATTGTAATAGAACAGGACGAGGAAGCGACTACATGTGCGGTCCTGCTGACAGATCTGAGAAGACGGTAGCCTCTGAGAAGCAGCTCAGGGCTAAAACCTTTTAACCCAGCTTCGCAGCAGCCAGCACAGCACTTTTTCCTGTAGACTTAAGGGAAAGGCATGCCATCTCCACAGCTCCGGAGCAGAAACCGCCAGGTTCTGAGGTTGTTTCTCCTTGAGAGTTGTGCGGATGAGACACCACCTTTGAAAAGCTCTTGTTACTGTTTACAGGTGGAAAAAAATACACTGCTTTCCCTTGAAAGGTGTGAAGTTTTGCTAGGACAATGGGTGAAAATTGACTCAAGGATGAGAAAGTCCGTGGCTGCTTTCAGACGAGTGATAGCTGGGATAGAACAACTTTTTCTTACAGGTTTAGGTGAGAAGAGGGTGACTGATGTATGACCTGGCTTCCTTCCGATCCCAGTCAGTGACCAAGCTCTTAGAAATATTTATGCCAGTGAAAGCTTAAGATCTTAATCTTCTGCACAGCAGAAGAAACTAGAGCATA
Source organism: Egretta garzetta (assembly GCF_000687185.1). Taxonomy (NCBI): domain Eukaryota; kingdom Metazoa; phylum Chordata; class Aves; order Pelecaniformes; family Ardeidae; genus Egretta; species Egretta garzetta. The sequence continues at coordinate 1,820,388 of NW_009258554.1, forward strand.
AAAAAACCACTGCTAAGCTGTGATCTCTGTGCGTGCTCTCAGTCACTCCAATAATTGCTAGCGTTTTGCTGAAGCCGCCCATACACAGAAGTTTGCTATTATCAGGATCTCAACCGAAGCCATATATCCTGTATCAAAAAATGTGAAAGAACCATGTATTTCAAGAGGAAAAAGGTGTGTTTCAACAGACAAAATCGTTCACCATCTGACAGCAGAATGGACTTACACTATGGACTTTCTGTGGGTGGAATTTATCTCTGGACTTATACAGGTGTTTCTTGTACACGCTAAGAGTGTAAGCTTGCTTGAAGTGGACTACCAGCGTATCAAAAATCTGACAGATCCAGTTTAGAGAGTGTTGGATCCTGCCTAGATCATATCTAGAAAAACTACCACCTTATTCTTTGTCTTGCAAAACCCGATACCACAAAGTTAGGCAATTTTTTTAGATACTTTAGGATAATCGAAAGACACTCTAAATACATTTGTTCTATGAAGAAATACAAATATTCTCATGACTTAATGGAGACAAAGAGTAGAAGAAAGGAGAAGGTGCACATCAGATTCCCAGTTGTAGTGTCAAGATCATAGCTGTGGGAAAGCCCGATAACGGGCGCATTATTATTGCCTCTTTGTTTCTGTTGCTTTTGCTTTACGAAAAAGTATCCAATTTTGGATGTCTGCCTGAAACATGAAAAATATCAATAGAGCGAAGTGACAGAACATGATCCATGACCTCTGCTTTTTTCTAGTTATCGGTATCCTGGGAAAGACAGGCTGGCTTGGAGCTCTGCTCATTTTCACTTTCTTTAGAGTAATCTGTTTTGATTCTAAAGAAACACTTATTCTTTTAATAGTAAACCCACAATCCTCGCTGATGATTCAGGACCAGAGCCAAGAATATCTCTGTAACACTATCTACATAGCCATTACTCTGGTATGGAAATTGGAGGTGCCTCAAATAGCACGTAAAGCATAACTTCTGCCATCAAATCCTTTGGTGCCCATCTCTACCATCTTAAGTGAAAACTCCAGGACCAGGACAACGAGAGATGGATAGCAGTCCATTACTTATTTTTTGCTGAATAACCTTTGCCACCATGCCTTAGAAAAAACCACCCTACTGGCCAAAACTTCAGTGCTCTATCATGTGTGAGACAGGGGTGCTGGTCAAGAAGGGGGGTGAAAAGCATTCTGGCTTTCTGACTGTTTTCTGGAACTGAAACAAGATGATGTTTGAACCAAAGTAAGAAAAATATCCTGTGATGTGATATGTGCATTGTAGCTGCATTTTTGAATTCTGCAAGCGCAATGTATACGGTTTCGTATGGGAGAAGTGCAGGTGTCACTGTCAGCTCTGCTGAGAGGAGACATGGCTGTAATGGTGCGCTACTGCTCTCGACAGAGCTTGGAATTGCTAAAATGATTCTAAAAGAGCACAAAAAGCAAATATCACCAAGCAAAAGACAAGGTTTGTGATTGAAGAGCACTACAAAACTGACTTGTTTCCCTTCCTGAGAGCTGTTACTGTCAGGGAGACCAGAGGAACACGCAGTAAGGCAGGTGAGGTGGCAAGAAGGAGAAAACAGGCTGCTGGGTGAATGGTGCTAGCAGCCCATGAAGACACCTATCTGTCAGGGCTGCTGCAGGCACTCGTAGAGGCTTGGCCTCAGTTCTGGTATCAGTCAGTGGCACAGGCTTCGCTTCTTCAGCAAACTGCGGGTCTTCAGTTCACAACATGGGAGGTCCTGAAATGTTCTAATAGGCAGGCAAAGCACCTACTTGCTGCACATCCTGAGATGGTTGGTCTTTTAAAACGCTAGCTAATGCCAGAGTCACTACATAAACACAGCTCACTTAAGTTCCTTCAGGTACTTCAGATAATGGTAGTAGGGCAGCTGCGGCAACAGCAACTCGGCAGGGGGAAAACTGCCACCTTCTCTCTCTGCTTGGGCAGGTTCTGCAGCCTGAACTGAGCTGTATGGCGGCTCACAAGAGGTAAGCAGTCTTTAAAAACAGACTGAATATTACCAAAGAAAACCTCATATGGCAGTAGCATGGAAAATCTAGTGAAAAGAGGTTTAAGGTTAACTCTGAATTGGACAAAGAGAGGAAGATTTTTTTTTTCTTCTATTTATGCTTAAGCCTTTCACCAAGTGTGGATCATGATCACCACAGACTGGAGTGGTACCAAGGTTCAATTCTTAAGAGATAATGGTGGATATAACCTGAAGATCAATATCAACATTATTTGCTCTGTTTGCAGTCTTAAAAAAAATAATGCAAAGAAAGATGGGTTTGTCTTTTTTTAAGTAGACGGCTACAGCCTAGTTATATGGCAGTAGAGCTGCCTCTGGAGTACTGATTCATCCATGGTATCCATTCTGTTTTCAGTTCAACTGGGACTGAGAGTTCTTAGAGCTGATGCCAAGGACATAGTGACAATGAACAACTCCGACTCTGAGATACAGACGGATCCAGAGGACTGAAATGTCTTACGGAAGGCAGCGATGACTGCAGAGCCGAGAAGCATTCCTGATGAGGTTGTCCTGTTGCTTCTGAGCCGAGAAGCCACTCAAAACTGCCATGACTGAATTCTTCTGATGCCAAATATCATGAGCCTTTGAAGCATTCCTGATGAGGTTGTCCTGTTGCTTCTACTGGCCATTCTAATACTTTTGTCAACATACAACAAAGAACAGTGTGCAAAGGCACATCTCCTTCAGACCTTGAATGGAAATGTTTGATTTTGGGAAGATAACTGGGCAAGATGGCAACAGTTTAAGTTACAGCTTGGTTTTCAGTACAGGCCTTGAATCAAAGCAAAGCTTTCAGAATGTCCCTCTACCATGGAAACAGTATTTTTTTGAATGAAAGCTTAAAAATCAGAACAATGTACCATTACACTACAACATATTACTGATACTACAAACTGTAGGAATAGAAGGCATCCAGCAAAGCACTATTTTCTAAATCTTTCTGTAGCAGAGAAGAAAGGGCTTAAAGAGTTGTACAGCGTTTAACTTCAGATGCTGAATGATATTTTTCTTAATTCAGCTGCAGTGACATTAGTAAAAATGTGAGGAGCTAGCATCTCACAGACATGCTTACAGAGGCCCTGGAAAAAGACATATACAGCACAGATGAGATTTCTTCTATGGGCTTGGGTGAGGATAAGTGATTTGGTACTTTGAGTGACCAAGTATTTGAATGAACCTAGAAAATGAGGAACTACAGCTCATACAGATTCAGTTACCAAGTCCCATTAGCACCAAAATGCCCTAGTGTGCAGTGTAGTCAAAACCATAACATCTCCCGGGAGAACTGCAGCCACCAGTCTTGGTTCATTCCTCTTTTTTCTCCTTGGTGAACCACAGCATATTTTTGCAAATGGGAACACGAGACTTTCTAACTCCTCAGTAACCCTCAGCACTGCACGACTAACATGCTGTATTCCTGGATAATAAGCTGTAGCAGCGTAAGTCCCACACATAGTAATAAAAAAGGTTCATCCACGACACTAAAAATGTTTTAACTACCAGGGTAGCCAAGTTTGTCCTCTGGCTTACAAATACTAATAGAATCAAGATGTCTTTAAATGGTTCTCTATAGCACTTGGTTTCAGGGGACTATGCAATTCCTTCACAGCTCCTTCCCAGTAAAGGAGAGGAATCCTTTTGGTAAAACATAGCTGAAAGTGAATTTTAAAAAAGCAGTTTTGTACTTTGCAGCACAGTTCTCAGGGTCATAATGCTGGAATATTTATCAGCTGTATAGTTAGAAAGAATAACAGGCTGCAAACAGTACTGAATTAATGATGCTTCAAAACATAAAAGCTATACATATTCATTAATAGAATAAGTTTAAATATATCAGAGAGAACGCGAATTCCATATAGAAGTGTTATAAATACATCGCTCTAGATAATTTTATTTCAAATGATGAGATTTCTTCCTATATGGAGTATTTCTGAAAGTGTGGATGAGATGATATAAAAGCAATATTGAGATCAGTGGCAGCTTTGATTTAACATCACCAAGGAACTGGGATAATTCCATCAGGCCTAGTTTCATTACAGGGATCAAATCTGTTTTCCTTCCGACTGGCATTAAACTACAACATTCAAGGGTCTGACACAAATTTGGAGAGCTCAGGTAGCTACAAGCAATCCCGTCAGTTCCTTCAACAGAGACTGTTGCTCTTCTGCGAGGGATGACTGACCTGCCAGAGTTTTCAACCTGGCGTATTAAGATAAAGGGTAAGTATGGCTGTTATGCCTTTAATACACAAGGCTTCAAACTGGAAAGATTCTGCTGTTCCATAAACTGTTTACTCACTCCAGCAGTAAGGGCCTCAGTCACCACAGGATGAAAGAGCTGCTACTTGGGCAGTACTTGCTTCAGTTGTCTGATTTCTGTCCACTGCATTTACTCAAACCATACAGAAAATGCTGATCAAGCTTCTAATGCTTTTCTATCACAGGCATTTGTAAGACTTACCATGGCGAATCATCGTTACAATAAGAACTGTATTATTTGCATATGAATTAGAAAAACCCCTCCCATGAAGTGACAGCAACATAAAGAACTAGCAGGCAAAGAAATTTGGGTAAAGTATTGCAGTATTATGAGAGCCAGCCAGACATTTAGGCGGCAGCTTAGAACGTAAATGTGTTAGGACACAGTACGAAGTGATTTCATGAGTTTGGTAGAATGACACTGTTTGGGTGGGTCACACTTGATAAACTCTCAAAAAGTAATTAGTAACACAACACACCAAATGGCTGGCCTGATGGGACAGTTCTGGCGCTAACATCACCCTTTTCCTCATAAACCATGTCAACACATCTACAGTGGTAGTTCCAAACTCAACATTTTTTTTTTTTTTCTACTTTTTTCGCTGGCTATGGAATGTCTTCAGAAAATTAAGAAACTCCGACTGCTCTGAACCATGTGGAGAGTAAATTCCGGTTTCTAACACCCTGAGACCCTGGCAATTAACAGCCACCGTCCTGTCAGTGTGGCTACTCGCAGAGCTCGGTTCTTAAAAGTAACCTTGAAAAATACCGGCAGTCATAGCCGAGAACGCCATTTCAAGATGCTAACAGACTGGTACCTGACTTAATGCACAAGTTGCCAAATTCTGCACCAGCTACAATTTCTGCAGTATTTAAGATGCAGCTATATGAAAAGCACAAAGTATCCCAAGGTGAGCAAAACATTTATCCAAAAGAAACAGTAGCAACCTCTTGCTGCAAGAAGGTGGGGGGAAAATGTAACTTGGCAAGAGGTACTACCTGCTCTTTTAATTACAGCTGGGAATAATCAAACCTCAGGCTGCAAATTAATTTCCCAAACACAGCCTTACACCCTTGGTCAAAAGGGATAACAACACTCCTTCCAATCCTGTACTTGTTTCCTGATTCAGCAAGTTACCTTTGCTTTGTCTGGATGGCACGTCAGCAGTCCTCACCCCTGAGCTACACTCTCACAGCTACCAAAAAAGGAATCGCAAATTTAAGCAAAGCAAGTGAGAAGAAAGTAAAAAGTTGTTTGTCATCAGCAAATTGAAGCCTCTTGAATCTACACCTTTCTACTGGTCTTTTCAATGTCATTATGTACAAGTGACCACAACTGGAAAACAAGAGATAAAAATGTAAATTCTTTGTGAATAGAGCTGTGTGGTCACAAAAGAGATGCCCCTTTAATTTTCCATTGTATGCATGCTGTAATAATAATCAATGTTCATTTTAGACACAGGAAGCGTTACCACTTGTGCTGTCCTTGTTTAAAAAAAAAAAAGTTACTGATAACATATTTAGACTTTCCTGTACACATTTTCCCTAACACCCTCAAGGTCTAGAAGCACAGAAGCATCATCCTTTATTAGGGTTGATAAGCAATGCTTGTCAAAGTCCTTTCCCTCAACATATTTGATATAGCCACAAGTAATCCTATAAATCTTTTAAATTCCCTTTCCCATCGATGTTTTAGCCCTTCTTTTACCTAAGCTCTCCATCTTAATTTTACCACTTTGGCACCTGAGGCAAAGATTTGCAATTCCTAGTCCTGCTCAGGCCTGAGCTCTGAGCACTCAGAATTGCAGTACCCGCTCTAAGACTATGTCTGCCAGCATGTCCAGAAAAAAAATCTAAAGCTTTCGCAAAGGGACTTTCCAACCCACTACAAATTTCCTGAACTGTTTTTATTGATTAATTCCTCCAGTGAAAAAGAGGCTGCTGCATATCACAGCTGCTAAACTGATACTATATGAGCCTTACCTACTTGCCTGTGAAGAGTCGGAGATCTCGAAGATAGCACATTTTAAAAGGAACCTTCAATCCTGATGTTATGACAGATTTGTCCCTATAAAGGGTAGGTTGCTGTTGGGTTTTTTTAAGACAACTTTCCTTGTTTTACCAGCCATTGGTGCAGAAGCTGGATGAGAGACAGAAGTATTCACAAGGCTCTTGAGTTCCACCGAGCTGGCTTTTCTGAGAAGGAAGTCCTGAAACTTCTGCAGTTTAACAGCAGTGCAAACAGAGCACAAACTTAAGGTATAATTTTCATCCAGACAATACAGACCACCAGAATACATCCACCAGATTTTGAAAAATGACCGTTTAAGGAAAGCAGCTCTTGTTTCTTTTCCTGTGACACGGTCAAGTACAGGTTGAGCTTTAGCTTAGCATGTCATTTCACATCAGCTTAAGCTGACACAAGACAGGGCTCTCGCTGAAAGAGATGGTTCTGCCCTCCCATTTTCAGGTTCCTTCCCCCTCCCTGGTGTCAGCACCACTGATTGTGTATCCCTGCAGCCTGGTGATCCAGTTAAAACTTAGCCCTGAATAAGCAGGAGGAACCCAAATCTGACCACAGGTTCCTTATGCCTGGAGGAACTGCAGTTCGTCAAGATGCTGTGACAATGTCAAGCCCTTAGTCGCCAAAGCCAGCACTGCCAAAACTCAAGAATGGAAAGTGAATTGTGGAATTCACATTGATTATAACATATCAAACAACCAGAATTACCAGAGTGAAACCAACTGTTCTTTAATTACATCTTCGTGCATCAGACCCCAGGTAAAAGATGGTAGAATACATTTCAGCTACATCAGTCAAACGATGACAGCAATACTGCAGTCTTAGTGTGGTTTCTGATCATGTGAAAAACCCAAGTCATGATTTATAACATAGTTGTTTTAGGAAAACTATCCAACCTTCAGACTCAAATCAAAGATACAAACTGATAGAGAATCCACCTCCTCGCTAAATGACTGTTATTTCTGGTTAGTACAATTCACCTCACTTCTTTCTGCATCTGTCCTGTTACCTTGCTTGACACTCATCCTGATAGGTCACCGTACCTTCCTTTCTTTATGTTTTATCTGTATGCTCATTGGAAACAAAGGCAAAGGCATTCATTTAATTTTGGGACCCCATGCATACTATCGCTAATCCTAGCCCTGTTCTCAGTGCATTGCGGTTCCACTTCTTTTCCTGATCTTTTATATCTGTGGCTATAGAATGTTTTACTATTGGCTTTGATTTCCTTTGGAAGGTCTAATTCAGCATGAGCTTTCACAACTCTCACTTTATTCCTGTAATTTCTGCCTCCCAGAAACCTCTCTCTCTCTCGACCAATTTTTAAGGCTGCTGCTAATTTCCTTTTGGATGTGGATACACAGTCAGTTAGGTTTGTGACTCTTCCTTACACTTCTTCCCCTTTGTTTGGTATGCAAAGACCTCATAGTTTTGGACTTTTGATTTATATAAATTCCCTGCTCCCTCTACACTCCAATCTCTGAGTCCTGCTGTCCAATTTACTTGCTACCTAATATTCTTATTTTTTTCAGTTTACTACTTTGAAATTGAACACTTTACTTGTTTAGCATAGTTTTTTAATTTAAATATATGTACTCAATTCGTGGTCACTACAGCTGAAGTTGCTTTTGGTGATGATTTATTCTCTAGTATCACCAACACTTACTACAGTCCTGAAGTCTTAAATCAACATTACTTCTTGGTTGTCTAGTAATTTTGAGTTAAGAAGTCCAGCAGTTTCTCTGCTTTGTTTCCAATAAATAGATGTCTCCCATAAAAACACATTGCTCCATTGTTATTTACATCTACCACAACTCTACACCTAAAATCTATAGCAGGCTACCATCTACTCTGCACAACTCCTTTTATGGTTCTTATGTTATTTTGACTCTAAGTAATGCTATTTCATTCATGCTATCACTTTTTTATTTCCTCAGAATTTCCAGTATCATTAATATACACCACCTGTACTTTCATTTCCAGCTTTCCTGAACAACTTGTACCCACGTTCCAGCTGTGGATATTATTCTATTTCCCATTAATTGCCATTCTCCCTGGGACATCTGGTTTCATGTTACATACCGCATACGTAGGGCTACTTCACTTTGTTGTTCTTCTACAAAGATCTCAATTTTCGTCTGCATATCAACAAATTTTCTTGCTAGAGTTAGTTAGAGATTGCTTTCATTATTTATTGTCTAACTACCAACCTGGATGTGTCTCACCTAACTTCCTCCTCCCTCTTCTCTGTGGGTTCTTTTCTACGATAGTCCAAGCCTTCCAGAACCACCTGGTCTGATTTCTGAAAAGATGTATTTCCTATAAGGTCAGACATATATATGGGACTGTTTACATTAACTCTGCAAAGGATGTCTTAGCGCTTGGCGGTAGTAACAGCAGCAGCACTAATGCTGACATCTTGTTCCATCCTAATCTTAATGCTTACTACCTGGATTTCAGTCTTTTCTGGTTGCTGCTGCTGCCCAGGAGATGGATTGAAAAGGAAGCACAAGAAATGCCAAGTGTCTGGATAAGGCCAGCAGCAGCAGGGGAAAAAGGACAGAAGCAGTTTCATTCAGCACTGAGGCATCACTTCGCCTCCTGCTCCTGGTAGCTTCAATGACCACTGCTTAAGTAGTGCCAGAAAAGTGTTTCTAAGCAAATAGAAGTTGTTGAAAGGGTTGAGGACAGGAACGGAGCAGGTGTCAGGGGCTACGGATAAAATTTGGATATATTTAGTTCCATAATTGCAGCAGAAGGGGCCTGAGAGGTTTCATTTCATTTCCTTTTTCAGATCCGGGTCTGAAATTAGGTGTAGCTACTTGCAGTCTCTTAGTGCAGAAGATTTGTTTGAATTGGCTCTACAGTATGTTCTGATGAGCTCTGAAGATAAACAACTTTCCAGATGCTTAAAGCCACTGGCATTCTACAGTAAGTAGGGAGCATCCTACCATTTTCTTTTCTGTTTATGAGAAGAAACTGGAGCTGCACACTGTAAAAACAGTTTAGGAGACTGAGCACGCATACTCTGCTGCAGAAGAAGTGCTGTTAAGCCTGATCTAAACCATGGAAACAGACCCTTGACAACCCTTTATTATCAGGTCCCTGCAAAACATAATGATACATTCTGTTATACAACCCCTTTTTTCATGCACAAATTTAAAGAGTTTTTATAAACAAATGAATGAAGCTCAACAATCTCAAAGCTGCTCCTGTCTATGTCTTGTAATGAGACACAAGTACATGAAACTTAAGTAACATCTTGAAAGTGAGAGAGCAAGTCATTCATATGTGAGGGAACTGGAAAAACCTCATTTTAGCACATTCCAGCTACCAACACCTTTTCAACTTAACAAATTTGAAGCTGCGTTTATCCTGTAGTTTAAACAAAACTCCTGTGAAAATTGCCTTATTGAGGAAACATTATCACATCCAAATTTATAGATACAACTCTAGTATCTTAGAAAAAGTAAAAAACTCCAATTTTAAGGATATGAAATAGAAGATATAAACTTAAAAGAGCTTGTATCACACGGAGACTCTCATGAAAACCTGTCTACACTACAGATAAACAGAAGTTCCCATACCTTCCTGTAAGTAACCTCTTGCTTGTTTTGATATAGTTGCCCTTTAATTGGTTGCACCATTGCTAAGAAGTATAATTTGGCATCTACTTAGGTACCGAGACTTGCGACGAGACTGATTTCTTGAAACAAAATTTCTTGCTAAATTGCAAGATGTTTAAGTTTTATCTAGTTCATGGAAAAATTGTGCGTATTTTTCAAGGCTGATTTCAGGATGAGAAGGTTAATGCAGAAATTTGAGCACGTTGCAAGGAAGAGGACTGCTTTACAGGTTACAGCTTCTTCATTGTAGCAGTATTATTTACAAACTATCAGAGGTAAAATGGCTCTTTCAGTCAGTTCCCTATGATGTCTAAACTATTTAAAATTATTAGACTAAACCAGACAAATTAATGGCAAGAATATACAGTGGAGATTTACACTTAGTTGTATGGAGATTCACAGGGGACAGTGGCAGAAAACAACAGAGGCAGGGTGAATGTGAATGAATTGGACACTTTTAGTCCTGAAACTATCCTTAAGAAATGGGTATTTTGCACAACATCAGGAAAAATTCTGAGCATTTTCTGAAGTGTATGGACCAATGAGTTTACAGGAAAAAGATAAGGATGCTTCACACAGAATAAATCTTTTAAAAACTGAGATGCAAAGACCACCAACAAAGAAAAGTGTTAAGATTTTTAAAACCAAGAACCACTAACTGCAAAACACATAAACAAACATAGTCAACTGAAACAGAAGCATGGCTTAGCCGAGCTGAGTCGGGATCATTCTTCATACCTGTCACTTGTGGGTTGACCAAGAGCACATCATTTAACTACCTCTGTAAATGCAAATGCTACTGTTTACTTAAGAGAAGAATTGCATGAGAACATCTGGTAACATCTGTAAGACAGTGACATCCTGAGCTGAAAACAGTCAGGTCTTTTTTTTTTTTTAATTTATTGTTAGCTTAAAGGAAAAAGGGGATTACCAAAATCTTGCACATTTCAAGCTGCCTTATTTTTCCTAAGAGCGCCACGACTGCACCAAGATTTTCACTTCTTCACACAAGAAAGTCGAGGAGCTGCAAGGCCACAAAACTACAAAGGAAACACCTGAGAAGCAAGAGGATTCCCCCACCACCGAGCCCCGAGCAGACGCACAGCAGAGAGCTCTTGGGCAAGACAAGTGAAACTGCCAGCTCGCAGCAAACCTGTGCGTATGGATTTATGGCAGCCTCCCAGTTACAGGCCCATCTGGGCTGGAGCAGGGGGAGGCTGGGAAGACCATGCGCCGGTTACATTTTTGCCATCCCTGCTGCGGTATGGCGTGAATAAATCACAGGGCTGAGGTCAGAACAGCCAGCCCATAAAGTGATTCATGGGCCCAGCAGCACATTCCCCCAGGACTATGTACTTTATTACAGTAAACCTCAGAACAAGATACAATTTCCTGTCTCAAGGAGCAGCCTTTAAATCAGGACACCTGGACAGCCCTGCAACCACTTACAGAAACAATAGGTCCCAGCCCCACCACTGCCTCTCCTCCCCAGCCCGCGCTTGCCCCAGGCCTGCTGCGTGTAACGCCAAGTACCACCTTCAGGAACCATCTCCTTCTGCAACAGATGACGGTGGTGACAAGACCCTGGAGTCAACGTACTGATATAATCCTGTTCTTCAGCCGTAGCTCCCCACCCAAGAAACAGATATTCTCCAGCTGTTGCTTTTCTTTCCATTTTAGCTTTTAGGTCTCTCCTGCACCGTAACAATTTGACCCAAAATGTTAAGGCAACAAAGGAATTGAACGGTATTGGTTCCTCTGTTAGCAAGCAGATCCTTCACTGAGACTTCTTGGGTTTTTTTGTTTTTTTTTTTGGTGGGTTTTTTTGGTTTTTGTTTTTTTTTTTTCAAGATGAAGAACCTGCCATGTAATTTAGGTTGTCATACGGATGTTCTCACTGTGATCAAGGACTGTGATGTGAATTTTGAGTTTGGCACCTGGAAAGGAGACACTGAGGTGGTGACAGAGATGACTGTACTGTTGGGACTCCTGAAAACTCTTACTCTCAGCTAAGAATAATCTTTCTCTTAGGCCACAGGTTACGTTTTCAGGAGAAAGAACAACAGAAAACTCATTTTAAGCCGTGAAACAAAGCAGTGGGTATTTTCTGCTCTAAATATTCTCAAGAGCCTTATTTCTAAACACTTAAAATCACATAGGACTTCTATGTGACATAGGCTGTAGAGGAGCAACCTGCCATTACTGCCTTGTATTCCAGTTGTCCCCCAGATAAAGGTGAGGTATGTGCTGACTGTACTTCTGCTGTTCTCCTTGGAAGCAAGAGGACACTCTTCAGATGGAGGCTTCCCATATTCACCCAAAGTGGGATAGAAGGGAAAATTGCTTTGCCTCCTCCAGATCCATAATAGATCACCAGGATGAGTGTTCCACTCACGTATATTTTCTCAGTATACATCATTCAACAATGAGGAGCATGAATAAGAAAAGGGAAGGAAGCTTCCCTTCAAGCATTTATGGGCAAAAGCAAGACTTCCCTATGGCCTTGCTGACAGTAAGTCATTCTGTACAATCACTCTGCAAATAGTGGAAGAGATCCTGATTATTTTTACTCTTCAAAGTTCTTTCAAATCTTAAATCTCTAGACATAACAAGGTAACAGGTCCTGGGAAGGTGCTTCATGGAAAACATAGCTGTGAATAAGAAGCTTACATATACTGAGGCACACCTGAAAGACTTTCAGAGGGCAAGAACATAAGAGAAAATGATAGAGAAGGGGAAGTTGCGGGGAAATTTAGGGGAGAATTCATCAAATGCTGAATGGTAAGAATGCTATTGAACTGGTCCAAGTAGAAAAAAAAATCTAGATAAGGAAAGAGGAATAGAGAAGGATTGATAAAACAGATGTAAGTAATGCTAAACCCATCAGATTTGTCCAAGACTGAACCCTCCTGAAGCTATTTGCTTCATGATTACTCTTCCTAGAAGTAAAAACAGTTGTGTGGAAAACTACTTAGAATCATAAAAGCATAGAATTGTCTAGGTTGGAAAAGACCTTTAAGATAATCACGTCCAACTGTTAACCTAGCACTGCCATCCCACCACTAAACCATGTCCCTAAGCACCTCATCTACCTGTCTTTTAAATACCTCCAGGGATGGGGAATACTTCTTGCACCCGCTTATTTTATTTTGTTTTATCCTACTTAAAGGATCTCCCTCACTTTGGAGATTGTTTCAGAGCTTACAATAGTCAGAATGAAGGCTTATTCATTGTTTTTATCCAGCCTGATTTCCTGTTCAGAACAAACACATCGTATCCAGTTGCTCCCATTGAAGCCAGTAACCTATTCTGGGGTTGGGGGGCTAGGAAAAGGACATCCACCTGTGACTGAAAGCCATGAGGAACTGGCAGCTTTCCTTTTGTGAGTTTGTCCTGGTGGGTAATAATTTTTGCTGCCAGAAGTCCTATGTCTTTCTAATCCTAATTTTTCTGTCCTTGGTTTCTAGATAATGATCCTTGTTTTGACTGTCTCTACTGGAATAAGTGGTGTTGTAATAGCACCATTACTTCATTTTCTAGATATTAGAACTATACAGAATACTGTGACAACTGTATAGACTACCCTATAAAATACAAGTAAAATCCTCATTCAATTCATACTCATTAATCCTACTTTTATGTAGCCAAAGTCCTTCTGCCGCCAATGTCACACCGCTTTTTCCCATAACATCACTGTATCTTTTCCAAGTCATCCCTTTCAAAATAGTGTACAATAGTCTCCATATTGTTCTAATTTATATGCATAATGTTCGGATGCATTTTGTGTAAATGAGTTCACATTAAGAAGCAATTTAAATTGCCCTACATGTCTGTTCTCACCATTAGGTAACACTATGCCATTTTCTCTATCACCTGCAGGTTCCATTGACTGTCATTTTATACGTACTTCCAGCTCACTGATAAAATGATTATTAGCATCAAGTCTAGTAACAAAATCTATGAAGCTCAAATATAAATATCACTGTTCAGTCTTAATTGTAATTGGTAAATGCTGGCAGATAATGCTCGCTTTAAGCATACTGTCTACACAGCATTAATACATAATATTGGGAATTGGTCATTTACAGATGCCTAATTATATTTAATGCAAAAAGTTATTTCTATTAAACAAGTTAAATTTTTTTTTAAACCAAACTTCGGAGATAATTAAGGAATCACATCACATTTTTTTGACATTACACATCTTATACAAATCAAGTTGACTGGTATTAATTAAAACCCTGTTCTTTAATTCTTCACATTATCAGAATCTTTTATCAGCTTACTCATTACTCTGGTCACAAACTGTAACAGTTAATCAATTCGTAGCAAGTTAGTCATCCTGCCTGTGATTCTGCAACTCTTCCAGAACTTTAGCATTTCCATAACTTCTAGAATTTCACCAGAATTCCAATATTTATTAAACTTTCAAGGAGCCAAAATTCCCTTCAGCCAACTTCTCTTCATGTTCTTAGATACCAGAAATCTTGGCATGCCACCCCCAACACATGTATAACATCTTCTTCAGCAGTTTCTTATATTGAAAAGAAAGAGATATGGGATGCCACAGTGCCTTTCTAAGAAAAGAGGCAAAACCATTTCTGTTCAATTTCTGTGTTATCCAAATTAATAATAAAGGATGTCACAAACCAGTAAAATAATATTTTACGCATACTGCAAATACCTCAAATGGCTTTAAAAAATGAAGAAAAAAAAAGGAATAGATCTTTCCTGACTTTGCTTTTCCAGCAATTCAAGTTAGATTGACTATTTTACTACCAAGAGAAAACAGCGAATTTTTATAGTTGAACAGGCTTTTATTAATTCAAGGGCTGGCACTAAGAAAAAACAGTGGTCACTTCACCACCACAGCAAATATGAATGGTGTTCTCTCTGAAACCAAAGACAAAATTCCCATTGACTTCATATAGTAAAGGTATATTAAAGGACTGGATTCCCTCTGCCTTCCAAATGGCTTTAAAAATTCCTGAAAAACTTTCAGCATTCCATCTGTTTAAGAATACAGATAAAATCATGCTTCAAAAAAAAAAAAAAATTAAGGTTGCAAAGTGAAATTTGCAGAGGTTGAGAAATGTAATCATAACACTATCTCCTCGTGGGGATGCTTTATGCTGTTTTAGTCTTTTATTAAATGAACATAGACGGGTTTGACCAAAGAATCTATATGTCATTTCATCTTGAAAAGCTTTTTTACCTATGATAGTAATATATTCAGGGACTATGGCAGGAGAGCACCTTAAGTTGCTTAGCAAAATCATCTTCAGATAAAATAGAAATTAGCAGGGGCAGATTTGTAAGAATTTTCCAGCTAATCATTTGCAGCAAGGTGCTTAACTGTGGCATACAGAATGGCTTCAAGGCTGGAGTGAAAAAGCAAGTTTTGATTTTTAGGTTTTATCTAGAATGTGTAATCCCCACTCCTATTTGCAAAACCTCTGACAGTTAATGTTTTATTATTAACATGATTTCAATGCAAAACAAAGTAGAGAAGCAAAAGAAAATATACGCTATAATTTTTTTTCCACCTCACATGTCTTGCTTTTTTACTTACTGGTGTGACAGGGACAAACGGAAGATACTGGTAACTAAATAGAATAAATGGTAGAAACAAGAACTATCTCCTCTGTCCTCTCCACTCAATGGCGGTTGTCTATATCATCTTCTATTCAAAAGTAACGATATCACATCTGTGACAATCAAGACAACCGTTCATGGTGTTTAGACTTGAGAGCTCATTTCTGCAACAACAGCAAACATGCCAGGGATGCCATGAAAAGCTCAGTAGCATACCAAACTCTTTAGCTTTTCCAGGTGATTTTTTAGGTTATAGCAAATACCAAGGGAACCTTTTTTTTTTTAAACTTCCCTCCAGACGAGCAAGTCCTATGAAAGCATTACCCGTGGCGTAGCGTGGTAACCAAAGTCTACCACAAGCCATAGCGTGGGGATTAACACCGCTAACTTTCATGTGGCTCCAGAGCCGTTGCCGCACTCCTCGGAGAGATCAGCGCCT
>NW_009258554.1:1836409-1883303 GCF_000687185.1 Egretta garzetta
CCGCTCTCCCCCGTCAAGACGCTGACAGAGGCCAGTGCATGTTCACAGCAGAGGTCACTCTGAGGGGAGGAAAGCAATAACAACCTGACTGGAACAGACACCTTCTTCACAGAAAAGTCAGTCATTTACCTTTTTCGTCTTGTATACCTTGCCGCAAAAGATTTTGAAGTAGTTCATTTAAAAATAGAGCAGGGAGTCTGCTCTTGAAGCAGAAGTAAAGTACACACACTAAATATAACCTATTCCAGCCTGTAGAAAATACTGCTGAGAGTAATGGCCCAAAAGACTCTCTGGGAAAAAGAATGTTTCAGAACAAGGCAGCTATCACACTGTAACAGCTTTACAACCTTAACGTCAATGGCAGGTTTTCATTGAAATGGCTAGTCAATATTATTTTGTTTAAATTAGCATTTTACCATTTTTTGATAGCTTGAGTTAGCGTCCTAATTGTAGACTTTTTCTTTTCCTTTTCCTCTAGTAGAAACTACTGAAAAGAGTGAAAGAATGCTACCTACAAGAGAATTTTTAGTTTCTATTAAACCCTTTCAGAGCAAGGAGTGATGTAGGCATAAACCAAAGCAATGGAAGAAAAAAATGGCAGCTGAGAAGAGATCCCGGTTTCTCCAAGACAGACTCAAATGGGCAGCAGAGGACTGTGTGACTTCAGACAGTGCCTTGGTTCCTCTCAAAAAACCCCTGCAATTTATGACCGATGAGCAATTTAACCATGAGAAACAAGATCAGACGATTTACCTCCCCAAAGGACGCAGACAAAAGCTGTGTTTATACTAATTGACATCCTCTCCTTAATTTTCCATGCAGTTGAATCACTCCAAGCCCTCGTACATTCTGCGGAGCTCTCACAATCGTGAAAAAACAAATTCAAATCCAACAATATAAAATGAGTGTGTATGACACCCACCCACACATATATGGGGCACTTCAAAGCAGCACATCTGAATAAGACAGTAACTCTCCCTAATTCTAAACAGCATTTTTTTTAACAAAGTCTGAGAACTTTTTCAGATTCAGAATAGGCAAAGGAGGAACATCCTAGAGCTACTCAGTAGTTTTGGGAGGGTGTGAGTAGAGAAGAAGGGGGGTTTTCAGTGCAATTTGGTTACAAAGCTTGTTTGCACAGGGCTGCGCTGGCCTCGTGGTGACTATTCATAAGAGATCCCCAGAAGAGCTGTAAAGTCTGCCTATAGCCCAGGTGCTATAATTGCTGTCTGTCAAAACAGAGCTGTTTTCTCAGTAAACATTTCAGAATGCCCAATGCTAAGTTGATTAGTTTGGGGGTTTCTGGGGAGGAGTATAAGGATGATGGCTGAGAGAGAGAGTAAAAATAATGACTCGGCGACAAAACTTTTATTTCATTAAAACACTCCAGAGAGCGTTTGATTTCTCAGTTAAAAGAGAATTCCTGTCCTTGGAAGGGAAGAGAAGTGGGGAGTAGGACGGAGTAATTACCAGTAACTTCCAGTTCCCACTGTAAGAAGCATGAATCAGTTCAAGAACCAGAGAGGTGTTATCAGTACAGAAACTGGCTCAGCTGCCCCTTGAGCATAGGCTGTTCATACAGCAAAACGATCCCCATGTCTCAGAGCTGACCCCCTTTCTGTACACCCTGCAGCCAGCGCCAAGAGGTCGGTCTCTCTCGGCGAGTTTCTGAGGCTTCTCCTGGGCACAAAAGCTTTGAGACCCTCCATCTTCACAGCAAGCCTATTTCAAATCCAGCCTGCTCTGTGTTGGTAATGGGGAAAGACAGACCCAGTTCCCTCAGGTGCTGGCAGCGGCGCTGACCACACAGAGCCTATTGAAACCACATCATGAGATCATCCACCGGATTTGTACACAGGCTGAGCCTGTGCAGGTCCCAGACACCTGAGTATGCGAACTCTATAAAAAAACACTTCTTGCACGAAGCCGCACACAGAAATGGCAGGGCTGGGAGAGGGGGGATGGCAGGCAGAGTTGGCACGAGGGAAAAAGGAAGGAAATTAGGAGCATATAACAGAGCGAGGCTTCAGCCATCTTTTGCAATTAAAGAAACTCTTCACAGACCCTTAAAGTGGCAGAAGGCATTAGCCGTGTGTTTAGGCTGTGACTTACAACTTCCTACCTCTACAGCATGGTTAAGAAAGGCAACGCAGATGTAAGTCATCGACAACCATAGCAGCCTTTTACAAACCCCTTTAGGAAGGACTTGGTGAAGCAAATTCATAATGGCTCTTCCTGTACATTATCTGCACTTCTGTATTTTCCATCAGTAATCATTGCTCCTGAACATCCACAGTATTAAAGCAACTTCATTTGTACTGCTCAGGTTACATCGATGTCAACACTTACTTGAAGTCCCAGGGTTTTAGGGGTTTGGCATTTTGCCATCAAAATTCACTCCTGGCTGAAACGTGGCAAAGCAGGGCTCTGCCCCTCCTCATTTCTCAGGCAGTTTCATATAAGGATTTTTACAAAAAACCCTCTGCAAGCATTTAAGATCTTCCTGTTTTTCTCAAACTAGAAATGTCTTCCACTACTACTATTATTATATTTGACAAAGGTTAATTGTGAAGTCTCAAGATGTACGTTGAAAGTTTCAAGTACCTTGTCAAATCCAGCGCACCTCCTTATTTTAGCAATAATTGATACATCTAAAGACTCCAGGGGGCATGACAATGGGTAATTACAAGAGTAGTTCAAATAGTACAGGCAATAAGTAATAACATTTTATGATTATTTAGAACAAATACTGAGTAGGTAACAATGTTTAGGCATTGCAGTGATTTTAATAAGAATTATAATAATGCAATGGACTGATTTAACGATTTCTGAGATTTAATACTGATTAACTAATTTAATGATTTTTAACAACACCCCGAGAAATACTAAGCTAATGTTATTACTAGATTTTTTTCAAGCTGATGGTCATTATACAGCACTTCGGGAATGCACCTGTGAAGCAGACATCATGCCAAAGGCCTTCACCAAGCTCTCTGGCCCACTTAAAAAGGCATTTATTTATGTTACCACTCTCAGCATTGCCTCAAACCAGGCATTTTGCTCCCAAGCAGAATTCACCACCAAGTATGACACGCACAGGTTCCCTTCGCAGCTCATGAGGAAAGTCACACACCTCATAGTGGAATTAATATTGGGCAACAAAATGGAGGAACACTTTAATCAACAGGAGAGAGAGATAGAACTTGTTTCATTCCTAGCTTTAGGAATTAAAACTGTTGCCATGGGAGGATCTATCTGTAAAAGTGGCATCCACAGCTCAACAAGTGCTTCTGAGGATACACACCTAAACCAGGCATTTGCACACAACTGACTGCATCAACTTCTTTTACAGAATACAAGAACTGGAAGATGACAGAGGACAGACACGGTAGTGACCATCTTATCTACAGCAATCTGTTTTTCATACCACTGCCCAGGAACTGTGAAATTTTCAGTCTCAGAAAGCTCAAACCCACACTGTAAGACAGCTACTGGAGTAGCCAGGCTATATAATGTATTTTAGGATGACTTTTCCTATGCAGAAGGAAACACAGAACTGGGGATCTTTACTGGCAATATTCAACAAGGTTCCTCACGTCATATTAAACTATTTTAATTTTTTTTATTCTTTTGATGGCACACTTATGACCTTTCTATGTTGTTAAACAAGCTCATACTGGGTAAACAGAATGTCCTCTTTAAGAAAGTATAGAGGACAGTTTTGCATTTAAGAACGGTAAAAGCACAGATGGACTCTGCAAAGTCTCCTTTGCGCATCCAACCAAAGTTTGAAAGTTAGTCCTCTGCACTCTGAAAACAAATGCATCAGATGTAAGGAATTGCACTGGAAATATTCTACTCCTCAGGGTTATTTTCTAGATTAAACGATGTTTAATCTAATCGACATAAACTAATTCTTAAGGATTAAGCTTTCAACTTCCCCACTTAGCTTCAAACCATAGTGACCACAATTGCATCACAAAAGCTGCTCCACCCAGCTCCCTAAGGATCATGAATGCCCTCCAAAATACCACACAGGTGAGCCTGGACTGCTGTGATGCAGCAAACTGAGCACTAACAAAAGTTGGAGCCAATGCCACTAAAAAGATGGAAGACCTGAAGAGCAGTCAAGTTGTCAGCCAGTGTAGTGGACTTTATAAATACCAAAGAACATTCTTGTAACAGGATAGGAGATTCTGTACTGCAAATGCAACTCAACAGAAAAAATGGATCCAGTTATAAATAAGTAATTGTATTAGATAGATTCTAGCAAATTTTGAAGAGCTATAGTCTAACATGCTGATTTCCATTCTAGAATTTGTTTTTCTTCCAGCTAACTTGCATGCAAACATTTCTCTTTTTGAATCAAGGGGCAACCATACTGGTCAAAATGTATCATTCTGTCTCTTTTTATATGAAGTTCCAAAATCAACCAAAGTTACCAGGGCAGCATCATCTACAGTTGCATAATCGATGATAATACCAACATGTCTGAAATTGAGATTCTGCAACTGATTCTTGAACTGGCACAGGACCTGAGGACTACAGCTTTAACATAGCAACGTGCCAGCATCAAATACATTTGTATAGTGCAGGCAAAACGTGAATCAGATCAAGACCTTATATTACATGCTAAGAAGCTACAGAATTAATGATTTTTGTGTGTCTCAAAAGAAACAAGTAACAGACACTTCATGTGGCTCTCTATGATATCCTCTGTCTAAATCACAGGTCAGGGCATAAAAAGGAGGACCACGTGAATGATTGAATTAATGTCTTATCATCTAAATGGCTGCCACCCACATTGATCTTTCTGTCTATTCCTATTTTAGTAAGTTCACCAAGTTCAATCCCTTGCCATCGCAGACAACCATACCATATAATCACTTTTAAGTGCAGTACAATTTCCTCTTCAACCCACTATGGCTATCAGAAGACTTCCAGAAATGACACTGGTCTGCTGTCTAAGACAACAGAATTCTAACTAGAACCAGACTGGGGCCCATAACTTGAACAGGAAAAGATTTTCTGAGGCTTGATGCACAAGATGGAGAGGTTTACCATTCAGAACTACTCTCTCCAAGTTTCGGTTTGTGATTAGGAGCGATGTTTCTAGTTAGAGTCACATTATACTGCAAGTTGTGGTAGCATCATATATAACAAGGGGAACAGCAGGTAGGAGAATTTTTCTTAGGAAGTTCCCTGAATAATCTAGATTCATATGCCAGGAGAGGGGTAATACTTCCCAAACACTCCAGAACTCTCAACTGGCGTGCAAATGGCAATTCCTCCAAATGTTCAACAACTTCCAGTGAAAATTACATACCTTAAAGTATTGTAGACAAGAATCTGAAATACTGCCTGCAGCAACACTAACTTTAAGTTTACTAAAATAGAAAAAATCCAGCATTGGGCTCCAGTCAATTCTCTATCTCCTCTAGTATCACGGATATAAAATCTCATGTTCTTACACTTCAGCAGATGAAAGGACCACTGCGATAACCTTTCCCACCCTAAAGATACTTCTTTTAGATACGACTTGCATTGCTTTTTATATACACATAAACAGTAGCAAATGGGATATGGTGAGGAAAGTTCACCCTGCAAAAGCTGGGATCCCTCACTGCTGCAGCCACACAACAATAAAAGAGATTGGTTGAGATTTTTACAAGTTCTGACGGCCAATTCCACTACTGCTGGCTGGCTCATAGGATTTAAATATCTGCATCTCAAGTTTTATAACTTGTCTCCCTAAGGAATTACTAAGCTTCTTTCCAGAGTCTGTTTAGAAGGGAAACCATTCACTTTGGAAAAGACAGGACTAATGCTGTTACTCTGGGGGCTCTGGTTTTGGCTTAGTCCCCTCTGTTCCCTGTCAGACACAACAAGAGTGAACCTGATTGCTGCGAGTCAACAATTCTAATCCATAAAGTTCAAACATCAGGATGGCAAGGACCAGGCTTCACTCACAAGCATTACCGTGTCAGGCTCTTATTTCCTGAAATTAATGGAAAAATCTGAGGTAAAGCAAGATAAAGTTACAATAAAGAGGAATGAAAACAGCGATTGCAATTGTAGCAAAAGGGAATCAGATAGATATTTCCATTATGGGGAAAGCTAAAGCAAACACCATTTTTAGGTTAAAAAGAATCATTGTGTGATCAAACTGCTTAAAAACTATTTGTAGGCACTTCTGAAGAAACTACAAATCTGCTTCCTCCAATCAAGTCTTGCTGTTTTTACTAACGATCAGGGTAATTGAAGCGATCTCAACTCCAGCTACCCACTTAGATCTGATCCACTTCGACACTTGAGAATATACAGAAGCACTGCAGAAAGAGGCATTCTTAAGAGAAACAGGATTAAAGCCATGTGAGAAAAAATCTGCAGAATTTTATTGTTATACCACACCTACCAGAGAAACCCAATTCTGCTTCTTGTCTTTTCAGGCAAAAAAATCATGATTTCCTCAGCATCTTCCTTGAACCGTGCCACTGATTCCAAATACCTTGGGGCTCAGCGTTGTCTCCTTAATTTCAGTACCTACAGGGATCTACTCCAGCTTTCCCATTAATTTGGTCTCTTTCTATTTATTAACTTCACATTATGTAACGTTAACTTTTCTTTCACAGTCTAAAGCTGTTGTTCTGACTAATATTCAGTTCCTGCTCCTTAAACAGACTAATCTTCCCTCATTGCCTGTACCTCTGGTTCTCTTCCCATTTGCTATGTTCCTCCTTAGATCTTTTTCACATTCTTTATATTGGCACTAGTTAATCTAGGTACCAAAAGGAGAAACACATACAATGATTCTTTTTTTTTTTTTTTACACAATCTTTTAAAATCCCTCGGGGTTCTCCAGAACACTTTTTGTAATTGCAGCCTTTCAGACCTCACGGCCATGCTTTTCACTTGGTTGCACTTTTTCAGTTCTAATCTAATCTATAACGCAGCCTATTGGTCTATTCACTTCATATTCTGCCAACATGGAGCATTATAGCATTAAGGGTATTACAGAGCACATCCCTGTCTAATCTCATTCTAATATCCACTTATGGACCTATTGTCCATGAATCTGTCTAAGCCACATTTGATCCTGCTGAGACTGTCTCCACAGCATTCTGTGGCCACAGAGCCTTACTACCCGCTGCATAAAAAGTGCTCTTACATGTTTTAAACCAATCTCTAGCTTCACTGAGTAAAGCCCAATTCTATTGCAACAAAATGCAGCATCAGCCCACAAGAAAGATCATCTGAGCTGAAAACAGATGATGCTCGCCTTCACTTCAGTCCTCCACTTCGCAGAGGAGTACAGCCTCCCCACAGTAGCCCCATCCTCTTGTACCAAGCAGCCTTGTCTACATCCGTGCAGGAGTTAAAGCCCAACGTGATAAATACATTCCTTCTTCCCATGAAGAAAACATTCTTTTTCACTCAGCAAGTGGCACAGTACTACATTAGTAAGCATTGTTATACTGTCATAACTTCCCTGTAACTAAAATTTTAAAAATCATCTGACACTCTATCGGGTGTCCATGGCGAGGTGTTGGCAGCAGGGGGATTGCAGGAGCCTCTGTGAGAAGAAACCGGGGCTGCCCTGTGCTGGACACAGCCAGTTCCTCACCACTCCAGTGGACCCACTGCAGGGCACAGCTGAGCCCCTCAGCCAAGCTGGTGGCACCTCTGGGAAAACATATTTTAGAAAGGGTAAAACCTGCCACACAGGCAGAGGAAGGGGGTGGGGGAGAGAGTGAGAAGCAGCAGTGGGAACATGAAGGCCGGAGAAGGAGCAGGGAGAAGAGGTGCTCCAGCTGCTGAAGCACAGATCTGCTGCAGCCTGTGGAAAGCCCATGCTGGAGCAGATTTTATCCTGAAAGACTGCAGCCCCATGGTGAGAGCCCATGCTGGAAGAGGGGAAAACTGTGAGAGGGAAGGAGCAGCAGAGAGAAACTATGTACTGACCATACCCATCCCATCCCATCCCTCCCTGCACCACTCAGAGAGGAACCTGGAGCGATGAAGTGAAGTTGAGCGTGGGAAATGGGGGAGAAAAGGTGTTGATTTATAGTTTGTCTTTGTTTCTCACTACCCAAATCTATTTTAATCGGCAGTAAATTAATTTTCCCTAAGTTGAGTTTGTTTTGCCCATGACAGAAGCCAGTAAGCAATCTCCCTGTCTTTATCATGACACAGGAGCCTTCTCATCCTATTTTCTCCCCCTGTTGTCTTGAGGAGGGGGAGTGAGCGAGCGGCTGGGTGGGAGTTTGGCCCTTGGCCAAAGTTAACCCACCATAGACATACTTCTAAGTTCAAACACTAGCTTAGAAACATACTTTTAACACGAGAAGGTAACTTCTATTGGAAGTAAGCCTGCACATTCACATTCCAGAGGTGGCTTTTAAAACTGTAGCTAAAGTTCTAGCTATGAAGGCTCAGAGGTGGCCTTGCTTAACTTTTCAGGTTGGAGGAGGAAAAGATCAGCTCTTTATAAAAAGAGGATGATTGCAGTCATGGGTATCATGGAATGTGAAGAAATGAAAGAACTGTCACCATGCCCCTGGCACAGAAAGGAAACTGCCATGGATCAAGAAAGATGCAGCTGAGCCAGTAGGATAGAACCAGGGCATCAGCTCTCCAGAATGAAACTCCCAAGAAGCAATGAACCACAACAGGGAAGTACTCTCAGCTTACTTTTTATCTACTCTATGCATTCAGCAAGGAAATATTCTTTAAATGCTGCTTCACCCAGCACCTCCTCCATGAATATACTAAAAATTATGGTGTTAAAAAATTAGCTTCATTTCTAATACGATACGAAAGACACAACAATCAACTTCTCAGTCTTAAGTACTACTTTTTTTTTTTTTTTTTGCCAAAAACATTTTCATGTTGTCTTTTTTTCTACTCAGCCAAAAGCAACAGTGATTTTGGCTCTACGCCATCACTATAATCAGCAATACCAAGAAACTTAATCACAATGGCAGCAATGTCAATAAAGCCCTGCAAGAAGACAGAGAAGTTTCTACACAGCCTTATTCAAAAGGAAATGTTTCCTAGGCTAAAGTGCTTCTCTCTAGCTCTACCCAATGCCATGAAACATGCCCTCATGCTATTCACATACTTCGTGTGGACAAGCAGCCACCTTGGTTTCTGTGGACGACCTTCCAGAAGGAGAGAAACTTTCATTAACCTGTAGCAACAAACTAGAGCAGATTAGAACGGTTAATGGGCAGGATCGGCAACTCTGACACACACCCTGACTTGTGAGTACAGTATATCTGGGCAGATAATGACTTGGTATTTTCCAACCCATAATCAAGTTTAAAAACAGTGCACTCTGGTTTCCTTGAGAGAAAAAAAATATGGGAAGCGAAATATGAATGGGCTGTGAAAGTTTGGCAACATTCATCAATATAAGTTGCTACCTAGAGCACTAAGAAATATTTTTAATCAAGATACATCTGTTTTTCTACTTAATTTTTTGTTGTAATATATAGCTCTCTTAATTCTCCCAATAGTTAGAAGACCTTACCTGGATGCTATAAACCCACAAAATATTGAGAAGAGACATTAGCTAGAAGACAAAGCTGATTGCCTTCATGCCCAAGTCCTGCATAGAAATCTGGAGATGAAATTTGACTTTTTATGCAGTGGCTTCAGTTTCCAGAGTCTGCTTCTCCACAGACCTTGTACAAAGAGAGGGGAAGGAGAAACAAGACTCATAAAGATAACGTCATCAAGAGGACATCGGTGTCATTCTAAAGTGTACATGAATAGCTCTTTTTCTATGGTAAAAATGTCTTTTGTGTTCTCCGTATCAAAATGGTTTATATTTTAGACATGAATAATAGGCACATATCACAAATAAGTGAATGGTCATAATACAAAATAAGACAGCAGTAATCTGTCCTTACTATCTAATTACAGAACAGATGAGAAAATGTTAATTCTATTCAGACAAGAACGTTTGAACCTGTTGCTCTAAATTATTATGGACAAAATTTGGACAAAACTGATCTGAATAAGCCCCTTCCTGTGACAGATTCAAGAATGCCATTTGTTAACCTTATATCAATTCTATTAGAAGAAAAGGAACATTTAAAGATAGCATGGCTGGAAGATTATTAGCAACTCTACTCAACACCACTGCTGGCTTTATTTGAGGGAGACTCTTGAGAAAGCATTGCAAATGGACAGACTACTTTTTGAGATTCATTAGTGGCAGTTATCAATCACATCTCATTTTATCCTAAATGGCATAGTTTTTGAACAAATACCCTGCCCCTCCAAAATAAAAGAATGAAAAAACAGCTAAATTAATTCAGCTTCATTTGAAAACTATGAACCTGAACCATAAAGTGCATAAAAGGGACTGTTTTTTGCTAGTCATAAGTAACATTCCGTGATGGTTTGCTACCTCTTCCAAATTTATCAGGTTAAAAAGAATTCCTTCCGCTTCTGAATCACAACATTCATGTTACAAGGGAGGCACCGTGAAAAGAGGCATTCCTTCAGTAACGATGAAAGTTGTTAGAGCCCTGACTGTATAACATATGATGTGCACTGGTACAGCTAACACAGAAGAACAGTTCACCAGTTAAGAAAAGGCAGATCTAATCTGAAAGTGGTTAGTTGCTTCGACTGTATAAGCAGGACTATTTGCATCCCCGTGTTTTCCTAACATTGCTAAAGGTCTATGTGAACAAGGCTGATGAAGTAAGAATTTCTGAAATTCCTGAATTTCTTCCTGTGAATGGAAGGGCATATAGAGACATCAAATAAATTGTATGAAAATATTTGCTTCAATCTGTCTGACTGCTAACAATTAAACAAGCAAATGAAGTTTTTATAAGGTCTTTACATGTTTCCCAACATCCCTAACATCCAATCCCACCCATTAGAGTTGTTGTCTTTTCTCAAGGTTGAAGTTACTAATTTTTCCTTTTTGGACTGGTTTGCACATACAAAACATATCACTGCAATTGACATATGCAACCCCATGAATGCCGACATTGTTATAGTCATATATATACTTATGCAGAGACAGTTTGGGCCTATGGGCTTAGGAAAAGAAGCTATATCAATTTAAGTCATATTTATAATGACAAAATTGCATTCAGTCTAAGGGTTGTATTAGCGATTTTGCTGAGTTAGCCCTTTCTGTTAGGACCAGAAGGGGGGAAGGGAAAGAAACACCTTTTACCAAAATAGTTAAAATGCTATAAAAAAAGTCTGTGCATGCAGCCCAGGTCTTATAAGGAAGTGTTCTTAAACATTTATTTCTTGAAACACAAGGTTTCAATCAACAGCCACCGGAGACTCTAGGGTCATGATCTTCCCCATGCGCAACCCCCTCCATGTTCCGCATAAAGGTCAGGGAGGTTTCCCCTCTATGACTGAAGTTGCCTTCCAAACACTTTGATTACAGAATAAACAGTTTCTAACTCAGCTTGCAAAACTCTTAGCATTTCTAAGAAAAAGACGAACTCTTACTAAGAGATTTCATATTCATGCTCTCTGTAGACTCCTTACAAATTAAAGGCCTGTAAAATCTTGAAGCTTTATTAAGTCTGTCAGCAGCAAGTAAGTTGAGAAGAGCACCATACGTTAATTTAAGAAGCCCACTGAGTGCCTACATTGTATTCCTCAGCTATCCGACTGGCTTAAAGTGCTTCTTACACCTTGATATGCTAGTACGTTCATACTGTGTTAGCATATACACATAATGAACATTCATGCTTGGCATCAGCTGAAGTTGTGTCAAAAATAAAATATTGTGAGGTTACAGGGAATCTGGAATACGTTCTGATGAAAGACAGAGGTTTAAAGAAGCAGTAAGAAAAATAATGCTTCGTAGCACCTAAAGCAATGAGGGAAAACACAAAACAACATCTTTACGATGTATCTGCAAATCCCAATTTGAATACTTTAAGGATTAATTATTAAGGTCAAGAAATGTGACTAAGTGCCACCAAAAGTCAGAACTAAAATAGAAGAGTTATCTTCTGCAGAACTTCAGACAATATTTTAAAAGAAGTTACATTTTATTTTGCATTTGATAAACATTCCTGTTTCTGCCATTGCTCCTATTTGATTGGGCTGATTGAACCCTACAGAGCTGCCATGCTGCAAGTAACGTGATACGTATTTCTTTCGTATCCGCCGGCGATAAGTTCCATTACTGAAATTCATCCAGGAATATACCTGTTAATTTTACTTTAGATGGATTCTTATTAAAACATGAAAATCTTGGCAGGAACGGGGGCGAGACTTGCCCACTGTCTGGGTCCCTTTCCCACCCAGCCAACAGGGCAGACTTTTTAGTTCATTATCACCTCATCAGTGCTCCTGTCAGCTGCCAGCAGCGAGAAGGGACTAAGCCACTCACTAATTCCTGGCCTTCCTGCCTCCACTGAAGCAGCAGTAAATCCAGAACAGATGGATGCTCTTTAACCCTCTCAATCCAGACACCTACTTTAATCAGTCTAATCAACCCACTCAACTCAGAACAAGGAATGACTGACGGACGCAGAATGACGGAGGGACCAAACTGTTGCAGCTCAGATCCTTAACAGAAAACACGACTCCATCTCCAATGCTCTGCTGATAAGGGAGGCAGCTGGCCAAAGGGGGCAGCCCTATTGGGTCAAGAGTAAGACAGACCTTTCGGTGAAGAGTAGAAAGCAGTAGAGGAAGGGATTATGAAGCAGGAGAAGATTATTAAAACATTAAGATCTCATCACAAGGATCTCATCACATTACACAAGCTATGAATGAAGACCAGAAGGCATCTACTCCATGCAAAGGTGGCTTTTGATTTTGAACCTGAAGTTGTGGTTCAAGCCAATCTACCAGCTTGCTACCACAGGTCTTTTCCAGGACACAAGACACATACATTTCAAACCTTCCCATGTGTTGTCTGAGACTTATCTAACCACGGATTGCCATTTCAGTGCACTAAGCCAGCAGAAAATGAACTTCAGAAAAACATGAAAAAATTTTTGCTACGTTAGTGTCCTGAATTAGTCCAGTGGAGTTTTGTGAGTGCCAGGAACAGTGTAAAGGAGGAATTGGGAGGGGGGAACAGGACCAGATGGGTGAGTAACACAGGCTGCTGTGCAGTTGGAACGCAATGCCTTGTTCCCGAGAACCTATTTTCAGTCTTTGCCTGTACATTGCAGAGCACAGCTTCATTCATAAGAATTCATCAGAAATTGCATGTGAAGTTTAAAATGCTTCTTAAAGGGGATTTTACTGAATCATAACATCAGGAGGAACTTTTCTGTTTATTTTCATATTCATATATTTCAACAAGGCCTAAACAACTGTGTGAAGAACATGACTATTTATAATATTCAGAGAGAAAGAATTTTTTTGTTTTTTTAAGATTCTCTGTATGATTTTGCTTTCTTTGACCTGCTGCAGAAGAAATGAATAAAGAAACAGTTATAGTGCTCTGGCGTCTCAAATAGTTTTACATACTTAAAGGCTTAAAGAAAACCTTCACTGAGTTATGAGAAAAATACATGAGAAAAAGTAGTTGGATATTCATTTTAGAGCTCGGAAACTTTATAAAATGACTTGGCTAAGGTCAAATCGCACACCTAGAAAAATTTATGAATGCCATTTAGAATGACTACATTTCAGT
Source organism: Egretta garzetta (assembly GCF_000687185.1). NCBI lineage: Eukaryota > Metazoa > Chordata > Aves > Pelecaniformes > Ardeidae > Egretta > Egretta garzetta. The sequence continues at coordinate 1,850,058 of NW_009258554.1, forward strand.
CTTGCCTTTCTGCAGCATCTTATTTTTAAAAAAGAGAAGACAAACAGGAACAAACCAAAGAGTAGCAACAAAATGATACTGTATGCAAAACCAAAGTCTAGGCCTGGGAAAAATTCCAAAGCAAGTTTGGCCATGGACCAGGCCATACCCTTACAGCTCACAGGTGTGCAGCACAGCGAAACGCTAGGTCAGCTCTACCTGGTGGCTCTGAATGCAGATCAGCACATGGCATGAATTATTAGGAGCATCAACACAGCTTAATCATCCTTTTCTCAATCAGGCTACTTTTTCACCTCAGAAGTCTTACTTGCATGATTGCAGCTTCTCACTTTTGCACCTTTTCTAAATGTATATGAAATCTTGTTGTAAAGACCAAGATAATAAAGAAGAGAAACCAAAGAGTCAGTGAGCATCTTGCCCTGTATCATCTAGACAACACCTCCTGTTTTACCTATAGGCCTAATTGAAACCAGTTTCCTGAACCCAGGAGAAGTTGGTAAGCATGATATGGAAAACAAAGCTTTAAAAAAAAAAATTAATTTCACCACTGCTACAAATATTCTTGGTTGGTTAAACACTATAAAGACCATCCCGTCACTGCACTTCTGATCAGAAAATTGTGTTCTTCTCTTAGCATTTTAATTTTCCAATTATAAGCCAGACACTCAAATTTTAAGCTAAATATCTGTAAGTTTTTGCATTTACTTTTATAAATTACAAATTCAAAAGTTATAAATGAGGAATATGTATCATAACAGGCCATTTATTAATTAACACAATGTATTTAGTGCACATCTTCATTCCCAAATCTGGCTTTCCAGATACCATTTGTTAAAATTTGTAATTTTACTCCTCAGCTAACACTGACATTTGCAGGATTAGAAGGTGGTTCTGGAATAACGGAACAGCCAGCCTTGTGTGAGCAGGAGAAAGACTGTTTTGGCAATTGGCCATCGAAACCGGAACTCACTCCTGAACACCTTTAAGGACAACTATAGAGCTTAGTAACTATAGAAAAACTCATTCAATAGCTTTTTCTTAAGTATGACTACAGGAACAGTCAAAAAGACAAAAAACATAGATGAATTTATTGTAATTGTGAAATAGAGTGGGAAAATATTTGTGCGTGTGCCTGTTATAATTCTGTGAATTTTCACTGAAAAGACAATCAAGGACAGCAAAATTATCTAGCAAAACCAGAAAAAAACATTAGAATGACATTGAGAATCTACTGGGGTTTGTTAAATAATAATGTACTTAAATTATATAAGAACACTTTTTTTTTTTAAAGTAATGTAGTTCAGTCATGGAACAAGCTATCAAATACATCGTAGCATCCTCAAAGCAGAAGGTGAAAGTTAAGAGCCAGCTATTAGCAATGTTTTAGGAATAAATTATTCTTCTACAATATGAAAACCTAACAAGTCCATTAAAAGACCCTTTCAGCCCCAGTGATTATGAGTAACCTAAGGTGTGGAAGTGGCTTGACTAGAAGTATTTTGGAACTAATCATTCCAAAGCTTTTAGGAAAGTCTGTGATCTGAAATGTTATGAGAACAGTGACTCAGCCCCTGTGAGCCTGGGAAGCAGTGTACTCCTGAATAAGAAGTTGACGACCTTGACCAAGAACCTAAGTCTTTAGAGGGGCCAAGAGAGATGATACAAGTTCAACAGAAACTATGAGGTCTTGCAGCATAGAATATGTTTATGATATCAAATTTGGGGATACGACTACATTCGGCATCACTTCAAGATGACCTCTGTCAGTGCTAAGAATCTGTCTGACCAGACTGCAGTCTTGTCTCTCTAACTGATGCTGATGGGAATTGTGATGAATCAGTTGTTCTTGGTGCCTGCTCTGGGATTCTATTACCCAAATAATGGTATCTAATGCCACATTAGCTGTCCTATAATACAAGAGACAAGAGGCCAACAATGCAACACAGAATATATGGAAGATCCATGCCTTTCTGAAGAGACACCTGAAGGTGCAGAGGGATAACCTCGTGCACCTGAAATGGCAAAAGATCCCTAGGTTCAGACACAGTGCTGTTGTCCTTAGAACCAACAACTAAGCAATCAACAGGTGTCTCAGAGCTAGAAATGAGCTCCTTTCTTATCCAATATATATCTTGTGTGTAGAATGGTGGAAGTCTTGAAAAACGTTTCTTGGAGTCAAATGTAAATCAGAGATGGCCATGGGTAGGCAGAGAACAAGGTTCTGAAGGCCAACCAAATAAAGACGAGAAAGTGAAGGCTTGAGGAACAGAGAAGATGGGAAGGAATCTAACTGTGCATCTCTTGGTCTCTGCCCTATTCAAAACAATTTTCTATCATGAACAAGAAAACTAATTTTAATATTGCCCTTTAAACATTTTTTAAATAACTGTCCTTTATTAATTTGCAATGGAATACAAATTGTATTTATCACAAAAAAAACCCCAAAACCTCATTTCCTAGCAAATGAAATCTTATATTTGAGTGCAAGACAGAGTTAAACGACTTGAGTGTGGTCTGGAGGTCACTTTGCTACAAGCAACCCAGATGATTTTTCATGCCATTTATATTTTTCTGTGCAGAATTTTTCTTATCCCTAAGTAAGATAAATACTTTTTTCAGAGGAGTATTTTGAGAACTAACACGGCATTTGTAACTGCTTTAACATTCACAGATGTAAAGTGCTATATAAGGTGAAGTATCACAACGAGAACTGAATGCCACAGCATAAATTGAAATTATAGAAGGCTGCATAACTAAAAAAACTATTCCTGGAAGTATTTAAGGTCATGTGGAGACAAGTTATTGTATCCCATTTTGATCAGCAAACTCCTCTTATTCATTAAAGGTGTAGGTGTGTGTTTCCAAGTCCCAGCAGACTGCCACCAAGCTCAGCTGGAAGAGCTGAGAAGTTAGGTAATGAAATACTTCCACCAGACTATCCTAACTCTTACCTGAAATCAAAACACATAGTTAAGACATAAACTAGAAAAATGTGCAAACGCAGTGCATGAATTGCAAAGAGGAACGCGATTTTTTTTGTGTTCCTTCAGTTAATATTTTTAGAAGACTTTTTCTAAGACTTGTAGGATTTCCTTGGGAATAGAGCAACTGAAAAAGGTAGAATTTGTCCTTCACAATGCACGTTCCAGACCAGCCATATCAGTACACAGAATGGCGACGAAAGTTTAACTGAAAATCTGTGACTGTTGGTCAGGAGAAGTCAAATTTTCCATCTTTTCCAAGCAGGCATTTCCTGATGATGGTCTGCTAATTTATGTACAACTGCTTCAAAAATGACTTGGCAGTGGGAAAAGGGTTAGAGCAACTCTGAAAAAAAAGTTCAGGGTTTTATTCCATGCCTCATACTATAACCAGTTCTTAAACAAGTATTCCTCCCTTGCAAATACATTAAATTATCATTATATCACTTATCTGCTAAGAGACTTATAAAGCTTGCCAGAATCTACAGAAAATCAACTGTACTTACTTATAAAATAAAAATGACCCGTACTCTTGGCAGGTCAAACAAAACACAAGTGGTGCACGCACATTGCACACAGGTGAGTTTCTGCACCAGGAAAATGTGTAACAGCAATTGGGCTAAGGTAGGTGTATACTATAAGGCATGTATTTCATTATTAGGACTCACTGGTGTCAATAAAGCATAACTTACTACACTATTTACATATTAATTCCACACTGTTATTTTGTCAGTTAGCAAAACAGAAAATGAAAGCATAACAGAGATCTATTAAAAGATAATGCATCACCCACGTATGGGAATAAAGCTTTTGTTATTTGTAACACTGAGATGCAAAACAGTTGCTCAGTGTAATTTCTGTCCCCCTAAAACTATTTTCATTAAAGGTCTACACATTCTGTTTCAGAAACAGATAACAAAAGAAGAATTGCTTGCACTTAGTTGTATTTAAGTTGCATTGAGAGTGTATTTGTCCATAAAATGGAACAAGAAATTCAGGATTTGTATAAATAATGTACTTGAGACAACGGAGATGTATCCATATGCATCAGAAAGTCTCCCCAAAACAAGGGCACAAAATGTATAAAGAAAGGTGTTGTCAGTTACGGTGTCCCCAGGCACCCCTGACTGTATTTTTCAACTTCCCACCCAGAGGAACCGCTACCCCCCTGCTCCATGCTGTAAAGGAGGCAAAAGCTACAGCAGAGACCACTGGAGGGAAGCCATGGTAAGAAGTTGCTCGAAGGGGCTGTGCGTGACTACAGCGCATGCCTCTGGTCTGCAGGCTGCTTCTGTTTGGGCCAAATGCAACGCTGACCCCCTCTGCAGCTCAGCACCAAACACTTTCTCCATTCTCCGACAGTTTACTTGCATTTCTACAGAAGTGCTGGTTTCTTTTGGCTCCAAAGACAGCTTCACCTGCAGCGTTTCATTTTTCTGTTCAACACCTTGCTGTTGATTTTCCCTTACTGCACAAAAGAACTTGCTCCAGTGCCTCTTTCACAACTGCTTCTTTGTAGTAAAGGAGAGCCTTAATGATTGTATTTTGATTGTGGAGTTGATTAATTTTGACTTTGTTTAATTTGCGACCTTTGCTGAGATCTTTAGGGCTGGGAATTAGAGAGCACACTGTACCACTGTACTTTGGACACTGTGGGTTTGCCAGTTTGTTTCGTGCCTCATTTGTCACAAAACATATGAAATTGTAGTCCAAAGCCAGCTTCATATTTTTCAAGGCAAGACAAAACTGTATTTGTTTTTGTTTTAAATTAAGATCTCCTGGCTAAATTAATCTAGTTTTTCAAACTCCAAACCAAAGCTCTCACTAACAATGGGAATCTAGCAAGCAAGACAGATGCAAAGAACAGCTTAGCAAAAGAGAACTGATTGCTTCTCTCCAATTACAGCACTGAAGTGCTAAGATAAGCATACTCAATTTTATGTACATATATACAATAAAGAAAAAAATAGGATGCAGAAAAGATCTGTATGAGAACATGCTAGAACAGAGAAATAAATGAAGTATGTATCTTGTATACACAACATTTCCCATTAAACACTTGTGTCTCAGACATTAAGGTATTTAAAAGCCTACAAACCTACTATCTTCAGATTTTAATTCCTGACATCACTGAAGTTCTGTGGCCACAGGTGAACCTGTCACTTCACGGTTTTGTTTTCAGTTTACTCCTTTGAGGAACAATGATAGTATTTCTCCATTTTTATAAAAAGGAAGACTTTGTCATGTAAGATCCTTCAAGAAAAAGAACTAAACTGCAAAGTACTATTATTAATAGTTGCATTATTAATATTTTTTAAGAAAATGTGGCTAGCTGAGGTCATAGAGGCCTTCTCCAAGTATCAGAGATATCCTTGTCATTCTTTGTAAACTAACCACACTTAACCCTTTCAGATTTCTTGACTAATGAGGGCTCGAAAGGCTGCAAGAATTTTGCAGTTACCTTGAACCAGTGAATTGAATGATGTTTACTTCTTTCAATAAATACATAAATAAATAATTGCAAGGGTTTCCTTTGCATGAAGAATACTGAAAATGGATTACCTCAAAGAGCAAAATTTCTCCTTAGAAATTGAATCTGCAAGCCAAAGCCAGTATTAACAGAGAGAACTGAGCCCACATAATATGTAGAACAAGCTCACGCATATAATATATATAATTTTTACAAGATACATTTTTGGTTAAGACATTCGTTAAGGAAAGTATATGATCTGTACTGAAAAAATCACAAAAACTGCAAGATAACACCCCCTCTATCCTCATTTTCATCTAAACTACCCCCAAAGCACATTCAACTATATTTAAGCCATTTGTGTTATGTGTAATTTGTCTGTAAAAAAATCCAGGGAAAAGTATTCTATAGCCTCCCTACAACCCCTCCTCACTTTATTGAGATAATTTGGAATTCTCATCTTATTCTCCAGAATGCCTGAACACCCACCGTGGTGGCATTTTGGCAACACATACCCTTTGGCTTGTCAGCCACTTCATTAATGGACATTTTGAACAGTAGCAGACTTGGAAGAGACCTCTAAGGAAACAATATAATACAGGTTACCATTTTGGCAAGGAACTATTAATTATTTTCCAGCTTAATCACTTTCCAGTAGTTTAATCAGGAATATAATCCCTACTTTACTGATGAGACTGTTCTGTAAGACAATGACAGAAATCCTCCTGAGAGCAAGACGTATCATATCTACTGCATTACCAAAACTACACCTTGGCTTATGGGGACACCTGGTTGATTTGTCATGATTTAGTCTCAACAAATTTAGGTTATCTGTTACTTAACACTTTACTATTTTCTCAGCATTTACAAATAATATCTTTTATCATTTACTCTGGTAACTAAGAACTGCAGGTGGGCTGATGAAATCCTTGGCTGCTCAAAGCTACTTGTAGTAGTCATCTTTTCACAACAGTACTGGTGACCTTAAATCTTTATTCATTAAATTAAACTAAATGATCAAACTAGTTGATTCTTCGACTATATAGCAAATACCAGTTACATCATTTAGTTTAACCTCACATGCAAAATTTGATCCCTAGTTTACATAGTGGAAATAAACTAGTCTGATCCTTTCAATGTTTCCTTGACATCAATTTTGAAGATGTAAAATGCTAGCAGATTGAAAAAGAACTATAGGTTTACAGAATGCTATAGCCACCTCCACTTAGTGCTTGAGGAAGAGCTATAAAAGGGGCTTTAGGGAACACCAAATATGACATCATGTCAAATAATTTTTCAGTCTTCCCTACAACCCTATTCACAGTAGCTCCCAGTACCAGGAATGATAGTTCTCTTTATCCTGTAATCTGCATAAACCATAACACTAGATATTGGACTAGGGAGAAATGACTCAATAGCAATGACAGGATTATACTTTAAAGACAGACACTGTCAGGGTGCTTAGTGTCATCTTTTAGGATTTCCAAATTAATAGTTCTGGTAAATTTTCATGTTCTTAACTTCTGTTATATGTAGTCCCTTGCGCTGCACACAAGATACCACCAGACAAACAAACAACTCCCAAACCCTCTCACTGAGTTTTCTCAGAAATTCCATAGACTTGCAGATGGTGTCTTTTATCTTGCTAAAAGAACTCAAAAGTATTGTTTAGGAAGGGAGGAAAACAAGAAGACAGACTGAATATTCCCATACAGTATAAAGTCAAAGATTGTAGGGACTGCCAACGACTTGACTCATTTCTCTCATTTTTCTTACACAACTCCCACTTGTTGTCCTCCAGGATCGTAGGGAAGCAATTACTTGCTTCAGAGGTTATTTCTGTAATTGAAGCAAATTGACCTGACTTTCAAAAAAGGAATTTCTGTTCAACCACAGAAAACAGTCTGAAGTTAGACTTTGCCTTACCTACACCCCGCAAAGCTACACTGTTATTTTAAAAACAATAAAAGAATGACTCGTATGTGCACAGTGGCCATATGAGCACATCTAACCGTTGAGATTTCCCTCCTTGTATGTTGAACTATGTTGACGATGTCTGGATGGGATTTACAATGGCTCAAAGCTACTATTGTTCACACTACATTAAATCTACAATATATGCAATGAGATACCATAATATTTTCACTTGGAACTTCTATTAACCCACAACTTGACTGTATTTAATGAAATATGTAGTGCTCACAGAGTTGATTTATATGCATCACTATTTACAGTGCACGTTTATAAAAGAGGAAAAAGCACCCTGAGGAACTCTCAGTTCTTTTGACTTTAACAGAAAGTAAAAAGTGCCTGATTTGGTTTAGCTCAGTAACACCCCTGGAAGCCCCAGAATCTTATGGCTGGATTAGGGATGGCGACAGGAATCACTGATGCAGCTGAAGGAGCATAGGAAATGTACTGTTGCTACCAATCCTGAGCCAAAACACTGCTGCATATTTTAAAGCAAAAATCACAGCCATATTTATGTTTGTTGTGTATATAAGTATATCAAAACAATTAAAAAAGGCATGCTGAAGACCTGAATTTCTATTTTTGTTAATGTTGTAGGATTCATACATCCAAGGGAAAATTACACAGATTCTCTTGAACAGATAAACTTTTACTTCTGACAGAACTTCTGAATGTATTTAATTACACATAGTGTACGGTAGAATACAGAACAACAGTGTTTTGTACTGGAAAAGGCATACAGAATTAGCTAGCAGAAGGCAGTATACTGGTGCCCTTAGAGCTATCTTAAAAGCAACCTGTTTTATACGTTAGTCAAAATAAAAACCATCGCTTTCTCCATCCCTCTACCAGTTTAACATTGGGTTAGCTGAGTAATTATTTCTAGGAAAAAAAGCATAATTCTTGTTATTCATTTAGATAAGATGATCTGCATGCAGGTTATGGTAAAATGAAACTTTTCCCAAAGTGACACCCTTTGGGCAGTAAAGAACATGGGGCACTAATGACTTACAAGAAATTATCTTGTGCTGCACCTGCTCTATAAGTGTGTCTGCAGTAATGAACTAGCAAACTGAGAAAAGACAAGAATGGTATTAATCACTAGTGCTAGGACTGTGTAAGCCTAAAAAAAAAAAATTAAACATTTTAGTATTCTGTGTACGTATGCCAAAATCTCTATTGATGAGATCTTTCAGGGCAATTTCTGTAAGAATGCCGTAATCTAGTAATAGAAAGGAAAAACATAACAAAACCTGTGCATTCTTAACACTGAGGCTATATGCTATGTTTTTCACATCCTCACTTGAAAGAGGTCTAATTTCCTTTCACCATCTAGAAAAACTATCTTCCAAGAACTACCAAAGGGATCCCTTACACTAAATCCAGTCCCCGGAAAACATATCCAGAAGGAAAAAAAAATATCTCCCACGGAAAGGCATGGAAACAAGAGCACAGTGTAGTGAAATTCTCAGGAAGTTAATGACTGGACCTCCTTTTCCCAACTCCTCCCTACAACATTAATAGTCTTAGCAATTACCGAGTGGAACAAACCCCTTTAACACCACCTGGTGTACTTTTCAGCAGTTGGTCTTGCTTCCAGGCCTGTCATGGCTCATTAAGATAGTACAGTACTTTCTCTCTACGAGACTGTTCTCGGGGACCATAGAATTCAAGATAAAATGAGATATGGAGGTTTTATCACAAGACAAAAAGGGACTGTGACATATCGTGCCAAGATTTTAGTATCTGAAAAAGCCACAGAAGAAAAGGTTTTTCAAGGAAGGTGATGAGTAAAACCAAACCAGTTACGAAAGATAAACATAACTTCCCAATACTTAAAGAAGCAGCGTAAACCACAACAATCTAATTCTGTGTGGGCTCATATGGGGCACCGTATTTATATAGGCTTCACTAAAGGTCCCGCTTCTTTGCTTTGCAGTTTATTCTTTCTGTGAAACTCGAGGTTCAAGTTCAATAGCTCTCTCACCTACGTGAATGATTTGACCAACCCATAAACAGGTTAAGCTTTTCTGCTTATTTCCATGGTTCAGGACATCTAAGTATCAGTTGCAAATGAATCGGCAGGCTGTCTCTAATGCTGCCGGGATGCTGCATGTCTTGGAGCGCTTGAAGGCTCATTGACAGTGCAGGGGGGCAGAAAGGATAACAGGCTTCATTCCTTAACTGCCAAGAGAAGAAAAGTGCAAAAGAGATCATGTTTTCTCTCAAGCCTTCACCTGAATTTAAAAATAATAGCAGAAGCCACCAAATTTGAAGGTAACCAAGCACTGCAATTACATTTATGAAAAGCCTAATGTTTCATTACAGTGAGGAGAACTGTGGAGTTAAAAAAAAAATAAATTTCTGGCCTTTCAATAAACTTTAGCCTTAAAAGACACACAATATATCTTCACACTGTATTTCAGCTTTCCTATCGGATTCTGTGTGATTCACTTGGAGATTTACAGCGGTTCCAAGGTCAGTTTATTTCCAACTATTTAAACGTAATGTCTGTATTGCCCAGTAATTAAAATGGATAATTTTTCACATTTCAGACTACTGCAACTGAAATTTTTACAACTTAAATGTTGAAGTCAAACTGGGTGACCATATATAATTAAAATAAACATATATAAGTGTGTATTTTATGCTTGAAGATTAAAAAGGACAAAAAATGGTAACAGGATATTGTTGCATTCATTTTCAGTGCGCCCTGAAAAAGATGTTTTAAAGAAAAAATACCTAAGCTTACAGAAATCAAAAAGGGACTGACGCAGATGCACTTGTTCAGCTTTGCCCCAGACAGTAAATCCTACGGAGATGGAGTGCCCCCTGTGGGATTTTAGTTTATTTAATTTCACACAAAGTAATTATAGGAGGTGCTTTGGTGCCATTGCTGCAATCACATAACGGCCTGATATACCAAGTGGCCCGCAAACCTTACAGTCCAGTTCAATACAATGAAGAGTTTGCACTGGGCCTAGAAAGCCGTACCTTGCAGATGCAAAGTTAACGTATTACTGCTTTGCATGACTGACAACAAATGCAAAGTGACTTCAAACTACAGAGACAAGGTTAACGTATTACTGCTTTGCATGACTGACAAATGCAAAGTGACTTCAAACTACAGAGACAACTGTTTACACAACAGAACATACATGTACTTCTGCAACTAGGAATCACTTCTCTGGAGAATTGTTGTTAAACCACAGGCATGAACCATAACTTCTCTAATGACAAAAAAAAAATTCTTTAATTTCCAAGATGACAATTTCTGATCAGCTGACAAGTTATCATTGGATGGACATTGATACCTTTTTTTTTGTTTTTGCTGGTTCTGTTCACCATGGGTGTGCATAATCTGAAATATTTTTGTTGGGTTAAGCTGTTTGCTGCGTTTGAAATTACCTCGCACCTCATTTTGGATCAACTGAAATTACGTTTCCGGCAAATAAACTACGAGCCAATTAATCAGTTTCTTTTGGACTACTTTCAATTTCAACCACATACTCATACCTCCAGACAATACTGCTTTATTGCTGAGAGGATGAACTTGTGAGAAGATAAACAACCTCAGCTTCCACCGACTTCACTTTCAGCTGTGAGTGTTCATGTGCGTCTGTTTGTATTTTTTCTTATCTGATAGCCAGAAAATGAACACGTGTACTTATCAACCACCTACCAAATATTTTTAAGTGACTTTGCATGTCATGCAGGAAAACCATAGCAGAGATAAAGATGAACAGTCTTGCTGCATAGTACCACCTAGGTTGGCATCTTATTTTTAATAGCAGCCTTCGTGTAGCTCTCAGCAGGCCTTCCAACTCCAAGAAGAAATACAGAAGGAATACAATAAACAGCTTCACTAAGCTACACAGGCCTGGTTGACCTCTGATTGCCACCTACACTCTGTATCAAACAAAACACTATCTGTGGGATGTATTCACGTAATTATCGAGTAGTGTGATAAACGTTCAAAAGACCACTCACGTAAAGTCACACAAGAAATCAAAAGACATTTCTGACAGCATGATTTTGAAACATAAGTTATATTCTATTTTAATAATTCATTCATCCGCAACATCCTTGATTATTTTTAAAGAAAAAAAGAGGATAGTAAATTACTCTTGGGCAAGTAATAATCTTTCTGTTATGTGCCAGCAGGATGAAGGATTCAACTCTGAAGTGCCAACTACCTTATGGCAGTCTGCATCCCTTGAATTATAGGGCTAGCAGCAATTGCAATTAGCAAGAGAAGGCATAATTCAGGAAAGGGCTGTTGGACCGTTTTCCAGGTCTGAAAGAATAGATTGAGAAATGCTTCAACTGGGACTTTTCAACCCCAAAGCAGATGACCAGGAAGAATCTTCTGGTCCCTCTGACCATAACAAAGGTCTGCCTAGTCAAAAAAAAAAAAAAAATTTTTTTTAAAAATCTCTTCTCTATAGGCAGACACAGTGTCTGTTCCCCTTCCCCATAAGTGCAGTGTCCGCTGCTACAGTTTTGGCAATTGCATGAGCTCAGCCCCAGATTAGACTGTTTGTGCTTGGTTATTTTCACACACTGCCAAAATTTGCTGACAACACCAGGAGAAAAAAAGGGAAAGGAAAACTGGTGATTTTCAACAGTTTATAACTCAGCTCAGCCTAAGCAGGTTTTTATGGGACAAAGAACAGAGATTTCTCTGTAGACAGCACTTTATTCCTGCCTAATTTAAAAGATTTGCTGTGAATGATGGAAACATTAGAACTTCTTAAAGAAAACATAACAAAACAAAAATCCTAGCAGTTCACTAGTATTTTTTTACAGTAGATCATGTTTGGTGATATAAATAGAGAGACCATTATCTACCTCTCTCATAATTATTTACAACAAAGTTTTTTTTTTTTTAAAGTAAATGAAAATATTGGACTTAAAGGAAGAGGGCTTCAAAATACATAGTATTTCTTTAAGGAGTGAAATTTCTTCCTTGGAATAATTCACACTTGTGCTATTCTAGTGCCACAGTATTCCCTAAGGGGTGTGAAATGATCTTCTCAGGGTTACCGAGTCAGTAGTAAACACAAGTTCTACTCTAAGAAACAGTATTTTAAATATGTATTTTCATTAACATAATATCTAACAACTTCCTATTAAAACCCAGAGGTAACTCTGGAGTCCTCTTGTTGCTTTAACACTTTCTTTCAGTCCATATCTAGAATCTCCTAAAGCAGCATTTCCTTAAGCTATTTTTCTTGTATGCTCCCCTGCTCCATTAGCTGACTGCAGGGCCCAGGCTGTTAAACTTACACCTCTATCAAATCTTAAATTTAATCAGGGCTGCTTTTGAGCACCTCAAACTTTTCCCAGTGAAGTATGCCCGAAAACGCAGAAAACAATATTGCTTGTATCTTTGAAGAGTATCTGTACAGCAGCTATTGTTGTCTGTTAAGGATACTAAAACCAGCTAACGGCTTCACAAAATTGACCGCTCATTCAATTACTGTTGAAATAGTAGGAAACATTTTAACAACATAAGAAACTTTTTGCAAAACTAGAAAACAGATGAGAAGAGTGCTTTTCATAAAAGGCATAGGCTGGGAAAGTAGGGCAACAAACAATACACTGGAGTTTGTGTAAATCAGTATTAGGTACTTGACTGGGAGTCCTCAGTAGAGACTTGTTTGCAACAGAGCCTCATGGTGAGGGTGAGTTTTTGAAGTTTGGAGCAGCTTTGGAAGCTTTATAGAACTTTAAGACAGACCAGCTATGACTAAAACATGCTCAGCTAGTTAACTATACAAACGTAATGTTTTTTCCATCTTTCTCTCCACGTGCTGACAGCATTACCATTCTCTCCAGTGTTCTTCTTCCTTCTGGGGTACAATGGATCTACCAGTTTATGCAGTTCCTGATACTACATTTCAATACAACGACTTTCCAATAATAACTTACTCAGCTAAGAGAGGTCATCATTTAAAAGAAGGGAGTAGCTATGTTAAAGGGTCTCGAGCTACAGAACTCCAAATACATTTCGGGATATACTGTACTCTACATGTATATTTTAATGAGAAGGTTTGGCAGAGAAGTTTGGCAGAAGGAATTACTGCCAAGTGATTGGATATGGGATATATCTCCAGTTGCTTTGGATTCCCACATCACCATAAGAGCTATTCTTCCCATCCCCCAATACCCCAACTCTCAAGGCAGTCAAATTTATAGCTCAATAAAGTTTTTTATTAAAAATAAAAAGTGTGGCTTTTAAGTACTGCAGTCTTCCAACATCCTTATGCCAGGTCTAGATCAGACTTGTAGCTGAATATGAAGCTGGGGAAGCTTGGCCCACTTTATACAGCACTCCTAAGTTAGAGTTTCAAGATCTAAGCCACCTCTCTTTCCATTTTGTAACAGCTGTTTTTCTATCCTTTCATGAAAAAAAAAAAAAAAAAAGAAAAGGAAAGAGGCTAGCGTAGAAAAGTTAAATAAATAAATAATGGCTCACAAAACCACAGTGGAGGAACCACTGCTGGTCCTGCCAATAAAAATGTTCCTTCTCTTCAGGGCTGGCTAAACAACTGAAAGTGTTTCTAATGAACTGCTGGCAGCACTATCCATCATTGCACTAAATGGATTCATGTCTCCCTAAACTAAGGATAACTATTTATCTATAATGCACGGTCAGAAATTAGGAAGTATTTAAGCCTTAGAAGTCTAATTCCTCACTTCTCCCCACCTCCTCAAAGCTTGGTTTCATTCAGGCCTCCTTATGTGAACATGACAAGAGAAGTCTGACTGATAGAGAATTTCAAACTCTGTTCCAGCGGTAATGAATCATCTGCATGAGTCTGAAAAATACTTTACCAGACCAGACATCTGCAGTCTGATTTTCAGCATTACAACTACCTGATACTATGTTTATCTCTTCCCTCTTTTCTTTTTGTCATTTTCTACACTGACTTGTGTCTTACTTTAAAGTAGATTATAGGCTACCCAAAGCACAATGGCACATTCACAAGACACACAAAATAATTGAGTCCCAATAATTGTTTAGGATCTTTGAAGATGCTATTGTGCAAATGATAGTAGTCTACTGCAAATGATCAGAAGGGAGAAACATTTTTGAGCTCTAAAGGAAGCGTGAAAGTAATGTAGGTAATGCCTGGTCAGAAGTCACTTCTGAAGGCTCGACAGATTACATACATAGCTGCTATCTATAGAGACATCTTCATACAGAGGTTGTCTTTAGAATGCCAGGAATCAGAGGAGAATTCAGAGATATCAGTAAAACATGCCTACAATAATGGAAAGAAACACTTACTTCATCTCCAGGACTTCCTCCAAATGTTTCCTTCTTTCAGCTCGTAGGTTGGTCAAATGGGTTTCCTTCTCAGCCAAAGACTGTTGTGTAGAGGACAACTTTGCTTTCATTGATTCCAGCTCCTGCTTAACCTTCTCCATGGCCATCATCAACTCTTCTACCTAAAACATTTTTGGGGAAGATAGAAGGAGAGAAAAAACAGTGTAATGTGATCAGCTGGAACTTACTAAATGTCAATTGGAGCGCAAAGGTTACCTGTGCATGTACACTACATAACACTTCTGTAGACTGGAAGCATCATCTAGTGCTGTGGACAGTACGTCTACACTTAATTGAAGCAACATTACAGTCTGTAAATTAACATAGTCTGGTCACTGGAACGTTACCATTACAATACCAAATTACAAATCTTCAACCTTCGGTATTTCTATTTTAGAAAATATACCACAAGGATAAAAGGATAGCCTATATATATTAAAATTACCCACAAAAATCCTACAAATTAAATGGAATAGACTGATAATATACCAAAAGTATAAAAAGCTTTCTCTATGAATGAGATATATATATTTCTCTATAAATGATGCAAAAAGAAAAACTACATATCTACTTTAAAAACAAAGGTAATGTTTCCGAAACAGGGACAGGACTGGGTTCCCATGAAGATGTAAGTAAGGCTCCTTCCCTCAAAATATCTGTTGAACAATGCTTATAGGCATGTTCTGTGATTTAGCAATATAAAAGACATTCAAAGATTGGCCGATGGCAAACAAGGTACAGCAGAACAATGCTCTTATCTTCGGCAACTGGGAAAGGTTCAGAACTAACATGAGTCTAAACTCTAGCATAGATATTACACAAATGAACATAGTCACCTTTCACTTTACACTTGGAGTAGGTTCTGTCTCAGCTAGAATTTATCATTAATTAACATGCAAAACGACAATAAATGCTCAAGTATAGCTACATGTAACATACAAAACCACCTGGATATTCTGTTAATAACTTTATAATAATGCTTGATGGCACACATGACTTTCACTGACCTCTTCCATATAGTTTTTCTCTTTCTATCACAACCAAGTGTTCAAAACAATTTTATAACATGCTTCAAAAGGGAGAAACTCAGATGCTACTGCTGCACATAATCAAACATTTATATGCATTTAGTAAGACAATACAGCACTACATTGCATTTATATCCCTGCATAACAATCCACTTGTGCTCCATCTTGAAGTGAATTACTGAAATGATATTAAGCTCAGTTTCTACTTACATGTTTTACAAAGAGAGTTTGGCACATCACTCGCTATACGGGTGCTAGAGGATGGAAGGTATTGAACATGCCACCCCTTGTTTTAATAACTCCTGTACTTCTAGAGGCAGAGCTAATAACTCAGGATGAACACAGATAACAAGATTGGTTTTCATCCTCAGTGATAGAGCAAGAAACACTGCAATTCAAAATTAGCAGCTTTATAAAAATCTAGCATAGACGTTGTGCAGTGCTTACTGCAGAAATCATATCTACTGCCACTCAAATGCAGCTGACAAGAAGCATTCTTCCTACACCCAGCAAATTAAGAAAAATTTAAAATATGCAATTATCGAAACCTATTCAAAATGTACAGCGAACAACTCATCCAGCAATCAACAGACCAAAGGAGAATTTAGTGACACATAGTCCAAGCTGGCTAGCATGCATATAACCACTAAACTTTTCCTGTCTTATTAGTGTTTAGCGTGCAAAACAAGATCAGAAACTCTGACAATTTTAAAACAAAGGGAAAACTCCATAAAAGGAAACAGAGAAATAGATCAGAAAATAATGCAAAGAAAAACTTCAGAAAAAATAAATAGCAAAAATACTACTAGGATGAAAAATGATGCCAAGAAAGAGAAAAATAGCAACTTCAAACCCCTCTGCTTATAGCAGAAAACAACCTCAAATAAACAAGCCCCCAGCCAACTGAGACAATCAAAAAGGCTTGGGTCAATCTGTCAGTTCCCAAGATAAAACAATCTTTGAAGGAATATCTTTTCCATAATGAGGTTTGAAAGATTTCTGACATCCTTCATTCCATTCCCAGTCATCAAGATCTGCAACGCTAACACCAAAGGGCTGGTTTGCTTGATGCAGATCTGTAGCACAACCACTTGGTGCTGTTAAGAAGCCATGAGGAGGCTAGAGGCCAAGAGCTAGGCAAAGGCTCCTAGAGCTCGGTGGCAAGATCTAACAGCAGGAGTACTTTGCAGTAGTGGTTATGGCAGGTACTTCCATTTTTTCGCATTGTTCCATTTGGTAATTCTTAGGTTATATTCTATATTTTTGCAGGTTAACAGAAAATTGATCTAATCATGTATTAGGAATGGCTGGAATGCAAGCGGCTTTTAAACTGTGCCAACGACAGTTCACAGAACTGCCATTACTTTCCGTCCTCTCCATCAAGTACCATTTGTCATGCAATTTACTAGACAAAATTCACCAAAAGAGTGATGACTATATTCACAATAAAGATTTCATTGTTCAGATTCATCAAGTTACAGATATTCCACGGGAGCATTTCAATTAAACTTCTACGAAACAAAACAGTTATTTGGCAGCTTATGAATTTAGTGCAGACCTCTATGTATATGTCCAGTAAGAAGTCCTGTGAGAAATGACACAGGAATATTCACTGGAAGCAAACTGCTTGCAAAGCACATCTAATTTAGCCTACACAAAACACTGCAAATCTACCCTTCATTTTTTTTTCCTGAGAGCAACTAATTCTATAATAAAGAAAAAATATTTGCCAAGAACCAGCATTCTTGGCACGCTGAGACATTTTCAGAGCCATGCTGTTGACATTTTCCATTTAACTGTAGGTAAGCTTGTGCCCTGCCAGTTACAGCTAGAGCTTCCGCTTCAGAAGGTGTTGAGAGTGCACTCTTGCTCCTCTTTTCTCTCTGCTCAAATGACAGTATATAAAGCAGAGTATATATCTTTGACTATCTACGACTTACCCATGACTCAATTTTCTGTAGACAGGCCTGAAAGGTCATCATGTACTCTGAGCAGGATAGATCTGCAGAGAACTTAAATGAAGACTATTTTTTCATTGCTTTTAGGCCCTAAGTGACCTGACCAGGTGACAGCTTATCTTTAAGGAAGAACATGAAGCTGAATGAAATTTCCATTAGAGGTGAGTCTTCGTGAGAGACTGAACAAACTATGCGGAAGAGGGCAAACTGTAAATTAGATCAGTATGGGATTCACAGTGACAGAAAAGGGACAAATTTTTTACATAGTATTACATCTCCCTAGAAAGCATGAACACAAGGTGGAGAGAAAAGGCAGTACAACAGAAGCAGCTTATCTACCTTGTCAATAGCAGCCTGTAAAGAAATAGAAGAAATGATATGATATAATAATAAAAAAAAAAAAAAATCAAGCCCTTTTCGGGAGACTATCTACCATCTTAACCTCCCTGCTCCTACAAACTCTAATTTCAGGTTCCTCTGATGCAACTGTCAATCAGAAAACAGGCCATTGCATAGACAGTGACCACACTATCTCTAAGCATGTGTTTTCTGGTAAGCTTTTCTGACCATTGGGTAATATGAAGCCAAGGACTTCCAAACAACTTTTCAAGTTCCCCAAAAGTCAGTAAAAAGACAGTAAAAGTGAAGAAGGGACTGGATATGCAAAATATCAATGAGGCTGGAGATCCTACCAACCCCCATACTAGCTGCTGGGAAGATTACTTGTAATCAGGATAGGCAAGCTCAAATTCCCACCTGTTATGTGGGGAGAACTAACGCACTACTGAAAACTTCTGAGACACAGTAGATATTTCAGGCCAGGAAGAAGGCTACATCAACTGATGTGGTTGATATTGGTTGCCTCTTAAAATCAGAGCCCAAAGACTCCAATACCTAAGGTCAATCCAGACAGACAGGCTAACTAAAGCAGCCTCAGGATCCCCAAACGCTTCAGCGTGTTTAACTTGCAACTTAGAGGCAGCTACTTTTTTCTTCCTGTTGTGAACTTCATCCTCAGTGATGAAGGATCACTTTCAGAGAAATTTTATACTGCATAGAAAATTGAAAAAGGCCTCCATAGCCCTCTCAGAAAGATAGCTCTAGAGCTTAGTTTTCTGCTTACACCTTGTCAGAGAAACAGAGCAGTTTTGGGCCGTCACCCAAGCAACAAATGCATCATGAATGCTAGTAACATGATGTAATTCGTTACGGTGGTACTGTGCAAAGATAAAAAGGCAATGGACAAAGTCATCAATATGGCAAAGAAAGGAGCAAAATTCTATGCACTTGAAAAATATTTGTAGTGGCAGAGGATCTATTCTCACTCAAGCAATCCAATTTATATATGCTATGTGCATATAAAGATAGAGGAAAAAACTAAAAAATGCCCTCCACAGACACTACAAAGGAAAATTTTCTAGTCTTAAGGGACAGGACTGAACGCATCCGTAGTTCAAATGTATATGACTGGCTTAAATAATATTTATTAAGTATAGCAAATCACTGATACACTACTGAAAAAAAAGTTTTATGTTACTGTTAGATAAGGCTCTTTCCTGCCTGTATATTAACAATTATCTCTTTGCAGAAGAGACTGTATTTCTCTCCGTTATTAATTTTTTCATAGAACCAAGGAATGGTTTGGGTTGGAAGGGACTTTTAAAGATCATCTAGTCCAAAGCTTCTTGCCCTGGGCAGGGGCATCTTTTACTAGATCAAGTTCTTTAAATCCCTGTCCAACCTGACCTTGAAGACTTCCAGTGATGGGGTATCCACAACTTCTCTGGGCAACCTGTTCCAGTGTCTCACCACCCTCATAATGAAAAATTTCTTCTTTGTGTACAGTCTAATCTAGCCTCTTTCAGCTTAAAAAGACTGCCCCTTGTCCTGTTACTGCAGGCCTTGGTAAAAAGTCTCCCTCCGTCGTTCTTATAAGCCTTTCTACGCTGAAAGGCTGCAGCAGGGTCTCCCTGAGCCTCCTCTGCTCCAGGCTGAACAACCCCAACTCTCTCAGCCTTTCTTCACAGGAAAGGTGTTTCAGCCCTCTGCTCGTTGTCATGGCCCTCCTCTGGACCCGCTCCAACAGGTCCATCCCTTTCGTGTACTGAGGACTTCAGAGCTGGATGCAGTAGTTTAGGTGGGGTCTTATCAGAGCTGAGTAGAGGGGCAGAATCACCTCCCTTGACCTGCTGGCCATGCTTCTTTTGATGTGGCCCAGGATACAGTTGGCCTTCTGGGCTGTGAGCACACATTACTGGTTCATGTCCAGTTTTTCATCCACCAGTACCCCCCCAAGTCCTTCTTGGCAGGGCTGTTCTCAATCCCTTCATCCCCCTGTCTGTATTGGTATTGGGGATTGCCCCGCCCCAGGTGCAGGACCTTGCACTTGGCCTTGTTGAACTTCATGAGGTTTTTCACTGATTCAGCTAAAGTTTAACCCATCCAGATGGTCCAAGTTATCTGTTAGTCTTGTTATTTTTCCTTCCTCATTCTTTTTTTTTTTTTCTTTTGATCACACACAAAAAGACTGCACATCAGTCCATAATTAAAAGTCTCAAAGGGCATGACAAAGGGACTTGACTATTTCACTAAGAACCCTACTCCAAAACTGGAGATACAGTACTTAACTTGCAGCAATACACAGAATACTTAAAGTTCAATGTTTAATTACATGCCTGAAAACAGACACACTTTTATGTTTCTTTCAGTATATATACAGACACAGTGGGCTATGGAATAGCTGTTTATATTCATTATTGTGTCTCAGAAGTTCCAGGAAGAATACAAAATGATGAAATTTTAGAGAATACAGATACAAATTCCAACATGAACAATTCATTTTCCATGAGCATTGTATAAATCAATCACTAGCGATCTTATTTTCAAAACCACCTCAGCAGGCTAACTTGTATATTTAAAATTATTGGCTTTCTGAACATAGACGTTTCTTGTATAAACAACAAATTAGCATTACAAGACAAAATGTACTAGAAATCTGTACTTTTGCCCAAAATGAATTAGGCCAGCAAAACAAAAAGTCCTGCAATTACAAGTCAGTAGTAAGAACACTACAATAACTGAAAAAAGAATTATAATTTCTCAAAGTGTCACTCACTCTCTCAGAGGACAGTCTCCTACTTTTCTACAGCTCTTGAGTTTTGAAACTATTTTTCATTTCTCATTTTCATTACTGAAATGATAAAGGGACGGCAACTTTCTGCATTATATTTTACTTAGTTGAACTGATTAGACTGCAGGACGGACAGAAGGGAAAGAAATAGACATGAAAAGAAAGACAAAGACAAGAGTTCTGGCTCCATGCAAACTTGTTTGGATCCCAGAAAAATTTCCCAGAACAGATGTTAAGACATGGAAAAAGCACAGGCCAGACTTAGGACTTAAGTATGTAATTTAACTGCCTCAAGTAACATATTACAGGGAGAAAGCATTGAGTCTGACATAACTTGGATTGCCAGCAGGACCAGATGGTTTGCTTAAATCACAAGCTAATAAACCTTTACACAAAATAAGAGGGAAATGAATTATGGCTTCATCATAGCCCTATTTTCGTTAAAGCAGTAGGGTGGCTTTAGGTACTCTTAAAGACTATATCCAAGGCACTTAAATAAATTCTTGGCTATTCTGAAATAAGGGAACAACTTTCAAATTCTTATAGATATTAGGAAAGGTGTTAGCATAGCTTTTTGAGAGCTAAAAATATCAGAGAAAAATGAGAGAAATAAGCAATAACAAGAAAAATCCCGTTGCCCCCCTGCCCTAGATAAAATTAAAATGTAATTTCTGGTTTGTAAGTTAAGGACAGCCTTCAACTAGGAGAGCAGCTGAAAGCTCTGCCACACCGACAGCAGAAGGGTATAAAGCAGAATGGCTCTGCCCCGCCACACAGGCTGGAGGTCTGGCTCCAGTTCAAGCCCCTCTTATTCACCACCAGTGCATGAGCATGCGTACACCTGTAGGTGGATGGAGGAATGCGTCGTGGCTGCTGGCTTCTCTACCATGGCAATGTAAGCACCGCTAATCCTTTTGAAGCAGATACATAAGGGGTTAAGATCCTTTACCTTTGTTTTTATTCTGTAATTGTAGGCACTATAAAGATACCCTAAGATGAACAGATGTTCACCTAAAGAAATCTTTCTTCCCTCCACTATACATATCACCCTATCGAATGGCTTCAGTTGTTCTGCATGGTCACTGTTAATGAACATTGCCATAAGACCCTATGCAGACAAGTGAAAAACATTTTTTGGTTTTTTTCTTCACTACCCGAAATTCCTTAGTTGAAGATCCTATCTAAAGGCACTCAGAAATAAACACAGCAGAAAACCGTGCAATAATTAAGATGTTTCTATACATCACATTTACCTCCATCTCAAAGAGGCATCCAGATTTATAGCACCCCTTTTGCCAAGGTCAACTGTGTATAGTATTAGAGGGCTGTGGCAGACTGCACATTGAGAAGTTCTGTTGTATTCACAATAAAGAGGAGAGTTAGTGTCAAAACTGTGAAAATGGCTGGTGGATTATCAGTTCGCCAGAGGAAAGGCAGGCTCTTCTGATGATCTGTAATATACAGCAGTAATTTTAGGGATTAACTTTGTGTTTCTTAACATTAGCGTGTGACTTTCTTAAGTCTTTGTGTTTTTCATATTTATGTTATTAGGATTTTGTACATTCGGCATCCCTGATAAAATACAGTGTTTTGGTGGCTTAACAGAACTGGTGCCACTGTCCCATTCTTACATTATTAACTGGGAAAAAGGAGAGGAGAACGATAAAGAGAGGAGACAAAAGACTACGGTCTGAAAAGCTGCAGGATCTTGTAGTTGAATGCAAATTTTCTTATCACTGTGAAAGTGAGATACTTGGACAGCTGATGTCTTTTGTTTCCACGAGTTGGTCTCTCAACAAAATCTTTCATTATAAAAAAAGCATCTGATAAGGAGTTAATGCTCCAGGCTGCTCCTTACTGTCTCCACTGATGGCTCTAGGCAATGAAGAGCACCGATATCAGACTGATGGGATGGTACCTGACATTGCAGTGTTACTCCTGTAGAGCCCACAGAAACAGAAGTAAAGGAGTCTTTGTCAAGGAGTACCTTACCTGTGTATCAGTCAAGAGTGCTTTTTGCTCATACTCTGAGAGCACTGAACTCTTGTATGAGGAAGGAAGAATCAAAATTCATATATGTTTGGAAAAGAGAAAACTCCTGAGCCGCCAGACTTCAGGACTGACTAAGTCACAGCTGTGTCCTGTTAGGATGTTTGGAGGTAGCTTTGACAGTTGTATCTCCTAAATGAGGGCCATAAGCCATATAAATAAGCAATGGCCTACTGCTGGGACAAGAGCTCTCAAGAAGGAAGCAATAATTGTCTCTGCTTAAGATATACAAAATATTTGAGTCATGCCTGGAAAAAATAAGTGAAAAACTGAATTCTGATTTCTACTGAGGACAGAAACCTGTTGTGGCCTCTGGTATCTGGAAACTATAACAAATTACAATTTTATTTCTGCATGTCCCTCAACAGGAACCATTATACAATGAACTATTCTCATTAGGCTTTTTAATCTTTGCAACCATACCAAAGGAAGTTGTCCTGTTTTGTTTTACATGGCCCTACAGTCTTAGCAAACTGTCTTGTGTTTATCTTCTGTGGCTAGCAATGAATCTCTCCAGCCCCTTGGGAATACAGCAGCAATCACTGCTTCAAGGGGTAATATACAATTCAAGGGATAACCATCTTGGAAAAAAAAAAAAATATCGATTTTTTCACCATTTTAAAACCTCTACAGAGGCAGAGAAACTAGAATTTAGCACATTTAGCACATTCAGCAGAGTTTTGCACACACTCATTTAGCAATTTGTTACATCCAAGCAAAATCTCTACAGCTGTGATTAATTCTGATACTCCAGCCACAACTTCACCTTTCTTAGGGTGCATGTACTCTGTGATTGCTACTAAGGTAGCAGTAGCAATTGAGCCAAAGGAAGCCTTTCAACTCCGACTAATTGCCCAAGGATTTCAGCAGTTTTTCACAAGCTTTCTGTAGATCATGCTGATCTCCATTTTGCTGCATTTTAGACAGTTTCAGGTTAACTAGGCTGCGTCACCATGGCAGGCACTTCAGACATAACTGAATAATATTCAAAGTAAATGTTTATTGCTGTGCTACATAGCATAGCATAGCTTGTCACTTTATATAGCATTGATTGCTTCTCCAAAGAGAAAAATTCTGGGATGACGTATTAACTCTCTATAAGTAGTGAAAAAATGGTATGCTAATTTCACATAAAACTTTAACACTCTTCTACCAAAAGACATTAAGGATCATGGACGTAAATACATGAAAGCACAGTTACTACGTGAAAGCACGTGTGCTGCCACATGAAGGTTGAACACGTGGCCAACTGAAGTAGTAGTCTCATAGGCAAGCTCAGGAATGTTTCCACCTCTACTAACTTGTGGAAGCAAATCTTTAGCATTGTAGCTAGCAGAAAGCAAATAGCAGAACCTAGACACAATAACTAAAAAGTAATCCCACCACACTGAGCCAATTGAACTGAAATTCAGTGAAGGGTTTGAAGGGATCTGATGGTAAAGAGCAGTACAGCAAACTCTGGAAGCTTTTGTGTGAGCAGGAAATGTTTCAAAAAGAAGAGGCATCCTCAATTTAATGAACTTCAAGTCTGTCACTCTTCTGTATTTTCCTAGATAGGAGAACGGTCTGGAAAGGAATACAGTTTCTTTTCTTGCACTTCATGTTTTTTGGGGAAAAGTCAATTATGTCAGAAAAAGAGTACATATTTTTCAATCTATGAATCTAACGTACAAGTCTTACAAACTTTTCTTATGCTCTAATCTACATATTATTGTATCACACTTGCATCTAAGATCACAGTTGAAGAATGCAACTGGAAAATGGAAAAGCGATTCCAAATGAAAAATCACAAGACTAGATTTAAACAAATACTAACACAAGTATTTGCTTGGGTACTCAGAATTCTAAGCAAATATACGTATAACCAAATCTGCAGGACTTTCTCCTTCAAACCAGACTTGAAGGCAACTCAAAATTGATTTTTCTCCTGAGCCACAACAAATAAAATACTATCTAGAGGTAGGCACTTGAGAAAATAATATGATGGGTAGAGAGATGTCTGGATAGAGCTTTGTCTAGAAAGAATACTTGACTATAATAAAAGACATAATGTGAAATCAGTATTTATCTACTAAAAAATAAGAAGGAATAAAAATCCAGGCAAAATGATCTTAAAGTTAGCATTTGCACCAAATTTCTATATAACAGTTTCCATCAGTATTTCTCATTTCATTACATGGAAAGGTAACTCACATAGAGAAATGGTCAATGTATATTTAGAACAGAGGTTAATTATCCTTTCCATCATCAAATTTTGCCCACTTTGCAACCTTAAATGAGAGCAACAAATCAAACAAACCCAAAAGATTTAGAAGTTTTTTCCCCTACAATGTTAGAAAAATACCTCTGTCCCAAAGTCTTCAGGCATGATTTTCTATTAATCATTTTTTTTCCTATTCATTCTTCTCTACTGGAGGCAAAAAAAAAAAAAAAAATCCCTCAAGCCCCCGACTAGGCACAGCTGAACAGATCTAAGACAGAAATGAATAAAAATTCCACTCGGTTACACCTCTTAAAAGGTACGTTATTGAATACAGAAGGAATTGCATACTGAATCACCCCTCCCATGTAAGGAGTGTGACTCAATACCAATCTGGATATTTTTAAAGGAAGAGGCTACATAATCCATTTAAATACCTGAGGAGAAGTAACTTTAGGAAGAAGTAGTGCTTCTAAGACTGCAAACATATTCATTGACAAGGACACAGTGCAGAGTCAACTCTACCTAGCCAAAATGCTTTCTCGAACCAATGGAAAATAATGAGACAAAAGAATGAAAAAAACCCCAACTCTTGAAAAACAATGGCAAGACTATACTTCAGGCTGACAACTGAGTTAAAAAGCTCTTAAAACAATTTATATCAGTAAAATAAATTAATATATAAGTTTTTAGCATAGATTTTTTGTTTAATATTAATTGAATACACAAATGACGTATATACACCCAAAGAGAAGGTAAACTGCTTCAAAAAATCAGCGGCAAGCAATGAGGCTGCAGCACCTTCACCCCCAAACCATACCTTGGATTACTGCCTTGATCTCCAATCACTTGGTTTATTAAACTGTTCATTAGGAGATATAGAAGAAGAGACAAAAACATTCATTAAAAGCAAAGTGTTCAGCATCTGTTACAGAGCAGTCAGAATTCTGATGTTTCTACGGTGCTCAGAGAGCACCTATAGGTAAGTGGTTCATGAGAAATTCCACTTTATATTTTCCATTTACAGGGACCTCTAGGAAGTAACTTAATGTGTCAGAATTGTGCTGTGAAATACTTCCAACACTAAACATCTTTTATAAAACATTTTAGATCTATTTCAGTAACCAAATGCTCAGCCAAAAGGGTACGTGTTTTAATTTATTTTGCATTTTTAGAAGATAATTGATAGGATAGGGTCCAATATATAATAATTCTGTTATAAACGTAGTTTCTATTCTTACAAGAAAAGGTAGTCTAAGTAATATATGCTAGAGGGTTAAAACAGGACCAGAATGGCAGTCTGGTGGAAGTGCAAATGAGGGGTATCATTCAAAACTTGGCTAGAATTTCTGTACTGTAACTTAGGGGTAAGAGAGAAAAGGCTCCTGGAGGCTGTACTGTATGTTCAAACCTCTGCAGACCTCATAATTACAACAGGGAAAGCCTGGTGAACAGGAGGTGGGGAAAAAGGAGAGAACTGTGCAGGAGGATCTAGTTGAGTTATTAACCTATTCCATATTTAATATTCCTTAATAGACAGATAATGAATTTTGAAGTAGGCATATGTGCTAGAGAATTTTAGGAGTCTTGTTATCAACATATTTTACATGTAATAGCTGCCTGAAAGAATATTAAAGCCTACTGAAGTAACTAATAAAGATAGTGAGTGAAAGAAATTGGCATAAAAAATACATTTAAACAATACATTACTATTACAATATTCAGTATTTTGGGTTTTTTTCTCAAAAGGCAAAGCAGAGAAACCTGCCCTGTGTAGGATAAAAAGATACAGTGCATGAACACATCTATAGCTATTTATAGGTCTACATACTTAACCTCATTTAAAATTTCCCACTGAGAAATAGGAAAAAAGTTGATGGAAGGTGTCAAGATTAGACTGCCAACTCAGAAATTTCAGTTTAAGTAACTACTTAATGAAGGAAGGGAAGAACAGGTAATGGCCAGTATTTCATGTGTTTACTTGCCATAACATTTTAGGGGAAGGAGTTAGATGTTAGCTGGTACTATAGAGAGTACACTTAAGCAGAGTTGATATTAATGAGAGAACAGAGCTGCACTACTATCAGCAGAAATACTATTTAAAATTCTAAAACCTACTGATTTTCAAATTTGAAGGAAATAAAATAAGATAGAGAAACATATGTTATGGTCAGGCAGTGCACCAGCTCACTCACAGAAATAGCAGCCTATTGTAAAGGCCACAATAACAGCTTCTGGCAAAAATATTTTTGGTAATAATACTAAGCAATTCCTGCCTCCACTTCTTAGCCCTGTCCCTACAGTTAAATGCTTCCTCAGATGTGACTCAAGTTCTGTGTGGGCATCCATGAACCAGATCAGCAAATTGGTTCACATGAAAAAATTCCTTCAAAAAATAAGATAATTCTTTATCATGAAGGAGGTCACTGCTCCATTTCACAGCATGGCCCCAGAAAGAGCCAGGCTGGGAAAACTGCAGGGACATGTAGTGAAGAAAGGGGATGGAAGTGCATGAAGAGAGGGACGGCGTCAGCATCTTAAGTCAGTACACATTTGTGAGCTATGCCCTCCAATAATCAAGGCTCAAAATGCAAGTAATTCTTATGTTGTGCTCCTTGAGCCAAGGACCTGACACTACTTATTATTGATAGACACTGAATCACAGAATCTGAACTTCTGTTCCATTTTATTCCACAAAAAAGGCCTTATTCTTTCATGAAGATCAAAATACATTTCCAGCATTCTTCTGGGAATGGTGCTGATTGTGACTAAATTGATATATAGGATAACCTCCTGCCTCCCGCTGCAGGAGGGTAAGATGCACCAGCAAAAGAAAGTTTGTGAGCAAGACAGGGCCCTTCGTCCTCTAGGAGTTTCTCCTAGGGAAGTAAAACTACCATTGTATTTTTGAGCAGGGAAAAACTTATATTTAATTCTTTCTTTTTTCTAAGGAATGTAATGATAGCTTTACTAAACTAAACTCAGATTTGATTAATTCAGAACAAGTGCCTGGATCTGCATTTGTTTTTGCCATTTCTAACACAAAGAACTTTATGACACAAGTGTTTAGCCGAGAAATCCTACCTTCAGCCTTACGGAGAGTACTTAAAAAGAAGTCTCCATACACCTTCTGACCTTCAACCTAGGGGGCTGAACTGGAGGGATTAGCCAGAGTAGCACATAACCCCACAGCTGTAAGGAGTTTACAGTAATGTTTACATACAGGATTCAGCAGGCGCACCAACAAAACCAGGTGAATATGTTAAAAAGAACGAACTTGAAGAACTTTCAAGTCTTTATATCTGTGTAAGACTCCCTCATCTGCTTTCTGTATAGCAGGGTTTCTGTTATACAGAACAGTAAGGTTAACAAAATTATGCCCAATCCAATGGGTTCATTGCTCCTAGCAGCAAATGCCTGATTTTAGTTTTGTAATAGATGAAAGAAAGAGCAAGTCTAAGACCCTGACATAAACAGAAAGCTTTAGTCAGCTGGAGACATCTTACCACATCTAGATTGTGTATTAACACAGTTAACCCACTGCCACAGTTAATACACACTGCCAGGGTATTTTCAAACACTGGATTAAAGAGAGCAAGATTTCAATCTGAAATGGTTATCTGAGAACCATGAAATCCTGCATAGCTTCATGGACACTGTAATTCCAATCTGAAGCCTGTAAAACAGCAGGAAACCATACATCATGAGATGATGGAGGGTAAGATTACACAACACAGGGCTACAAAACCAACATTAAATATTGGGGCAGAGGTACATACGCATGAGATGTCCTCATACCTTGAACCACTTAAAGCCAAAATGGTTGACCTCATGCACTGATTCATTAAACAGCTTCAGACAGGCAGTGAAGTGGCAGAATGGTAGAAAACAAGATAAACAGAAGAGAGGAAAGAAAAAGCATGCAATTAAAAGCAAATTATCATAATTTGGATAACATTAACATTTTAAAATCACATATTTCATTCATACTTAGTCTAAGAATGATCCTAACCTCTTATTGTTTGTAGAATTCAAATGATTTGCAATTAGTATCATATAGAAAACAGAGCCTTGCATTTTAAAACTCTAAAGCTATTTAAGGGTGTCTTTCACAACTCTACAAAGAACCTCCACACAACATAATAAAACAAAGAGGGCATTCTTTTAAAGTAATTGAAGGAATATGTAATGAAGAATATTTGAAGGGAAGTCTCCTCTTCACCTTGGAAAAAACAGCTACTTGCCATCACTCTATTACTTGACTGTATTTAATCGATACCAAAACAAAATCCTGCTGGACAAAATGGGGCACAGCAGCTCTCCCAGTGCTGACTGGAACAAGATGCTCCAGTTGCTTTTCCTTCATGCTGTCTTGCTGGTCATATTTTAAAAACTGTAATTGTCAGAGTTGGCAGTTTAGTTCTGTTGGCATAAGACACCACTGTCAATCAGTGATGTACAGTCATTGACTTTTCCCTGTTCTGATCCCATTGCTCTCCTCCTTTCTCCTCCTCACTTCTGTACACACTACTACATCCAAATTAATTTCTTTTTCACGATACTGTTGCCCATCATATCCCACCAATCTTTCCCTCCAAATCTTACGCCTCTTGGCTCTCTTCCTCTCCTCTCAATCTCTCTCACCGATCCTTATGGCTTATTGACCCTCATGCTGCACATTTCCCTGCTGTGCCTCATCTTTCAGACTGTACCCCCAATTCCAACTCTCTATTCACCAGCTATTTCCCTTTTTCACCAAGCTCTGACCATCCGATCTCATTGTGTGCTTCTCCTCTGGCTTTGCTGATGAATTCTTTCGAAAAGCCTCCTTACTGCCAAACCTGAAATTTGTGCATATTCTCAAAGCGCTATTTCTCTTTCCATATTCTTGTAGGACGCCTCATGTATAAATAAAACTTCACTTCTATGACAACAGTTCCCTGTTTCACTAAGCCAGACTTCTCTCTTGTCCTCTCCAGAATAAATGTGCTGCTAACAGCTCACAGGGGACAGACATCTATGAGGAGCTCATGCTTAATAGGCTAAAAAGGCGTCCTTTCCATCCTGTGACTAAAATCTTCACTACTACATTTCTTTTCATCTAGGACAGAACTTTATATTTTTGTTAATCTTGATAGTATATTTGACTCAAACCTCCTTTAAAAGCTTATTTTTAAAAAATTGCAGAGTCTCTTTTATGGAGTATCTCTAATATAAGACTTTTCTGACTTCATCTATATAACTGAAGCTCTTTGGTAAGGTTCCCTCTGTGCCTGGATCTACGCAAAAGTCTTTCTTGTGCAGGTTATGCCCATTTGTGGGGTAATCTCCTTGTCTGTAAAGATCATGTTAATGCTACAGCATGCCCCTTTGCTAGTGAATCAAATGTAAGCCACTCATCCTTTGCAAACTGTACTCCACCCACCTTTCACTTTCAATATTAAGATGACCTGTGATCATCCTCTAATACAAGCCTACATCATGTGTGCATAAAATTTGTAAATGTTCATCTTTGTGTTTACTTCCCTACCTTTAGATACTTCTAACCCCTACAAAATTAACAGACTGCCTTCTTCAAAACCTTCCCCTCAAAAATTCACTAAGCCTTATGCATCTTGTTCTGCATTTCAAGCACAGACATCACAAAAGTGAGTTCTACAGGCTTCTAGGTACTCAAAGAATATAAAAATGGTCACTTTGTCTTGTAAGAAAGAAATTAAAACATGATGACATCCTAGGCATCAAATCACATACTATTTTGTTTACTTTTGCATCTCAGCAGAGAAACTGCTCCTTTGTGAGGTACATATTTTCCTTTCAAGAAGATCTAATCTTTGATGTGGTATTCACTACCTAGTTGACATTTCTATTTCATGCAATTTTTTTAAAGGCTACAAGAAGTTTGGAAAGAAGGCATTCTTGAAAGTGAACTCTACAACATTGCCTAGGAACCTAGGGTACAGCAACCAGAATTATCTGCAATATATTTATCAGCAAACAGCTGAGCTTGACTCCAGCCTAAAGAGAAACAGTTGCTTTCTTCCTGAAAACTTGGATTATTACAAAGATATTTATAACTTCTTTGTAGTTAAAGTATGTGATGTAAGAATACATGTTGGAAAAAACCTCTTAAAATGTTTTTAAAGTGCAGTTAGTCAGAACTTTTTTTTTATTTAAATAACAAAGAGAAAGAGATCGTGCCATTGCAATGCAACTGACCAAATGCTCCTGTTTGCTAATTACAGGCAAGTAAGGAACAGTGAAAAACACTGAAGCGGCTCACAAAAAGCACAATAAGAATGCCAGGTTCAGCTTCTGCTTCAATAGCTTTATCAAAATCTCATGGAATTTTATTCACTACTTATGGTATGGTTTCTTGATGATTACTTACGTGAGTTAAAATCTGGCACATACACGATTCTTCAGAGTATCTTGTCAGTGGCACAGAATCAATTCACTCATGAAAGTTCACACTTGTGGCTTCAATACACAAATGCGTATTTTTGCTTGGCTCAAGCCAAGGGATTTGTTATCCAGTTGTTTTGCAAGTGCAACAAAACGGTGGTCCATAAACACAACTACACTAATAAAAATCATTGCCTTTAAATACATTCAATGAACAACATCATGAGCTTAAGTATGCTTGCACATAGGAAGACAGCTTTGACAGGCAAGACTGATCGGAAGAAAAAAGAGTTACTGCTTAAAATAATATTTTAAAGCTCAGGATATCTTATATTTCCTTTGATTTCAAGAAAATCTTACCTATGAAATACAACTTATCATGAAGGCTTTGCAGACTTCATGAGTTCTGTTACCTAATGTTAGAACAAAGATATAGGAGCATCAAACAAAACCAGCTGTGTTTCACAGTAAAGCAGGGAAAATCGTACTTTACTCTCTGGTTACTTTCCCAAGAGGACTACCAGTGACTTGATAAGATTGCAGACCTGTTTCTCAGCATTGATCCTGGCTGACTCCTCTTGTGCTAGCACCATTTCCCGCTCTGCAGTTATCTGAACACTTTCTCTGAGTGCCTCTTCCAATTCTTCAATCCGATCATCCTTTTTACGTAGATTGTCCTGGAAAATGACGGGAGACTAGGTGAAGACGACTTGTTTGGAACTACAGCCTTTTAATCAACCAAGTTTTACGCCAACCAAAATGTGTTTCTCCCTCCCAAGGCGCAACTGCAGGCAAATTATCTTCACACAAGGGAAAGAAAGATGAAGCAATGCAAGAGTAGGAGGAAGACTACAGTAAAGAGAAGGAGAAAGCTAGCAAAGCGGAACCTCAAAGCAAGAATGCTTGCCCTCCGTCTTGGATATGCTATAGTCTTGTCAGATTATACAGCATAGATAAGCAAGGGTTGGTAAATAAAGATTAGTAAGCAGTTCCAAAGAAGCGTAGAAGCCAGAATTGGTGGGAAGGTAGCAGGCATTCAGCATTGCCCATTTGCTCACGCATTCACCAGCAGGCGTGGTAAGAAGGGAAACACAGCACTGCAGTTTGGCATTTGCCATTTCCAGGTTAAGGGGGAGAAAAGCAAACATTAACCCACAGAGCTTTCCATTGCTGAGATTAAGTCTTTAAGGAGTTTTTAATCAAAAACTCTCTAGGAATTACGAAGGGTTCACCTGGCCTGTCTGAACCTCAGACATTCAAGTATCAAGACTCCCTTAAAATTTATTCTTCGATTAAGAGCATCTTCACAGTTGCAAGTTCAGATGTCCCACATATATTCAAAGACCGTTGAAGAAAACTGTATTGCTCCTCAGAAAATGTACTGCTTTCTTGGTTTATGCAAACAGTGTAACTTAGAAAAACGATATACAAAATTAATGGTATTGTTATTTGTAACGGAGACCCTCACTTTAATATTGCTAGGAAAATAAAATATCTCCTGCTTCTGCTGTAGCAGCTTGGACAAAAGACTGCAAAGCAGGCTGTCCTGACAGGTATATATGAATGCCTTGGACCGTGGCTACTTAGCAAATACATCAGAAATGAGCAGCTTGATGGAAGATTTCTGCATTTCTTATCTTGCAGATCAGTTTAGATCATAGGGTTCAGATGAGATATTAATGCACATTTAAGTTTCCAAATGCTCTTTTTAGCCATCT
>NW_009258554.1:1883387-1971092 GCF_000687185.1 Egretta garzetta
TCCCTTTGTTTTCTGCATTTTGTTTTTTCTTATTTTAGAGGGTCAGATTTACCCCTTTGTCTTCTGTCCTTTTGTATTTAGGACTCAAATTTTCCACTGTTTCTGTGAAAGTGTTTCATGCCATATACAGAATAAGGAAAAAGATGACTGACTTGGAAAAAAATTCATAATGCAAAAATTAGTCATTGGAGTTTAAAGAATGAACCTGACATTCCTTAATTCCTGCTTTCTAGGTTACATCACCAAGAATACTTGCTGTATGAAGACCATTTCTGGCAGACTCAAAACTGCCACTTTCAATGAGAGTTTTCCAGCAGAGATGCAAAGCTTTGTATCAGACCAGTGCACGACTTCTGGCACAGCTGCCCCTGTGTAGAGACAGGCTAGTATTCAACCACTAGCATCGGCAGCAGTGTTTGTTAGGCTCTGGAGGCAGAGGAGCTTTCTGCTGATGGTTACTTCCCAAAGTGGATTCACAGGGCAAGCAATTGCCCATTTCTAAAGAAACAAGTGGAGAGATCTTCATTTCACAAACAGGAATTGCAGAACACGTTTTCAAATTTTCTGAGTCTTTCTGAAACACTGAAAATATCTTCCAAAGCTACTTTATAGTTATGATTAGCCTGACCAAAGACTCATCAAAAAGAAGAATAACAAGTTTACAAAAAACTCAGCACAGAATATTAATGATGCCAGACATGAAAAAATATTTACTTCCCTATCTGCATTACACAATAACTATCAACTATACTTCTCGATATATTATTCATGGATAGCCAAGAAGTGTGGAAATGTAGCTCTCCATTTCAAACAACAGAAGTGGGAGTGGTTCATTTGAACAGCTGCACGTAAAATGGAAACTGCTTTAAAATAAGAATGCCGGATAAAACATTCTAACACGTAAGGTATGTCCACTCTTCATCCCAGGCAAACATTTAAGAAGTGTATTTGACACTGTATTAACCATGACACCATATAGTGCACTACTCCGACAGGTGAACTTTTGAGGGACTGGAGGAAGAACAATTGATGGTACCAAAACTGATCAAGACAGTGCAACATTACCTGCACTTGAAAGGTCTGCATTCATATCTAATTACTTTTCCTAAAATAATACACAAAATTTTCCATATACACTAGAGGGTCACAAGTTAAAAAAACCCAGTGTTGATTTACAAACAACTGCCTAGAAATTATGATCTTTTAACTTTGGTCTAATACTAATAACCCATCTAGTAAGGACAGATTAGTCACAAGATTTCACTTTCTGTCTCAGACAAACCTAGCTAAAAGATGTGCACGTTTACTCTTGTAATGGTGTCACAGTGTGGGTAACCACCTTACAAAACCACGCTGATGCCTGGCAGGAGTAGCAGGCTGTTGCTTAGCCAGATAGCACCTCCACTAGTGCAGAATAGTCTCAAGACACTTTTAAATAATGACTTTTTCTAGCTCTTTGATTCATGACTAATTGATTAGCATTTGAATTATTAGTTTTTAAAATACAAGCTGCTGTTTCTAACAAAACATACTAATAGAGAAAAAGTAAATAAAAACAAAGCAGCATTTGCCTTTTAACATACCAGCATGTTTTTCCAGTTGTTTAGCTCTAAACTCTGAAACGTGACAAGCTCATGCTGACCTTCAACCTGGGCTGCTGCTGCTTTCCTCTTTTTAGTTACATGAGGAATTCTATCTTTATTGTGATAAGCATTAGACTCTGGAGAAAAACTTCTGTTAACTATAACTACAGTTATAACTTTTTTCCTGCACTGACTGATCCTCTGAAGCAGCGGACTAGAGTGCAACTTGAGTTGCTTCATACATACATTAGAAATGACACTGAGGGCAAATTTATCTTCCTGTATTTTGATAAAATTGCAGAATGACAAACAGTTGCAGTCTACTTTCATGAAGCTTATACAGATGACTATTCAGAAAGAAAAAAAGAAAGTTACTTACCTGTACAGTAACTGGATTCTTCAAGATGTATCACCCACCCAAATATCTCCATGACCCTCCCTCCCTCTCCTCCTGAGTCCCATATGCATGAGATTCCACAGCAGAGATGGAATTAAACTGGGATAGAGGAGATAGCTCTGCCTTTATGCTCACTGGTGGCAGCACAAAGAAAATTAAAAACCCATTCAACACTGTGGGAGTGCCAAGAGTTCAGGCACAATAAAAATTTTTGCTACCCATACTATGATCCTGTAGCCAATTCGTATGCAAAACTCATTCCAATATATGTCCATCTGAAAGCCTGAAAGGAAAAGGAGGTGTGACTGACACACATTTCTGGGCTTTTTCTTTCACTTCAGGAAGGAAGTGGTAGGATGTCCAAGTGATGCATGTTAAAAGGATGTATCAATATAATCTATCCTGCCTTCGTGTGATGTGTAATCTGCCATGAAGTTTTATGGAAGTGCATGAAATAGTATATAAGTTTTCACTGAGGCATTTAGGTTCAATTAAATCTGAGGTATCCTGGCAAACTTCTTTACAACTGTGTCTTGAACTAGACTCACAAAGGTCTTTATGGCCTTACTTCACTCTTTGAATTTTGCCTGTGTACTTTCATAGACCAGAAGGGAAGAACACAGTACTGGAAGTGTTTCGAACTAGGAATCAATTATTTCTTAAACAGTGAAATCATTACATCATTCCAAGCCCTTATTCCTGTGAACTATTGCTCTTTCTTATCATCTATTTCCTCAAGAAGCCATAACCTAAATAAAGAAGCTAATGACAACAATCTCAGTCCACTCTAGATTGAATAAAACCCTGCCCAGAAAGAAAAATCCTCCTTTGTGGAGGAGGATTTCCAGTAGATAAGTGGAACCTGGGAACTCAGGACTGTCAGCTGCCTCAAGCACTACTTAAAGCTTCCTCCTGGATAGAAACTGTCATTTAGTTATTGATACAACAAATTCTTCACCAACATTTGGAGGCAGCCCATCTACAAATGTTAGGAATCTTTCACAGTTAAAAAATATGAAGGCCTTATGAACTGCAACTCTAAAGTGCATGCTGGTTGATTAACATGAGAAGTTGAAATCTTACTAAGCTTCTTCCATAAAGTTGTCTTGCTTCCTGTCTTTGGCCATGACCAGTACCAAATGCGAAAAGGAAAAATTGGTTATGCTGTAGTCAGCCCATTACTGAGGACTTCTGGTTTGCCATTTCTGGAGTCTACCAAAAAATGCCAAAAGACTCTCACTAAATTATGGAAGGTGGGTTTCTGCAGTGTTGGAAAAATAAAGTAACAGAGAGGCAAACTACCATGTGAACAGCTGCTACTATATGTATTGCTGGGCATGAACAAACAGTGGAGTTTATAGAATAACTACAAATGCTAATGCTAGTAACATCAATGTTGCATACAGCTGTCTTGATGCCCTCAATTGGTAAAAGAACTGAAGTATCAGGGGTTACCTGTGATGAGGAAACCTCTGTCTGCCTAGGCAGAAGCTGAGTATATCCAAGTATTAGGTTTATATGAAGTCCTTGTTTCTCACAGAGTGAGCCAAAAAGGGCTTTTTCGTAAGTACCACAACAGCATATATAATTATCATGAGTTCCTGAATGAAAGGAACAGTCTGAGAGCTCAAGAGACAGAAACTGCCAAGCAGGAGCTCCTTGACCAACATTTCCTCATCTTTGGAGAGATCGGACCTGAGATGCACAACGACTGCCTCATTAGGACAACATATGTCAACATTTGGAAAACTGTATCTGCCTATGGGTTGGAATTCAAGCCTGACAAGTTGCAGAAATGCAGAAAAGTAACTACAGAAAACAAAAGGAGAAAAAACTGCAGTAGAAGAATTTCATTCCACTAGGGGTTGAGAGGAAAGTGCAACAAAGCTGGCCACAAGCACTCCATTTGCCACATTGAAAACACGAGGAAGAGCAGAAGGTGATGAGTACATTCTCTTAAGCATACCACAGTGGAAAAAGAGAAGATGTGTACATCCAGAATATGCATGCATGTGTGGATCATCAGTTGCAGAAAGAACAAAAATATATTTATAGCAAAAAGAAAACGGATAAAAATTATTTCCAGACATGATAAAGATAATTGAATCAGTGCATTAAAATTAGCACATTAAAAAAAAAAATAAGGAAGCCAACAGGTTGTGAGAAATGGCCAAAGAATTTTTCTTTTGAAACAGAAAGGTAGAAAATGTAGCAGTGTTTGGACAGCATTGTCTGTTAGGTATCATTGCTGCCGTGTAGGAGAACATTCAAGAGTGATGCAGGACTATAAATGATGCTGCTGACAAAAATACCTGCTCTTGTGTACATGGGAACAATGCACACATTAGAAGTTATGTGTATGGACAAACACTTAAAGAAAATCATAAAACGTACTCAACTACAGAAGTTAATAAAATACAAAGAATAAAAACAGGCAGAGAGCTGCTCTAGCCTGCACCAAGTCCTCATGGCTACCTAATTCATTAAGAAAAAGAAAAAAACCCACCCAGCTAGTAAAACGTGTGTAAAATAACATGACAAATTTATGAAGGGAAACATTGGTATCAAGATTACTTGTATGGAAACTAACTGAAGTGGCAAGCATCTGTAAAAAAATGCTCTTCTCTACATGCTAAGAAAATAAATATAGAACTAATTCATCCATCTGAAGTTATGTGAACTCATTTCTGTTCTTAAACATATAGGTCACAAAGAAGCGGCAAAAAAATACAGATGAAATGGCAACGCTATACAATGGAATTAGCACTGAATATAGCTATCGCTAAAAGAAATAAGTTTGAGGTATGTCAAGATATAAATAATGTTCCATATGTGACACATATATAATCCTAAGGGCAAAACATGCACGTATTTGTCCCTAAAACATATTCACATGGACTACTCTGTGGTCCATGAAAACTGGAAAAGAAATATACCAATGCTAAAGACAGACTGTAATGGGTAACACTCAGATACATGTATATTACTCTTAATGGCTCTAATTTAAATGAAAGGGAAGTGAAAGGGGAGAAAAAAATCCTTAGTGAAAACTTAGTGAAGAGAAATGTTTAATTTGTCACATTGTCTATTTATATGTCTATAAGGACATATAAAGTCCTTAACAAAACTTGTGCATACTGCTATTATTGCCTGAAAATTGCTACAAATTTATTGTATACATTTGTATACATTGTAACCACTGTATAATGTTTCTGGACATTATACAGTAGGTCTACCAAAATGTGTGAACAACTCCAGCCATTCACATTTTTTTTCTTCCAAGATATTTATGTGCTACCACTCAGGTGTATTACTTTTTAAAAGTGCTTCTAAAACATATAGCAGTTTTGTTCAACATCAGGAGCCATCTGAAATACACAGAGCTTGGGGTAACAATAAGAAAGGAGCTTAATCAATAGTAGTTGAATTATGTCCGTAATAAAGCTCTGTAATTCCAATATCCCTCTCTGCTACTGAAGAGGAATTCCAGTGCAATCTACATTATTATGCATTTCTTGAAGGAGAATGGAGAGGAAGGAAAGCAAAGAAAAGGACAGTTATAGACACACTTACCCAGGACAGAAGAATTCCTATGAGAAACTAGCAACGTCTCTTCCTGATAGCTACCATGCTTTTGTCACTTCTTTCCTATTACTCCAAGCTTGGCGGTCCCAACACAGCCATCAGTAGGTATGTTGGGTTTGTATAGGCACTTTTCATTAGCAACAACCTAGACAGACTAAAATACCTTGCCAATACTAATAACCAGGTTTACCATTTAGCAGCTCACACAGGGTGCCAACAGCTTTAACATTTTGCTTCAGCTGTTGCAAATGACCACATTTATATTTATTAAAACCTACAGGGACCGTGCTTCTATCTAACCACAGTGGGTCACTGCACAGACTATTGGAATGAGACCCAAGGCTGACAATACAGCTGTGAAAATGTTCTGAAGCAAGCAAAAGTAATAGAGATCTGTAATTGTTACGGGGTTTTGTGGAGGTTTTTTGTTTGTTTCAGGTTTTTTTCTGGTTTTTTTGTTTGGTTTTTTTTTAATTGGGGAAATGCTACTATAAAAAAGATTTCTTCTTCACACATAAATCAATACTATGACTCAAGAGTCCTTAATTGATACGGGATTATAGCAAAAAGCAGTGGCAGTTTTAACTAACTGCACTATTAATACGAAGCTAGAACCCATAAGTTATTCCCTTGATACAGCCCTGCTCCTCTGAACTCTCCCTGTCGGTGTCAGTCCTGTCATCATCACTGTACTGATCTATCACGGTAGCTATAAGACCTACCTTTCTTTGCTCATTTCCAATCATTCAGCCAAAAAAAGCAGCAAAAGCAGCATGCACGGACAGCCACCTACAAAAGTTCACTTCTCCTGTCTTCCCTCTTTTTCATAGCTGAACGTACGACAAAAATTGCTAGTGATACACCACCACTGAGGCAAAGTTTACCCAGCAGTTGATTCCACTGAATCTCTCTCACGGTCTCAAATTCAAAGGGAATTCCTGCAATCACCTCCAGTCTCATATATTCATTCAAGTCCCTGATGCCCCTTCCCTGATTTTCATCGTAGTAGAGTAGCTATTGGATTTGTGCTAGCAATTGCTTCTTTTAAAGCAGCCATCAGTTCCTGGGTAGGACTAACAATCTAGCGAGATGCTAATACCAACCACTATTCTTTTTACTTAATGTAAAAAAAAAAAACTAAACCAAAACCCCAAACATAATTATTTTCACCTTTTCCTGTCTCCCCAACTTCAAACTAGAGATCATCAAAACAATTTCATGTCAGGATTAAATTATCAACGTTTCTCACACCATCTGGGAAGACCCCAACCCCCCTGCAATCCCCCTGGAAGCCAGATACATCAAATGAAGTTAATTTCAAGGACAAGAACTGTCTCTGTCCAGTCTGGATTCAGCTACTGACCAAATATACACACGTTTTGCCTAAAGTATTAAAACTGGTTTCTGTTCTTAATACCTTGAGCAGTAAATGCACAGATCAGCTTTACCACTGTATCTGGAAATCTAAGGATACATTTGAAGAGAGGAAATAAACGTACTTATGGCTTGGATACAATTACAGAAACTTTAAAAAATGTCAGCAAGAAAAGGGTCAGGAAGAATGGAATGACTTAGATGTGTAACAGCAGTCAATTCATATGCAGGTATAGAACACAAAACCCATTAGATAAAATTCATAAGAATGGATTACTGAAAATAAAGAGTTGGGCATTTAGATACTAACATCATCAGAAATAACACTGAAATGAAGTGTTTGAAAAGCAAAGCTTGTTGGTGTATATTCAGTGTTGCACTGATAGTAGCATTTAAACAGGCAACATAGCACCACAACATTCCTAAAAATTACCATTTAAATTCAGTGGCATAAAAACCAAAAGGATGAGAAAGTGGAAACTCTTCCCAATCTGAAAGTTAGAGTAGCTATTGGATTTGTGCTAGCAATTGCTTCTTTTAAAGCAGCCATCAGTTCCTGGGTAGGACTAACAATCTAGCGAGATGCTAATACCAACCACTATTCTTTTTACTTAATGTAAAAAAAAAAAACTAAACCAAAACCCCAAACATAATTATTTTCACCTTTTCCTGTCTCCCCAACTTCAAACTAGAGATCATCAAAACAATTTCATGTCAGGATTAAATTATCAACGTTTCTCACACCATCTGGGAAGACCCCAACCCCCCTGCAATCCCCCTGGAAGCCAGATACATCAAATGAAGTTAATTTCAAGGACAAGAACTGTCTCTGTCCAGTCTGGATTCAGCTACTGACCAAATATACACACGTTTTGCCTAAAGTATTAAAACTGGTTTCTGTTCTTAATACCTTGAGCAGTAAATGCACAGATCAGCTTTACCACTGTATCTGGAAATCTAAGGATACATTTGAAGAGAGGAAATAAACGTACTTATGGCTTGGATACAATTACAGAAACTTTAAAAAATGTCAGCAAGAAAAGGGTCAGGAAGAATGGAATGACTTAGATGTGTAACAGCAGTCAATTCATATGCAGGTATAGAACACAAAACCCATTAGATAAAATTCATAAGAATGGATTACTGAAAATAAAGAGTTGGGCATTTAGATACTAACATCATCAGAAAATAATGAGTTTAAAAACACTGAAATGAAGTGTTTGAAAAGCAAAGCTTGTTGGTGTATATTCAGTGTTGCACTGATAGTAGCATTTAAACAGGCAACATAGCACCACAACATTCCTAAAAATTACCATTTAAATTCAGTGGCATAAAAACCAAAAGGATGAGAAAGTGGAAACTCTTCCCAATCTGAAAGTTTCTCACTTCTTTGTATGAAATTCCATTTTTTTCTATAAAAGCCTGAATAGTTCAGAGGAAAGAGAAAAATAGTTATTGTTTTTCTTTAGCCTTAAGTATTCCAAAACAATCATCTATTGTTATCAGCTTGCAAAGTTGGAAAAAGGACTCCCTGGCTCTTGTCTTCACTCATTTCTTTTCCACGTTCCAGTATTTAAATTTATTTAATATCTGTTTGAACAGAAGCTTGTCCTTATGTTTACTATCTTCTTCCTTTTCTTTACCTTTTCTACTTTTGCCATCTCCTTTCTGTGGTGGATGGCCCAGATCATTACACCTTATTGAAGAGGTGAATGCACTGCTGATGTATACAGTGGCACAGTAGTATTTTCTGCTTTGTCATTTAGTATTTCTCAACACTGTTTTTTTTAATAGTTCTTCTAACCAATAGTATTTTGATGAAAATATTTATTCTAATTCCAAGATTGTTGTCATATGGCAATATAGCTAGATCAGAACCCATCACTGTGTACACATATTTAAGATTGTTTCTCCTGAGATATATTAATATGTACTCACATTGAACTTTGTCTGCTATTTTATCCATGAATGAGAGTTATGAGATGCTTGTGGAGCTATATAGGTTATCTTTCAGTTAAGTATACTGAATAAACCAATAAATAGAATTCAGAAATTTAGAGACATTTAATCTCTTTTACAGAAAATATTACATTTGCCATTTTTAATCAGATACATTACCTCAGCGTAAAACAATAATTCTTCCATAGCACTAGGGCATAAAGACATATGCAGTTATAATGCAAAAAAACATTTACAGTTTAAGAATACTCAGTGGTTCTTCAAAAGAAGAAAGAAAAAAGTACATGGGTGGTGATTGGCATGGAGAAGAAAGCTGTGAACTAGAAGGGCATAGATAACTGTTGTTGGGACACTGAATTCCTTTAGCTTTTATTCCCTTGCTTTTAACGCCCTGTTTGGAAAACCATCCGACCAAGTTGGGCCTGGTGTCATCTGCAAACTTATTGAGAGTGCACTAGATCCCCTCATCCAGATCATCGATAAAGATACTAACCAGAAACCATTAGTTAGAAACCATTTTCAACACTGCAAGTAAAAAAAAAAAAAAGCTTGTGTGAGAGAGAAAGAGAAGGAAAAAAAATCAGAATAGAGAAAAAATGCAAATATATTGCCATTTCTCAGGCTCATGAAATAAGACACCAAAATGAAAAGAGAGCTGTTCTTCCCCTTGAATGTACTCCTATTGTTTTGCTTAAATCTGGCCCTCAATTTTTTCTACTCCCAGGAGAGATCTCCTCACAGGAACCACACCATGTTGTCAACAGTTACATTAATCTCTCTGACAGTTTTTAGGAAAGGAGTTTGAACTCAGATACTA
This sequence comes from Egretta garzetta, assembly GCF_000687185.1. Classification (NCBI taxonomy): domain Eukaryota; kingdom Metazoa; phylum Chordata; class Aves; order Pelecaniformes; family Ardeidae; genus Egretta; species Egretta garzetta. The sequence goes on from NW_009258554.1 coordinate 1,893,103, forward strand.
ATCTTGGGGGGAAAAAAAAAAAAAATCCATGCAAAAAACATCTAGTGGTTAAGGTTGTTGGCACACATTCAGCTGTCCAGTCTTCACTGTACTTAGTTTCTGGCATATCATAAAGGGTACCAACGCTGCTCTTTGCCAAACAGGCAAGAGAGTACAAACAGCAGGTTTCATCTTCCACTGACACCTCATGTTTCTGCAGAAAAGACTGGGTGAAAGTGTGTCTGGAGACTAATATTCCTGATGGATCACAGAGAAACGTTAGGATGTAGGGAGTCCTCTTTCCTCTATTAAAAACTCTCAAGGCATATAATGGCTTTCCCTCACTACAAATCTCCATTTGCAGTTAAGGAAATACTGGGATAATTGGGAGACTGCCGAAAGCTAGTTGTAAATAGTGACTTTCATGAAATTTTTCCAGCTGCCTGTTCAAAACTGCAGAGCATTTTTACATTATATAAGACAACAGAGTTAAATGGTTCATCTTTTTTAAAGATGTCAAGGCAGCGAATATGTCTAACCTGAACATAATAAATGTATGGTAAACTAAACCATAAAGTGAAAACAAATAGAGCAGATGGCTAAGTGTCTACCCAGGGATATGCTTATCCATTCTAAATGTCAAGTCTCTTCAAGCTTAGTTTCTGTAAATGTTACGGTAACATGTATTCTGTAAGGAGTGCTCTCTTCTGGTCAAACACAGAAGAAGGTAATTCCTTAACAATATATTTAATGTCATAAACATTGATTATGTAGAAATGACAGATTCTGTCTCTATAAGAACTGCCACATCAAACCTAAGAACAAGGCTTTATATGTATTCTGATATTCAGAAATGTATATTGTATTTTAGATGGAGGAAATACATCTCCCTTCTCTACTGACACAACTGAACAATTCATAAAGCAACAGAGAAATATGTTTTGAGACAATAATGTTCATGTTCAGAAGTACATTATTTTTGTTGCTGCTTCAACATGCACCACTGCACACATGAGCAACAACAGTTACTCAGACCTTGCAAACACTCATCAGAAAAAAATGCCTTTACTAAAACTGGAGACAGGGCTATCCCCACAATTTCTCATGGCTCACAGCTTACATTGTAAGAATAGTAACACACCTAAATCTCACACATTCAAGAAAATTAAGAAATGGGCGAGGTAAACTTATACTTATTTACTGGTCACCCATACTACTATATACTCTGTCTGTACGCAGCTGTTTGGAGAAATACAGAGATCAGATTTCGGTATGGAAAATTAGGAAAATTGGTATTGGAAACAGACCCAGGTAAATACCCTTAGGGCTTAACGTGTACAAAAGTTTGTCCTGATGAGCTTCCTTTCAGTAAATGGAGATTTTACTGTCTCACAAAGTCCATCAGATCCAAAAGGATAAGAGATGAGAAGGACTAATAATCCTAAGAACAGGACCTCACCTGAGCAGATGCTGCAGGACTTAATTTCATTCCTTCTTGTTTGTCAAGATAATTTTCCTATCGTCTCCTGTTTATTTTCTGGCAATCTGTTAGCAAGTCTTCATGCTCTTCCCCAAAATAAAGTTGCACTTTATGACTTCGATAGAGAAAATGGAAGAAACCTTCTCTTTTAGCTAGAAGCTAATTTTTACGTGCACTGCTGTCTTGCTGAGATGGAAACCCAATAGTGTAATTTGTACATGAACATGTAATTTCATGATATTGCTATTTCATATTATCCACTAATTTTTGGTACCGTGCAGTATTTCTCCACTATTCAATGAACTAGCATTTCTTTCTAGTCCTGTTTCTATGATGTTAAATGATAAAAATTATTATGGTATCAACATTGTGAAAGTTCCTATTAGAGAGCACTGTGAGTGAAGAATACCATACCTGAGTATTGTCTATAACTACTATAGTACTTCATACAGATAAAACAAAATATGAAGTGAGGCTCTCTATGCATCATCCATACATTATCTATTTCATATAAGTAGATGTATCCAGGAATATGATTAATTATGAATTTTTAATTCCCCCCCAAAATGCTAAAATTCAAAGTAATTCCCCCTGCCCCGAGAAACTTCCCCTCACTATGAGTCACAAAAGCCCAACTAAAAGGTCATCATTTTTGGAACTTCTCCCAGACATCCAGGAAAGTTAGGAAAAGCTCTCTTGACAGGGAGAGTTACAACATGATAAGAGTAAGAGCTAGTTTTTCTCCAGGCATCTGCCGGGGTTAAATATTTGCTTGTGTCTACAGTAACTGCACATACTGTGCTGAAAATCACAACCCTCCATGCTGCAACTTTTGTTGTATCTTCTGTAACGTACTGTAAAAGCTGATGGAAATTTAAATTGTTACTGGAATGTTGTATTACTAACAAAACATGATGTGTATTAAAGTCTCTACTGCATGTGTATATCTTGTTTTCTAATGCGTAGCCAGCTGTCACAGAATCTCTCAAGGAATAATTTTCATACATTTATTCCATTTATATTTTTATGAGGCATGACTGTTCTTTAGAGCTTGTATTTGTTCATACCTGCTGCATTTTCATTAACAAAAGTCCTATGTAATACTGAGAGACAGACAGTACAATTCTGATTCACATGATCTGTGAACTCAGAATCATATTTTTGCTTAGTTATTGAGAGCATATAACAATGTTAAGTTTCATCCTTTATGCCGAGCTAGGAATGATCTGGTGACTACCAAGAAAAAGTTACCTCTTCAAAACATGCTAACAAATTTCTTAAAAATTGACTTGCAAAGCAAATTCATATCCTCTTTCAGCACTTTATGTCATGAGCTCTGGCCTAGAGGACAGAAGGAGGATGACCTAGAACTGAATATACCATTTAGTGAAATTATAGCCACCTGCGTAGGTGCTAATGGCATCTAGTCAGGCCCAGGGAACATGAACACCTACAAGGCTGGGCAGCACAGAGAATTATCCAGGGATAGGGAGGCCAAAACTTCTCTCTGATATAATTAATGTCTTCAAAGTACTGGGAGAGGAAGAGAAAGAAAAATCTGAGCTCAGTGAGAAAATATAGGTCTGGTACGTCAGACTGTTCTCTGGAATAAATCCTGCAGATGCAAGATGGCATTAAAGAATAGATTTCCACCAGCTGAAATGAAGTAGCTGACAGTTTCACGGGCCTTAACATGTTGAGCTGTGCTATCCAAGGGGTAAAGAAAGTACTCTCCACTCAGCTGGCAGGCAAGGCGGGAATCTGATATGGCAGTGGTCTATATGGAAGAGAAATTAGCCAGGAACTCAGCACTTGAAATTCACTTATCCCAAGAAAACATGTAACACTATTTAACTAGCATAACCAATTTGCTTCAAAGCTGATGATGCCTAGAAAGTTATGGAAGAAATCTTGAACTTTAAGTTTGGAAAGCTTTTCTGTAAATCTAACCATTTCTTCAGAAGCTTTGTACACACTGTCCAAAAGCAAGTCCACAGATTAATTAGGCAAGCACGAGCACTAACAGCTGAAAGACGACAAACCATCATTTTCATCGTGGCATGGTATTACCATCAACAGATCAGATGAAAAAACTTCAGTCACCCTACCCTCAAGATCCAATCATAGCATGTCAAGAGGAAATTCTTCAGTAATTTAAGACCAGATGTACTGGGCTTCACTTGGGCTTTCAGATTTTTGAATGCTGATACCGACTGTGTGTACATGCTATGATACCTCATAACAAATACTTCCTGATATTTAATGAATTTAGAAGGTTCACTTGATGAGAAGGTATTTGATTAGCTAATCATTTCATCGAGCTTTGTCTGGATCCCAGTAAAAGCACGACTGAACAAAAATTTGCACATTTGTTTAGACTGAAAATTCAGTTCTTTCCACTAGAATGATGTTTCCTATTTACTGCTCAATATCATAAAAGAATTATATAATCACAAGAAACAAAAACATACACTTGAATATATAATTCATGGATTAGGAATTACACATTAAATGATCTAAGCCTGGGTGTGGAGAAAGAAGAAAAAAATTAAGAAATGTACTTGGTGTGACAGCTAAAACTTTCAAATATATTTTACACAGCTTTTGGACATATAGTTTGTCAGCAGCAATTAGAAACTGATGGATAGCTGCTGTAATACAGATCCAACAGTACACAACTCCATGCCACAAGATATTCTGAAATTCCTCCTAAAAACTCTGGAAGATGCTGCAAAAAAATATACATGCTACCTTCTAGATGTCAGTTCCAAGTACCCATTCAAATATCATGAAATTTCAGTAAATGTTACCTTTCTAGGACAAGAAAGCCTATCGATTCCTTTTCACAATAGCCGAGCTTTAGTTACTTGAAGCAAAAACTTTCTACTCCAGCCCAACAGCTTGTTTTTTTTATCCTGCTTATAGACCAGACACTCGTTAACCTCTCAGATCTCTGGAGAGTTGTGGTTTAAGGGAACCCAGGAGGAAAAGACAAATTTGGAAAGCCATTTATCCATCTCACTAGAATTGAGACATTATGGTTTTCATTCTTCCCCCACTCCCCAAAATACCAAATTTCCATCATCAGAGCTCTCTGAATAAACGAACAGTTTGTTACTGGACTCAGGAAGAAAGAAACCACATGCCTGTTAGGGACAGAGAGAGGAGGAGTGGAGTATGTGCTTGGGAGCGTGTTTATTTGACTGGATTGCAGACGGTCAACCGAAGAACATGCAGATCATATATTTTTAAGCATTTCATAATGTCTTATTATTAATTCCAGCCAAAACCACCATGACCAAAATTATCTGAAATTGGTGCTTGTGTGTCCTGACCCCAAAGCCAACAATGGTTATATAAAAAAAATAATTTTAAAATCTTCGTTCCTCTTACGTTTTAATCTTTTTTTAATCGATTAGAAGTTGCCTTTAGAGTCTATGGAGAAGACAGGTCTCCATAACTAACACATCGAAATGTGGTCCTGGGTAAATTTTACTTCCAGGAAACGAAAACGTTGCAGTCCTTGAGAAAGGGACGCTATAAGCAGAGGGCTCTTCTGAAGGAAGGAGTTTTTATTGAACCTGTCACTTGTCATTAAACACTCCATATTTCACCTTAGCCTGATATTTTCATTAGAGCATACAGACCTTTTTCATCTGTGAATGAAAGCATTCCCTTCAGCCTTGTGTTGAATACGGGGAAAGACTCTCTAAAATTGAGCCCACCCAAACAGGACAATTAGGTTCACAAAAGCAGGAAAGGCACTAGGGAGAAATCAAGTAACATTAATACTATGATAACTTATACATTTCATTGTTGACTATCACAACCCACTTCAATCTTAAATTCTTATGTGCATTTAATAATGTTTATTTTTAATCTCAGAAATGCTTGCATGTAATTATATAGAAAGCAACAGACACCAGTGCAGAATAAATCACAACATAAGCAAAGTGGAAGAAAGTATGTACTGCTGTATAGACATCTCTAATCGGAAAACCTGAATGTAAAAAGGTAACAGTAATAAAATTATACACTTTGACATCTTTGTTTCCAATTTTAGCTTCCCTATTAGACCACCAACCTACAACAAAGTAACACTGGAGAAAAAGAGAAAACTATGAAACAACTTGGCTTCCTCAAAAGAGACAATTGGTTATTTGTTTCTCGTTCCTAGACATAAATTCCTTACTTTGAAATAAAAAAAAGAGGAAATATTTAGAGCAAAATTACGCTAACTATGCTATCATAGTTTTATATTTATGATCCCTCTATCGCTAAAACACTTTACTTAAAGAATTGGATAGTACATTGCAAGGACAACTAAATCTTCTTAAACAACTCTGATACAAAGCAGTACCATTTTTTGCCACCTAGTTTCTGAGGAAAAGCTGCCTCACCACTGCCACCAAAGCTGTACAATCTCTTTGAAATATCACAAACTGGTGTTAAATAGTTTTAACACGACTTAAATTATCAGTATCCAGAACATCACTGTCTGTCCATTGCCATGTGCAGTTGCAGAAACACATTACGTAACTTACTGTTTCAAAAAAACCCCAAACAACCAAAAACAATGCAAATAGGAGCTGAGAGAAAACAAATTTCAGGCTTTTTCCAACACATTCCATTTGTGTAAAAGAAAGAAGAATGAAAAGGGAAAGAATAATTGTGGGGGGAAAAGCCAGAAAAGCAAGCCACACCTCTTAAAATCTGAAAGTGCTACAGCAGAATGAAAAAGATGATCTTGTGGAATGGTATCATTCGACAAATACACCACGCACGTAATTGCAAGACAAATGTCAACTACTGCTTATCTTTTTAAACTTAAAATATTGATTTACTCAAACGCCAATTAAAAATCTAACAAAATATTGTATTAGTTTTAGGAACTTTTAAATGACATTTCACTAATACAATGAGAATTGTGTTATTTGAACTTAAGCTGCTGCATATCGAGAGCCTTGTGGATTGCCATAGCATCACAGCCACAAAACCCATTAGCAGATGTAGAAATCTCACATCCCAGCCTTTTATAAAAGCCTGAAGTTATGAAACAATTTTCATACACTTGGAACTTAACTATTTCAGTGCCCTGAACATACAGGACTAGAACTGAAGGGGGAAAACCACAAAATGGTGCATCTGAAAGCATTCCACACGGACACATATTTCTGTAGTTCTTTCAAAAGTTCTTAAAGAATTGAAACCATCCCCCTGGAATTCCACAGAACAGAGTAAAGAAGTATCTGTTTAAATTAAGGAGGGGATTTATCTTTGCTAGTGAACTATTACGATTTATTCTATGTCTTCATTGTAGATGTATTAAGATATGTAGCTGGTTACAAGAAACAGGATTTAACTTAGGATAACAAAGGACAATACCTATGAGAAGGCCTGCTCTTTAAAGATTTAAAAAATAACTTTCAAAGCTCTCAAGGGTAGTTTACTGTTTCCATGTTTATTTTCACTCACCAAAAGCAAAGTTATTAATCACAGGCAAAATACCTATTATCTCCCCATTTAGTATCATGGTATCTTTGCTTTATTTCATGGCAATGGTTTAACATATTTATGACAGCACTTGAAAACTTACCTTTTGATAAACCACCTATAGCTAATATCAACATATAGCACACTGAGAAATATTTGACTTGCTTTCATACTGGTGACTTTCATATGCATAGGTAGACTTGAGGTAACTAGGTAATTCTGCAGGGCAGCAGCATGTTATAGTTTCAGAAATGAAACAAACTGACTAGTAAGCGTACCAAGGATTCATGAGGTAGAGTAGGATTTCACTGTCAAACAAGGATGAGTAAACACAAAAAGCCCATGGTCCTCCAGTTACCTCATAATAATTTCAATTTACCATAGGAATACTTACTTAGTTGTCTTTCATGTACTGAAGAAAAGGCACCAATATAAGGTAAAACCAGCTGGGAAAATATACAGAACAGCTAAAGAAAAAGGCTGTTAGAAGAGCAGCGAAGAAAGAAATGCCACACCAATCTCAATGCTGAAATGATAAAATTATTTCAATGACACACTTCATAACTGAGTTGACAGTTAAAACTATTCTTCCCTTTTATGAAAATGGGGTAAGCTACAAAGTCAGCTGAGGGAGGCAGCTTTCTTTGAAGTGCTCTGGGATAGATGCATCCTTTCAATCAATCAGTAACAAATTTCTTAGGTAACAGCTATGAAAATGGATCGGGGGTACAGCGGAGAGCGATTGGCCACGTTGCTTTAATTGAATTCCTATGTTACCTGAAGCTGTTGGGAGCTGTCATTAAGATTATCCTCTCGTCTCCTGGCCTCCTCCAGCATCTGTGCACTCTTCTTTTTCTCCACTTGCTCTTTGTGCTTCAGATTTGCTACTTTCTTATTTTGATCTTTAACTTGCCTGTAAAAGAGAAGAGCACTCAGAGCGTGGTCCAGAGCACGCTTCCCGCCAGCTCCGGCACTGGGCAGCTGGACTGGGGAAGGGTGAAACTCTCAAGGACCATCACTTCATTCGTAGAAGGTCACCAACACCAAACTCATCCTTCAGTGTTACCCTCAGCTGTTAATTCAGCCAAAAGAATGCTTTGTTTTGCTCATTACCATTAACCTGAATGTGGAAATTTCTGACAAAACCACCTTAATTATTATTTGGTATAAACTGTTAATCAAAAGATGCACCTGCCCTCTTGTGACTATGTGCCACATGGAAATGTTTTCACTGTTCATACATAAAAGTACATATAAAAAATGCAGACATTTAATAGCCTATTGTGCTTTGGGTACCACTATATCTAATGTAAGGAATATATGAGGATTAAAAGGAAAAACTAATGAAACCTGGCTTGAATATAGAGGACTATCTACAAGATCTAGGCAATCTGTCTCCAGAAGTAGAACTACTTCTTTTCAGCCTCGCTGTACTTGTTCACTAGATATTTTGAGGGATTTCCTAGCCTTTCTTTTTACAGAAACAAGCAAGTAAGAACAAACTATTTCAGAAAGTGTGCAGAATTTCCTTTTCACTTGCATCTATGAATTATTTTTGATGATCCTGGCAACTACCATTGCCTACAGGCAGACAGGGTTTGGCCTTTCTGGGCATTAAGACACATGGAGTATTGAATCTAATTACAGACCCTTTAATCTCAGCCTCCTGACCACAGAGAACTTAAGTCTAAACTTTTAGTCCAATCAAAACAAAACAGGCTAGCTTTGCTTCCTCAGCCCTTTTTCCATAATTATATCTGGAGTTTGGATTTTGGAATAAAAGACAGATTCTTCAGTCGTAAGATTTCCCCCAAACATCATGCAAGTAGTAGAGACGGCTCTTTAATTTACTGTTTAGAAAGCAGAATGATATACTAGCTTCCTATCTGGTATGTTATCCACACAGAGAGGGAAGAATGTTTCTTCTGTATTTCAGAAATACTTTTAGAACAGATCACAAACAACTCTGATCGCTTTAATATTTTCTTCAGAACTCACAACAGAAGTATGATCAAGAACATATCTCTTGGTGATATATATGTTCAAATTCTGTGGCATATGGGTAGTCAGTGCTTTGAGTTCTTCGAAAAAAGAAAATGTAGGTTCAACACTGAGCTTTTTGCAATGTAAGCCAACTGGAGCTGGGAAAATTGCAAAGACAGCAATTTTTCCTTGGTGCTAAACAAACTTCTATTAGTGTGAAAAAGTGCTGATGGCCTCCAGAGACGAAGAAAAAAAGGAAAGTCCTTTTTCTGATGATGTTGAAAAATTATTGGCATACTTAACTACCTTGTCCAACAGTTACAGCTGATTTGAGTCAGGACGCTTTTTAAACACAACCAGTATAATTGTTAAGTTGTTCTAACCCAGTGCTGCACACTGGCAATGGGCTCATTGCCCAGTTTAAAAGCAGACTTGTTCAGTGATTAAACAACTTATTGGAAATATTACATTGGCACCAACTCAGCTTATACAATACACGGTTCTATCTGTCCAATAAAACAAACATAGAAAGTACAGCTAAGTTAATGCAGAAAATTAAAATATGTAAGCCCAACACATTCAATGCCACATGAGAATTCTTATTCGACTTCTAAATTAAAATTAGGGGAATTAATTATTTTTTATAAACTTGCAAGCCCAGATTCACTTATTGGGGAACTGGTCTGTTACTGTAATCTACTGGTTAGATAAGAGAAACAATACTAATAAAGCCACAACCCTCATCAAAACACGTCTGAAGTAGATCAACTCCTGCGTGGTCCAGAATGTCTTCAAACAAAATATGTATTTCAAAGAAATGAGTAATTATAAGGATACATACTATTGACATCCACCTTCTCATGTCTGAACCAAAATTAATGTCTTTCTAACATATTAAGGAGATATTCCAAGACAAACTGAAGCTTCCCTAAAGCAGTTTAAAAGATGGAAATCTTGAAATTACCTAGTGCTTGTAATACTCAGGTCAATCCTCATAGCCGTCATACTGTTTGGAAACTTGAATTCGTGTGTAGGATACAACTATCACTGTACCTTTGATGCCAAAAAGCAACAAAAGTTGAGCAATAAACCTTCCAAATGATACAGGTATCTGTGGCATTACCTAAAATTTCCCCAACTTTTTAACTATATAAAGGGAGAAGGTCACGTGAAACTTGAAATCTATAAATCTGTAAGGCTTGCAGTCATTTGATTCATGAAAATACATCTCATCTCAATGCCCATGGTACCATATGATAATTCTCATTTTTACAATACTTCATGCAGATAATTATGTAAAAGGTTTAGCATATACAAGCCCAGAGCCCCTGAACATTTGGAACATGAAAGTTCTATGAAACCATAAAGAATTCATACTGTGATTCTGTAAAGAATCCTCTTTCTTCTGTCAGCTAACTTTCAGTCTTCAAAGCTAACATCAGAGAATCATTTTTTTTATATATATAAACAAAAATAATAGAATATTTAAAAATACACACACATATTTTTAAGATGAACGGACATCAAAAGCTTGATTAATAGGAATCACCCAAATCACTGCTCAAGAAGACAGTTCTGTTACTATTTTGAACACTGAAATACTACTGATGATTGTTATAGAACAATTTCGTCTTCACACCACCACTGAACAAAGTGCAGAACTGGATCCCATACTGAACTGGAACAATAAAATAAAATATGGAAAGTATGCATCTTAAGCGAGCACAGTGCAGCTGGTCCATTCTATGAGGAGATAGTCAAGAGGAAAATAAAGATTTGTCATAATATATGTGCACAAGGAAGCTAACTAGGACTGCAGAAAGAAACAAAGATCTGGAAATCCCTCAGTTTGAGCGCTTAATTTTGTAAACGTAACGTTCTTTTAACTCTTTTGAATGCAATTACACATATATATAGCACATAACCCTGACAAAGGGATAGTAAGGTTTTAAAGAAATCCTTCACCTGTAAGAGTATTTTCATTAAAACTGAAAAAACTGCACAAGATTAAAGATAGTAAAAAGAGAATTGATTAATTACAATTATGGCAACAGCTTAGAGATTTATGAGTGTTTTCTAGAAAGCATTAGTGTTAGCATGTACAGCAACTGAGTAAACACCAATTTGCAATGTACATGTGGAATTCTCATCATAAAATAAAGAGCACGTGAATTTCTGACAAATACAGAACATCATTAAATATTACTCTAAGTAGATCTTCCTACTGAAACATCTCTTTTAAATGGGACTACAGAGGGAGAAAGAATGCTGGTGATTGTAATAAAAATTGGAAAATAAAGCTTTAAAGAAGGATATCACTGGAACCAACAGAAACAATAACAAAACTAACAAAGGCAAAACTACCTCATCTCAGAAGACGTTTATTCTCAGAGTCACCTTCAAATCAAATAATAAAAAAATGTTCTAGTCACATACAAATGAAGAAAAATCTAATGAGAATGTTTATTATGTTGAATTACATTGAAGAATTCCACTCAATTTGGAAATAACAATTTGTTTTGCAATTTTCAGATAATTACTTTTTTTGAGGTACGGCTCCTAAAAAATTTAGCACTCAAAAGTGAAAATTTTTTCCATTGCTTAGAATCTTTCTCCATTTCACAATATGTCATGCCAACTACTGCTACAATGGCATATACTAAAGAAAAGGACGTAAAATCAAAATCAGGTTTCTGATTTAAAAAAAATAAAATCCAAAGTCTTTCAGCTAAAGACAGGCCAAGGTTTTCAGAATTAATCATTTCACATCCTTTGATTTTGGGTGCCCAATTTAAACCATAAGCCTGCTGAAAAAAAAGTAAGATTTCTCAATCTGGACACTGAAAATAATTTAATGACTTATCCTTTTTTTAATGAAACAAAGCTGCATCACTTAAAAAAAGCCACACCTTTCCACTTCTCTGTGAAATTCTTGAATTTCCAGTGATGAGGTACAGCTGAACACCATGGAGAATAAATTAAAATAATCGCAACAAACTATAAAAACTTTCAAATTAGAAGATTTCACATTTTAAAATAATTTTAAAACAGGAAGATTAATATAACCAGTGGACCATCAAGCATTCCTGAAAAGTGTAAAGTCACTTTGTGGCCTGAGAGTCCTTTGGAAGAGTTTTCCTCCGTAATAAGATTAATTGCTTTATAGGCCCTGTTATTTATTAAGGATTTTATGAAATTAAATTTTTCTCTACCAATGTGAATATTTTTTGCATTTCAATACTAATCTCATTATCCATCAGCATATATAGCTGTTAATTCTTTCCTCATATGGATTTTCATGCTACATGTTAATGTAACGTAAGCTATTATTCTCATCTGGTTATATTTTCTGGCATAATGTCAGATGTTCTTCTTGTAAAATAAAAGGTGACAAAATGTTAACTGAAAATGTGCATAAGTTAATTTGAATTTATAATTATATTTTAATATATTTTTCCTTCACAGTTATGTGCCTAACACACAACGGTGTTTTTATAAGAATACATTTACAATGCATTTGAACAGCCACAGAAGCTTACCTTCAAGATAAAATGGATACACACATACTATATTCCCTGATGAATACACGCACTAGGAAAAAATATCCAGATCTTGTGCACAGCTATAGAAACAGCCTGCCTCATTCATCTGGCTTAGGTACTCAGAAAATATTTCTATGTGCCAGTCAGCCATGTCAGAAAGATTGTTTAGCTCGAGCCTTCATTGACGTAGCATTACCACCACCCACAGGACAGTCCACTGTTGCTGCAGCTACTAATCCTGATGGACAGATGGACTTCATTTGCTTTAAAACACACTTCGCTCCCCAACATAAGTTAAACTGATGCAATAGTCAACTTTAGTGAAAAAACCTGCAAAGAAAACTGTATGTAATGAAGTAATAGATTATTTAGTTTAAAATTGCCAATGTGCCTTGTATTATGAAACATTAGATTCTACAATGTATAATATAGAATCATAGAATATCTCAAGCTGGAAGGGACCCATAAGGATCATCAAGTCCAACTCCCTGCTCCTTGCAGGACTACCTAAAACTAAACCATATGACTAAGAGCGACATCCAGATGCTCCTTGAACTCTGATGGGCTTGGTGCCATGACCACTTCCTTGGGAAGCCTGTTCCAGTGACCCACCACCCTTCCAGTGAAGAACCTTTTCCTAATGTCCAACCTGAACTTCCCCTGACACAGCTTCATTCTGTTTCCTCATGTCCTATCACTGGTGACCAGCGAGTAGATCAGCACCTCCTCCTCCACTGCCCCCCTGGAGGAAGCTGATATCATTGCATAAGACCTCTAAGCACTTTGTAGTCCTAAGAGACACAGAGGAGTACATTTATTCACTTGTGGAACGAAATGGAGCAGCTATCTGAAAGACTGTAATACTACAGCAATTTAGGTCAGAGCGCAAAACACACTGTAATGGGAAAAAATTCTGGAAGGAGATGCTGGAAGGTAGGAAACAACCAGCTAAGTTGTCCAGTCCTTTGTTAGGAGTCTTGTTCAGTAATGATTAGGTAGGTGAGAAAAAAGGAAATTTTTAACTGAAAAGAAATCAACATCAACACAACGGGATGCTAATGATCTGAGTTGGACTGATTTAAAACTCACAGGAAAGTGTCCAACGTACTACATTACCCCCACCATTTACTTCATCACTTCTTTCTTTTTAAGGTCTGCCCCACCAAATATTTTAGCTGGCCATGTCCTTAACCTTAACTTACAAATTTAGAAGATCATAAACACAGTGACATAGCTGAGTTGTTGGGTTTTGGGTTGGTTTTTTTTTTTGTAGTTTTGGTATACAAAGAAAAACATTTACATTCTGGGAAGTGTAACAGAAGGAAGCCAAGGAGAAACTCTTCCCAAAAATGCTACTTTGTTTTGAAAATAAGAAAAATCCCTGTTCTGAAAAGTTTTGCTTTGGCTTTTAGTTGTTCAAAACTCACTTCACCTTACCAGTGGCTGATCATCAAACCACAGAGAATAATGGCAGCATTTGGAAAGCCTAATTGCTTAACCTCAAGAAAAAGAAAGTGATGAAAGGAAGCTAAGTAAGTGATGAAGGAAACAGGACTGACCACATCACACAGTCCCATCACCACAACTGGGTGCCTGATTGACAGTCAAAGGAAAGTTGCCAAAGACTGAACAAAGTTCCCTATCTTATGCATTGAAAAATTAGGATCAGGGGAGTTACACACTGCTGAAGATCTACATGGAATTTAGTACGGCTGCATTTATTTTTTTTTAGAACAGTAAGCATTATCTCGGCCTCTTCCTTTGCTTTGTTGGGCTGTACCTAGCAATCCTAGCTTCTTAAGTAGCTTGTCACTGTTCTTCAAAGTTATACTAAGGTCAAAAAATGATGTATTAAATTACCAAGTAAAAGAAACAATAATTTAATTATGCTTTTCAAACAGCTTGGTTTAATATCATTGCCTCCATTGCACATTGCATCCAAGCTAAAAGACTAATCAACATACTTTCCATGAGTTGCTCTTGTTCGGATGCGCAGCTGGCAAACTCCAGCACTCAGTTACCTCTTCTGCTCTTCTGAGCCTTCCCTCCCACAACCTCTCATCATTTTGTTACACTGTTCCTTGCTGTTCTGTGTCATTTATATGATGAGGTAACATATGCCAATGAAAATATTAACAGACCCTGAAAATTTAACTGCTCTGCTGTATGTGAGTCAAGAAGTCCCACAGTGGCTTTAAGAGATGGGGAGGGTGGGCTTCATTTCCTGAAGCAAGGAAATTTTGATTTTTAAAAACAAAGTGCGTGTTCAGATCAGCACTGGAGGGGGCAAGGGATGAAGACTAGAAAGTCTATGGGAAACCAGCTTGCCCCAAATTTAAGGAACAGGAGCCTAACAGCGTCTGAATCAAGAGGTGTGGAAGCCAAAGACTAGAAGCAGATCTCAACTCTACGCTGGCTTTCCTCAGTGTTAAGAATTATCTGCGTGCTATCAGTTCCTGATCCATTCAGCACATTAGCCAGCACATCTCTCGCTTTAGCTAAAACAACATTTTCTTCCAGAAACAGCTGATGGGAAGATACAGGAAAGAGGAGCACATGGCATATGAAGCTAGAAAATCAATATAATAGAAAAATGTAACCTAAATCCTCCTATCATTTAGAAACACCTCACAGAAACCCCATCACCTGACCTGTTAGCAATACATAAAGTTTATAGATAACATATTTCAAGTAGCGAGGTGGCACAAGTTATTAATGTTACATAGCACATTTCATGACAGGATACTAGCAAGTTGTAACCAGAAGCAGCTATCAGCCTGCACTACAGATAAATGCACTAATGTACTACCTTTAAAGATAATTTCTTTAGGAGTGACTAAAGGCCTTCAAACTTGGGTCAAGGCTTCTCTGAGGTAAAATGTGTCAACTGTTGAACTCAACAACCTCCCCCATTTGGCCAAACAATGTGTAATTGTATGTTAATACAATTTTTTTAAAAAGTTTTTCTCTTCTCGCATTAATCTCTCTGATTCGTTCTAGCAGAAGACCAAGAAATATAATCAAAACCAGACAGACTAAATCTGAATGCTACAGGTGCTTCCCCTGTGAAATGTGATTTCTCAGCGATCAGTAGGGAACACACATCTATGGAAACAATTTTCCTTGTGATAGAGTGAAACGATGCAGCATCAACAGTCAGTGAACTTAGAGAAAGGTTCATAATAAATACATTAACAAAAAGAGAAACCTAACTAAGAATGAGAAGCATGCCTCAAATGCATGCTCTAAGCACTGTCAAACTAATCTATTTCAGGGAAAATAGGCTTATTTTTTCCCTCAATGCCTTGATTGAACAACACCAGAATAAACTGGGCTACTCTCCAGTCATGAGGCACTACCCCAATTGCACACAAACAGCGGTGAAGTCAAATGCTGTTGTCGGTAATCTCAACAAAGTTGGAAGAAAAGAAAAAGGTGCCTTAACCAACCGGCTGAAATTGAGGGATTAACAGCAGAGACTAACAGAAGTGTCTTCATTTTAGTGCAACAAGTCCGTATCAAGGTAAGCAACCCAAAAGTTCGCTTTCAGACAGGGCCAGATAGAACATACTAAAACCAAGACACTGTAAAAACTTCAGGTAAACATCTATAGCACCTCATGTTTTCACTAAACTATAATTCCAGTTTTGTAGATGTAATCCACCACACCTATTTGCCCCACTAGCATGCAGCTAAAAAACCCTAATAATACTAATGAGCAGCTTCCCAACTCTTCAAATTCTCAGCATCTATTTACTAGGAAACAAGTTTTGTGATGAAAATAATGAATACATTATTACCAGAATTTCATAATTGATGTCAAATTTAAAATCAGGCTTCAGAGATTAAATATCAAATTCATTATATGTCAAGTTCTGCAATTATTTTTGAAAGCTGATGGCAATTGAACTAGGAAAGAAACCTTTAACCTTAAAATCTTGCAACTTTTAGTTTTTATTGAACCTAAAAGCATTAAAATACAAACTCAAGGTGAACTCTGAAATAAATCTGTAAGATAACGATATGGGTGTTCCTTTATTAAGAAAAATACTAATGCTTTAAGGACCGTCATAAAAGCATTCAGTAGTTCAACAAATAAGTTTGTTCTGTTGCGTTTTTTTCTTCTCCTTTTGTTAATTGAGCAAACAGATGCAAAGCCAAAAACGACATTTATAAAATGGCTGATGGGGCCTCAGTGTGGATTCCTTCTCCCTGCAACATGCTGGGTTAGTTGAATTTGGCCTTAACAGTGTGGGAAGAAGTCCCAAAGGTGCTGTTCCTTTTACCTTTAACTCCAGCGCAGAAGCCAACCACCCTGTGAACAGATCACACACAGCCAGCCACGCTCTGCTCAAGAGACCCGCACCATTTGGCTGAAAAAAGTATTTTCTAAACAGCAATAAAATCTTCCTTATGAATGGCATTTTATTGAGGTTTCAGAGGGTATTTTTGTGATCTAAGATCACACATGTCTCTCTTGACTGCAGTCCCACTAGCCAGAAAAGAAAACAAATCAGAACGCAGCAGTTGTTTTCTTTCATATGGGTATGCAATCTTTTCATTCCTTCTAAAATAATACCTGGTACAACCAATAATTAAAAGAAAAATCAAATGTAAAAATCAGCCATTGAAACAAACCAAAAAACTAATGCAAGTAGAACAAAATTTTAAAAGCAAAGCATTTAAGAACTATGCTAGAGCAGCTTATATTTGCCTTACAGCATAACTGAACAAGCCATCAAGAGAGGAAAATCCTCTTCTAAAAATTTGCAGAAATTTGGCATAACAGTTGAATATTATCCTGTCATTTTGAAACAGTGCATGTTAAAGAATCAAGATACCTCGTACGCCTTCAAGCTGACAACTACTGAAAATCTAGTCTTCAGCAAAAGGTATTAAACCAAGCAGTTGCCAAGGACAAGAAAGGAAGCACCACAAATGTACCAACTTAGTGGAGGAGGATTTCTGATATAAAAGCAAAAACATGCATGAGAATATTCTAAATCTTGCTCTACAAAAAAGATGTGAGGACAGTGGTACTCACAGGACCATTCTGAAAAAACATAAACCAATCCATTTCAGGGCTAAAAGCCTGATGATTTTATGTTGCTGAGACACCCAAGTAAAAATCTTACATTAATTTAGCTTATCTCCTTAAAATCAAAATAGTTTTCAAGAATAACCTTTCAAACAGATTCTCTCTATAGATGTGAATGGAAAAGTGTTTGCCCTGTTAGCTAGAAAGAAGCTGTAGCAAATCTGATCCAAAGTTGGCCATTCACAGAGACTATACTGGGAAAAGTATACAAAAGGATGGGGCTGATTGAAAAGCCATGTTATCACGCTCATCAAACTGTACCTTGCTACAGCATCTTCATTATCATGAGAATCTGAGATGGGAAACGTACAGCTCTATTTTGGTATCCACTGGGTGAGACCAATTTCTGGTAACGAATGCAGACTGCAACGCCTCTCCGAATGGCATGTTCGGCATATTTCTTTTTGGTGCTTAGCAAACAGATTTATTAAGAGCTATCTCCTCTTTTGAAATACATTCTGTAGCACTGGCTTTGACAGCTCACATCAGGTTAATATGAAGAGTGCCTACTGAGATGATTTGTTACAGGCTTTTGACTGCCTGGAAAATGGGAGAACAGCAGCATTATTTGTAATAAATATACCTCATACAGGGCTGAACAGTGTATCTAAATAGTGCAGATGGCTTAGTCCCTCCTCCTCTGCTATAGCTGTAGTATTGCCTTCTTGGTCTGTCAGCTGTAGGACTCCAGGAAACAGTTAGGAATACTTTGCAAGTTGAGTGAATGCCACTGGGTTTCTGGAGAACGCTGTGAGTGTTGCAAGCAACATTTCTGCGTATCTCTTCATCTGAGGTTTCTGTAATAGCCTTGGTAATGGGCATGGACAAGGTTACCGGCTTACGCAGTTGAGGAGGGATTTCTACCCATTTCACAGTAAGTGGATTTGTATATCCATGACTGTTTTGAATAAACACATTTTTTTTTAATATATTCTGAAGGAACACAGAAAACAAACAAAAAAAATCTGGTGACAAGATGCTTCATGCTTCAGACATCTGAAATATACTCTCACTGATATCCTCAATGATCACAAAGTTCGTTAATTAAATTATCTCTAGTTCAGAGTAGCCACTGAGGAAGATAAATTCGTTATCTAGACAATTATACTACTCCATTGAACTACTTTTTATTTGGTGACCTTGAGACAAATGAGGCAAAATTAAGATTTTAATTGAGCTGATCCCCTTACCAGGGCAACTGCCTTGATGTAGCCTGTCACTGAGATTTTCTGCCTCCCTTCAACAAATTAATCTTCCAAGTAATTGGGGAACACTCACAATCATTAGGAAAGACTAACAAATAGCAGCCTTTGCTGTCAAGAATCCTAACAGGCATCTTATATATTTTCTATAAATTGTTTGTCTTTTTATATGAAGACATACATTGCAGGTTGAGAGATATAAGCAGTGTTGAAAATACAACAAAGAGTTACTGAGGCTATGGTCAAAACATGATACAGAAAGACAAGAGGAGAGTTCCAGTCTCTTTCTACTTCAAAATAAAATTTTTTTACCTATAATTGAAAAATCATCCTCCACTATTCAAAGATGCAGAAGAAAACACACTCCTTCGTTCTTGGAATTTTCAAGATATCAACTGAAATTCCTTTAAAGGTTTTGGTGGTTTTTTTGCTGTTGATTGCTTTCTGCTTGTGTAAGGAAGAATGTAGCAGACCCTTTAAACTAAATAAAAAAATTAAAAAGCCATGTTGCTTTAATCAGACTCAGTTTGGCTCAAGAGTAGATTTTCCTTGGAGATATTTGCAAATTCATAAGATGTATTTCTATCCATTAAAAAAAAAAGATAAAAAGATAAAAATGGATCTGGGGAAGATTACATCTGTAATGGAAAAGTACCAGCAAGTAGTATGTGCTCCTGAAACTGTTTCAGTCCCTCTGAAGGAGAGAAAAAAGCAAGCTGATCTGCCAAGCATGTACCCCTGACGTGCTCTTCCATGGTAAACTGCAGCTTTCCTCAGAGCTGGCCTTCCAGATCTTCATGCACAACCCACTCACTCTTCCTGAATCTTCAGAGCAATAGTATCTTTAAAAAGAAAATCTTTAAAATCTTTTAACTTCTTCTTTCACAAGGAAGAAAATTAAGAGAGAGCCACGTGCACTGGCAAAACATCCAACTGACTCGAGGCATAAAGCCTTAAGCTTTGGAGAACTATGCACAAGACAACGCTACCGAGACCAGCAAGTGGCATAAACTGTTGTAGTTTTATAGGTTATGCAGCACTGATACCCAAGGGTCCTTTCTGGACAAGGGCACAAGAACATCAAGAAACCTACACTGCTAGGGTTTAAATTTAATTTAATGCATTCAACAAGAGTGTGATGTACCTGTAGAAGTAAGGACGGCAAATTTAACCAAAAGAGACGATGCTATCAGAAGCCTCACAAATAATTTAGGAGCAAATTAGAGTAAGTTGGGAATAGCAGGTAATTACCCATTCTATTTAACATTAACCAACACAGTAATACTTTAAAATGATATTTTGTTTGGCTTCTGTTCATATGTGCTGCTTTTGGCTGGGATAGAGTTACTTTTCTTCATAGTAGCTTGTACGGGGCTGTTTTGGATTCGTGCTGAAAACAGCATTGATAACACAGGGATGGTTTAGTTCCAGCTGAGCAGGGCTTACACAGAGCCAAGGCCTTTTCTGCTTCTCACCCCACCCCACCAGTGAGGAATTTGGGAGGGGGCACAGCCACAACAGCTGACCCCAACTGACCCAAGGGCTATTCCATACCATACGACGTCGTGCTCAGCACATAAAGCTGGGGGAAGAAGGCAGGGGGTGATGTTCAGAGTGATGGCGTTTGTTCTTCCCAAGTCACCATTACGCGTGATGGAGCCCTGCTTTCCTGGCGACTCCTGAGCACCTGCCTGCCCATGGGAAGGAGTGAATGAATTCCTTGGTTTGCTTTGCTTGCGTGTGCGGCTTTTGCTTTACCTATTAAACTGCCTTTATCCCAACCCACAAGTTTTCTCACTTTTACCCTTCTGATTCTCTCCCCCATCCCACCACGGTCAGTGAGCAAAAGGCTGGATGGTGCTCAATTGCCAGTTGGGGTTAGCTATAAGAATTTTGTCAGAGTTACAATAATGTTTGAAGTTGTAAGCGTTTAAAAATACAAAGCAGACTCCTTCAGCTGCATTTCAGCTGTCATTTGTTCATGTGATCCAAGCACACTCAAAAAGAACATGGAAATAAGCAGCCAAAGGAAACAACTGTCAAAAACTGTGTGCCATGCCCCATCACTTTGAGCAAAGACATCTACATATTCCATATTAAAATGTGAAAACTATGCTGAAAGCAAGAGATACAAGAAAGGGAAGAAGGCATGTCGCAAACTAAGGAATAAAAACCAACAGTTATTTGCATCTCACCAATAACCTTTATATAATTCCACTGCATGGTCTCAACAAAAACTGTGCCTATTACTTATAATGTAAGGAACAGTCCCTTTGATTGGGAGATATGATCATGAAATATCTCCTTTAAGAAGAAATTACATAAAATGTTGCAATTATTACATAAACATTGTACTCCAAAGACACCAGGAAAATCCATTTTTTTTCACATTCCAGGTCAGTGGCCACTTTTGCAGTGTGAAGTGCCATTTTGCAGTAGCCTAATTACGTTTTTACTAGGAACTTCATTTAATGCTCTCTCCCAGTTTTTTGGTTTTTTTTTTTTTGTTTGTGGCTTTTTTTATACAGGATGGCCTAAAAGTAAAGGATGAAAAAGAAAAAAAGATTTCTGTGCAAGGTGCAAGAGAACAGGGAGCAAGCAAACAATGCTAAAAGAAAAGACACCTTATGTTGATTAATGAGGCATCAATCCTTTAAAATATGTTGACATGTCAAATATTGTAGAAGGAGCTAGTAATAATGAAAAAAAAAAGAATCTATTTCTACACTGTTTATTCAGGAGTCTGTGATGTTGCTAACATATTCTGCTGGTATTATCTAGGCAAAGTAAAAAATTACACACTGAAAATTGAAGTGAATGTGTGTATCTATCTAGTAGTTGGTTATAAGTTAACAACATTAATGCTGCCATTCATTTGGTACAATCACCTGAGGATTCAGAACAGAAACAATCTGGTCAGTGCTATTAGTGCCAGTGGGACTGATAGAGCTAAAAGTTGGACTGATGCTGAAAGCTAAGGAAGACAACATATGCTTTTTAGAGCCACCATCTAGAGAGCTACAGTAAACTCATGGCATTAAGAAGTCAGAGGTTTACATGCTAGGAGGAAGCTGAACAACATAGGAGAGTAAGAACTAGTAGGAAAGCAGCCTCTATTTTCTGTTGGATTGGCCCCTTTGGGGCTCCTTTGTCAAGGCTTGGCAACTGCCAGTTGTTGGCAGCTGTAATTTCTAGGACCAAATGGGGCTCTTCTGGTCTATCTACAGAGAGTATTTTGCAACTCAGATTTCTAATTCTTTTTCAATCTTGTTTTTTTTTAAAAGAAGACAGGTTATTTGTAATCACACAGAATCACAGAATCGCAAGGGTTGGAAGGGACCTCGGGAAATCATGATCAAGTTAATTCCAGAATACTTGAAAGAAGGATGCTGGAACTGAATCACTCCAACCATGCTTGGCCCCAATTTCTATCAAACCTATTAAGTATTGTAAATAGATACATAATAATGTTCCAAAACCACTTTACTTTGAACTGAGTATACTGAGTCACTAAAAGGATACGTGGCACTTTGCCTCTTAGAGCTAGGAGTTAATTAGTCAGTCATGAAAGAAAGTGACAACTGGAAATATTTTGTTCTCCAAGGAAGTGAAAAAACATTTCTTTTAATGAGGAAGAACAGCCTATCTGCTGGATAAGAAGGAAATGAAGTACGTTTCTGAGCATGTGATTAAATCTGTCTGAACTACCTGGGATACTTCAAGAAGATGACTGGCTAGAAAAGCTGACATATTCCAGCATGAAAGGAATATTCTATTGCTCACAAATGAAGAACACGTTATGCATAAGGAGGGAATATTTGACTACACCACCCCTTCAGGACAGTGAAATGGAAGAGAACCATAGAAGAGAAAGGAAAAGGGGAAAAAAAAGAACTTAACTAATTTAATCTCAGCATAAGAATGTTAAGCATGTTTTTATCTTGCAATATCTGTAATAGCCTACTTGGGATTTTATGAGTAAGAAATTTTATTTTCACTTTACAGTAATGTGATTAAGAGTGATTTCAAATTAATTGAGTGATAGCAATAGAAGCGTGCATTGAATCTATAAACTGTATGACTGTAATAAATCTCTATGCCTACCTAGCATATTTTTCATCCAAAAGATGAGAAATTACTTGCAGACAAGATGCACAGGCCAGTTAGGAAAGCTGGTCTCACAGGAATCAGGATGAAAAATATTAGCTAGTGACCAGGTAGTAAGAAATGCTCTCAACTGATGAGTAAAGTACTGAAAGGCACAAGGGTTCCAATGCCTTCATCTGAGGCAGCGAAGTCACCTTGTGTGCAAGCAAAAAAATGGAACTTGACCTTCACAAGTAACACAAGAACAAAAGGTAACATTTCAATTTAGTCACAGGGGCAGACTCAACACGTGAGGAGTAACTTCCTAGCCAGCTGAAAATCTCACAGCAGAAAAATGCTCTGTCTCAACAGGGCAGCTGAGAAGACGTGGAGTCAAGGATGCTCCATTTTATTGGCCCACAACCTGAGCAAGAGAAAGGATGTGACAAAAAGGGATGTGAATACTGCAAATGGAAAATGGTTCTTTCAACCCAAATGACAAGGCATAACAACATACCTGGTCACTGCAGATACAGAAGGAAAACCCCAGTGCTGTCAGATCTAAGGTCCCTGTCCCATCTAAGCCCTCAGCCAGCAAGGGAAGCTTACAGAGGGCATATAAAAACCACAGGAAACAGAGATAATTTCCAGTTTTATCTTCTCTGATTCTAGTAACAACAGAGAGCATCTCCGTTTGGGGACAGGGGTGGAGAAGACAGAAGCAGGAGGAGCTATTGTTGTCCTCAGGCATTACATGTGTCGTGTATACACTAGAAATCTTGAAAAAAAAATGTCTGGGTAAAATTATTATTTATGAAAGGACACGCCTATTAATACCACACTGACACATATCACAGTAATGCATTATCCCAGGAAACAGCAATTCTTGGGGCTTTTAAAAATTGTTTAAAAACTGAGAACACAAGTAGAAATTTGCAAGAAATAAAAGTGCAGTGGACACCCCCACCATATTTTTCTTACTTCTTTATTTTCTTACAGCTGTAGTGCTATAAAATAACAGGACCATTATTGTTTATCCTGTTTTTCAAGGTCAGTATTATGCAGCAGATTCTTACCAAACACACGCAAATATTGTAGAGTTTGGCCTAGAATACAGAATCACTTACCACAGAAAGTTAGTAATTTTGGTTGGAGGGATCTCTGAAGGTCATCCGATTTGATCTCCTGCCCAAAACAAGGCCAAATTAGAGCAGGTTGTTCATAGCTTTGTTCAGATGAGTTTTGAGTATCTCCAGTGATGAAGACTGCTCAGCCTCTCTGGGCACCTGTTTCAGTATCTGACCACCATCACTGTGATTTTTTTCCACCGATTATCTCATTGGAACTTAGACTGGAATATATTGCAATTTGTTTCTGTTGCCTTTCAACCTTTTTCTGAACATCTCTGAGAAGAGTCTGGCTCTCTCTTCTCTGGATCTTCCCTTTAGATAGCTGAAAGTCCACAGCACAATTTCCCACAAGGCTCCTCTTCCTAGGCTTGAACACACCCGGTTCTCTCTGCCCCTCCTTGTATGCCATGTGCTGAAGCACCTAGTCATCCCACCGGCCTGTCTGCTGGACTCTCTCCATTATCCCAATGTCTTTCTTCTACCGAGAAGCCCCAAACAAGACGTAGTATTCCAGATGCAGCCTCACAAGTGCCAAGCAGAAGGAAACGACCACTTCTCTTCACCTGCTAGCTGTGCTTCTGCTAATACAGACCAGTAGGCATTTGGCTTTCTTCACAGTAACATGACACTATTGACTCAGGTTCAATTTGTCCTCAGCCACCCCTTCGTCCTTCTCTATAAACCAGCTTTCTAAACCAGTTGGCCCTCAGCTGGTACAGATTTGGGGGCTTTTCAACCCCAGGTACAGAGCGTTACGCTTGCCTTTATTGAACTTCATGAGGTTTCTGCCAGTTCATTTCTCCAGCCTGTCAAGGTCACCCTAAATAGGAGCCCTGCCCTCCAGCATGTACTCCCTATAACCACTCCCCTCATTTTGCTGTCATCCATGAAATTTTTGAAGGTGTATTGTGTCTCATCATCCACATAATTAAAAAGTCATTAAGCAGTGCTGATTCCCCTCTGAGCAGTCATCTCATCACTAAAGGTAATCGGGTTGATCAGGCATGATTTGCCCTTGTAAATCCATACTGGCGGTTCCCTATCACCTTCTTGTCCTTCAGGTGCTTGAAGATGGCTTTCAGGAGGATCCGCTCAAAAAATGTCACAGCGGCTGAAGTTATACTGACTGGCCTGCAATTCCCTGGATCCTCTTTCTCAACATTCTTGAAGACAGGTGTGATGTTTGCCAGTCATGAGTATCTTTCCCTGACAGGCACGAGCTTTTGAAGATGACAGAAAGAGTCCTCGCTATGACATCAGCTGGCTCCCTTATAACCTTGTATGTATCTGATCTGATTCCATCAATATGCACATTTCTGATTTGTTTAAATGGTCTGTAACTCGGCCTTCCGCTTCTGTGGGTAATGCTTCACTCCCGCAGACTCTGCCACTATGCTCAAGGATCTGAAAGGAGTCCTTATGAGTAAAAAAGGAGGAAAAGAAGCTACTGAGCTCCTCATCCTTTTCAGTGATCTTTTAAAAAAGGTCTTCTGCCCGACTGAGTTCTCTGTAACTATCATATTATTGCCGAGTCCAGAGAATGTTAAAGCTTTTGGTGCTGCCAGTTATGGAAATGTTTGCATCAAGACTATTTTACCATACATACGTAAATTGACTGTCTGTCCATATACTTACCTGGCTTTTAGAGTTTTAATACAAATAAAAATGTAGCCATTTGCGTGGATAAATTTTTACGCAGAAGTTAGCCATTAAAGAAGAAAAATAACCGTCAGATTTTATTCCTTTGACTAAATGTGATGTGACACATATGGGTTAGTCAAAATGTTTAATGTTGCATGAAGTTTGAATGATAATTTCAGTTAATTTTCTGATGATGATGTGCTAGATGATTTGTTAACTTCAGGATATATTAACATAAAGACACTTTAAAAAATGTACTCTAAAAAATGTTCTATTTTGATGTTTCAAATAGTATGGCAAAAAGACATCTTTTTTGCTATATCTGGAAAAAAAGCGAATTGGGAGGGATTCATCTAATCTCCCAGAGCTCTTCAAATTTCACAGCATATTGTTGACATACAAACATCCCCCCCTAGTGCCATATCCAGTCACGTGTCTTTCTAATGCTACCTCGGTTCGAATTCCCACAGGAATGCTGCACACTTTGTGAATACATGTACTGAAAACAGAGCAGTAACACAAGACGTAAAGCAACTCATCAGTGTCTCATATAATTAAATTAATTTCAGCAGGTAATAGGAAAGAAATCAGATCATGTGAGACTGCAGAAAAATGAGAATTCTGAGATGATGTACAGCTGAGAATAATTTTGCTTTGTTAAGATGCAGTGAAATGAGGCAAGAAAAGAGGACCTTTGACAGAAAAGCTACAGATTCCACTTCAAACGGAGGAAGA
The DNA here is from genome assembly GCF_000687185.1 of Egretta garzetta. Taxonomy (NCBI): domain Eukaryota; kingdom Metazoa; phylum Chordata; class Aves; order Pelecaniformes; family Ardeidae; genus Egretta; species Egretta garzetta. The sequence goes on from NW_009258554.1 coordinate 1,919,472, forward strand.
AAGCTCTGATAATCACTATACCTAAAGCAAATTTGAAAGACTATGCCAGTGACCTGTTTTAAGGAAAACACACAGTTCTGTTTCGTGCCCTACTTATCACCACCCAGCCTTCACAGCCAACAAGTCTGACGCCTTCGTTTCTTACTTTCCCCTCTATCATCTCGTAGATGCCTTACTTCTCACTCACAAGGAATAGACAACTCTTACAAGCAGAGTACTTTTAAATGTAAAGAATTCCATAAAGCCGTTTTTGATCTAAATAGAATTAAAGGAAAATACATTAAATAGAAAACAACTGTTAGAGGCTGTTACTTTTAGAGATGACCAAGAAAATTTAAATGGAAACTTCTTTGAGCACAATGTATCTGGCTCTGCTGAGCTAAAACTAACCACTGCTGACTCAACATGCTTGACATTTTTATCATTTCCTCGTGTGATTAGTGACCAGTGTGGTGGCAGAACGAAGACCAGAGTCTCCTGAAGGTATGAAACTGAAGAGCCAGCCACGCTTCCAGTGAAATTTCTCCTGACAGCCCAGGTACTTTCTCAGTACTCAGACACACATCTTCATGGAGATAGAGTATTTGGCTCAGTGTATAAATATATTTCCATCACAATGAAAAACCCACAGGTACCATAGACTATATGCCTGTAACCAAGTACTCTGCTTTTTTTTTTTTTTAAATAATTATTCAATAGCATCCTGAGTTTCCTGTATTTGCTTAACTTTCTATGCAATATTATCTTTCATTTTCTTAGAGAAGGATGATATGTTTTCAATATTTCTTTGGTGGTTAGATGTGTTCTGCTTAAATAAGTTTAGGACTCTGGAAAAAGGACTGAAACAATCCCCTCAGATTTAGTACTTTGTTTTTACTTTGATTTTATAAGGCTACACTTGAGTTGCTACACTAACATTTAATTTGACATGGATGCTCACAGCAGAGACTTTTACCTGGATTCATGCCACCAGCCTGTGCTCATCTAGTCACCAAGCCACTTTTCTGTGTGGAAATAAGGTTTACAGTATTTTTTTATTACTTCCTATTGCATCAAATTCTCTCTGGTATAGCAAAAATTCCAGAAAACTTCTTTCCCTTAAGATCTGGATTACTTTCTTCAAAAGATGACAGACAGTACAATTAACCATGTGATGCAAAGTATTAGAAAATCTGACAGTAGATAGCAGGACACTAAAAGACAAGCCTCCTGTGGGAGACATCCTGTTTCAGCTATTTTTCCATTCCAGTGCTGTGCTACAAAGATAAACTGTTGATAAATAGAATGTTCAACATTGTTCAGCAGACAAGATATAAACAACAGTGATAAAGGTAAATGAAAAAAAAAATGAAGCAGTTAAGCTGTTTGTTATCCAATCTGAAGCTAGAAATCTTGCTTTTGCTTTATCAATATAGCTCATTCTTTCTTTGGAAAATATGCGATTGCTCACTATAGCACCTGATTGTGTCAGTCTTGTTATCTTTTTCCATCTCAACTTTTGTGACATGTATACATAAGAACCACTTAAAAGAACTGCAGCATATGACTTCATGGTGTTTTTTTATTTTTTTCACTGCTGCAGGTAATGACACCAGAATAGTGTTATTTGGCTTGTTACTCTTGAACTCAGCATTGGATAGTTCTTTACGTAAAGCTGCCATGAACAGAGATGCTTAGCAAGAACTTGTGGAAAACTGGTTTACTCCCCACGCCTTCCAAGTCTACTTACTATGAATCTAAGTTTATCAACGGGAGAGGGATGATGAAAGGTTAATAGATCGGAAAATCCAGAGGTTTTCAACTGATTACAGTAAGCAAAGCTGTTCTTGATGAGAACGGATATAATTCAGAATATTTCTTACTGTTTCTAGAAGACAGACATACCTAACGCATTTTTTCACATATTCAGTTCTTCTCCAGGAAGACACTTTTGCTTTGACGTCTGAAAAAATAACTGCTTTACACTATTAAGAGAAAGCTTCCAATGTAGAATGTAACTTCACAGAACAGCTGTTTCTTCGTATGTTGCAGTTAATGGTAATTAGGCAAAAACCAAAACGCATAGGAAAGAAAACAAGTGGTATTGCAACCCCTGCAATTTTCCTGTTTGTCCTTTTCAATGTGTTTCTGGCCAGCAGGGATTTTGTAGTTCCAAGAGTAGTTATTCCACCTATTCCCTTACACTCTTGATTTATTTCAAGAAATATATGAAAATTTCAGCAACTAGCCATCATAGCAATCGATTTAAAAAAAAAAAAAATATCAGTAAAACCACTAAGAAACTATGAAGACAGAATGGACAACCTCTTTAATGTCTTATCAGAAAACTCTTCAAAGATCCTACCACTTGGCCACTTCAAACCACAGTCACATCTTCTCTAGCCAAATTTTACAATATGTCTAAATGAGAGAAATAAAAGTTACAGTTAGATTGTTTGGGGAAAGAGAAATCGTGACATGTCTCAGAAAAAACACACCCAAACCACACCCTAAACCCAGTTCCCCCTCTTGTTCTTCACAAATTCCAGCATAGGGGCAGGTATTGATAAAAACCGATAGCTGTATGGATTGAAGCAGCAATATCTTTGACAGATGGATTCTAAAGGCCTAAGTGTTATATCGGCCAGACAAAGCACATCAGACTCCACTCATGGTGGCAATACCCAACAGAAGTCCTGATCATGCAAGAAAAGACGCTGTGTGTATTGCAGAGAAGAATGCTCACACAGGGCAGAAAAGCTTCCTGGCAGTTCTGTTCTTTGGGATCTGAAAACAGAGGGTCATACAAGGACAGCCCTCCTCTCCCCAACAATTACAAGTATGCCAGTACGACACACTGAATACGGAAGGTATCGATGGACAACAACATGATTAACTTCCAATCTTTTTCCAGTTTGTGGGAGGAAGGATAATACGCAGCCAAGGCCACAAGTGCAACATCTGTGCCAAACCAAGGTCAGAACGCTGACACAATTTAAAGGCGTCAGCAGCATCGCAGCATCATGGGATTCCACTCACCACCACATTTTTCACAGTGTTAATCAGGAATAGAAAAGCCGGATGTTGGTCGATAACTCAGAACTTTAGTCATTACGTAGTGGCTTTCTGGGCAAAGACACTGCCTGAAACAATTATAATCATTCCTTCGTCAGGAGTCACGGACGCTTTCTACCAAACAGACTTTATCAGCAAAGACAAGAATCCAAACTGGTTTTGGAGCCTTTTAAAGGCAACTGGGGGTCACCAGGTCATGTACTCTGACTTGTATTACATAGGCCAAAGACATTTATTCCTAGCTACTCTCTTGAAATCCCCAAATCAAAGTTTAGCAACTGCTTTTAAAATATAAAAATAAAAAACTGAGCCATGGCTGAATGACTTCAAAACATGTTGTCTCTTGGTAAGGTTTTTTCAGTAGTTTATCACTCTGTGCCTTCAACAAATTTATCTTCTTGCTAATTTACTTATCTTTAACTCTCAGCCCTTGGTTCCTTCTGAGCACAATACAGGCAAACTGCACCAAAACTAGTTCTGCAACAACACTACAAGGTTTCAAACACAGAAGAAATGATAAAAATCCACGGATGACTAGTCTTTTAAAAGAAATAGTTTTGCATTCAACAGCACATATCAGAGAATATGGCTAACATTCAACCTTTTTTCTTCTTGAAGTAACAGATAAACCCAGTAATATTTAAACTGTCTTGCTTCAGCTTCCTGTTCCTGTACTTCTTTTTCTTGAAAGGCTTCTGTGGTAAGTCTTCCCCCTTCTTCCCAGTGCACTACAACACTGATTTACAGTAGTTTGATAGAAATTCTTTCCTTCAAGTACAAGTTTCTTCTAAACGTGCACACTATGCAACCCATCCTCCTACACAGATTTAACCAAACCTCTGATCTTTTATTTTGTAGATCATGTAATTTGATGTGCAATCTTCTGTGAGATCTCAGTTTTAGTTGAATAGACAATAGTCTTATAACACCCTTATTAAAAGTGAATACTGACCTTGAGGTGAGGCTGAAGGAAGCAGCAAATCCAGGAAGGAGATGCGAAAGAAAAAGAGTTAGAGTTTGTGAAAACAGCGTCCAGAGATAAGGCAGTTCAAGAATACAGGACAAAACAAGCAGATCTAAATCAGGTAATGACACACAGACACACAATCCTTCACAAACACAGAGAGCTGCATGTTTTATAGATGTCTAATTAAAAAAAAAAAAAAGAAAAAAGGACATTTATATTAGATTACACCGTTTCACTTAGAGGCAACTTTCTGTACAGAAAATAGTCTCTAGCATATAACAATTCTTGAGAAAGGGGAATAAGCCAACTGTAGAAACTGGATTTACATCGCATCACTAGCAAGTATCCTCCTTCCAGAATTCTAACAAACATTTTGAAACGTCAATTTTGACTACTGAGATGAACCCTAACGCGTTCCTTCACGCCATCTTCTAGGGGCTCATTTTCTTTCCATGAGCAAGACACACATTTTTTTTCCACTTTGTCTGCAGATGACCCAAACTTGTCAAAAGGGAATAAAAGGGAGAAAAACCCCAGCCACGGAGTAAAGTCTTCAAGACCTGAAGACATGTCAAAGCTAAAAGTTTGTCTTTCTTAATTTTGACATTGAAGTCACCCTTCCAAAGACAACCAAAAAAAGCATCTGCCTCTTCTTCCTATAGTGTTGCTGTCTTAATTCTCCCACATAAGGTGCAATCTAAAAACAATAATGACCAAACAGGCGTATCTTTGACAGTTCTCTCCAACATTGTTCAACAGCAGGATTGACCAAGACAAAATGCTGGAGTTCCCTGTATAACATGAGGTCCCATAGGTTCATTATTGCTTTTTTTTCCAAATATCTCCAATATCTTTTCATAGGCATCTGCTGTCAATTTCACTGATAACAACAATGCAAGTCAACAAGGAGCCATCTGATTTTAAACTTTATTCTTTTTCAGCCAATAGAAGAGAGGAAAAGTAATGTCCTGCTGTCCAAAGCGGCAAATTGGCTTTGACAATGTATGTTGTGCTTCTCCCATGGCAAAATTTCACTCTAAAAAGGCAGGATATGGTCTGGAGAACACGATTTCTATGGGACAGGCTAACTGCTATATGCTTTATTACTCGGTATATGGAACCATGTAAATGAAATTTGAAGTCCTTATTTCTGGCATAAATTTTACAAACAACAATGAATTTGTACGAGCAGCAGTTTCAGAGCGAGGTACAGCTGAGAAGTGTATTGCTGGTCTGTAACAGATAAAACTAGTGTAAAGATGCTTTTCTTTGGCTTTTAAACTAACATTCTTCAAGTTCTTCAAGGACAGCTGTTGTAAGGGCTGTGTTATTTGGTGATTTCGGGAAAGATAAGATGTACAAAATGCCAAATACCACATCTTGGTGTTTGATCTTGAAGTAGGTTATAATGTTCCAAAAGCCTCAATTAATTCATATAGAAAAGCATGTAACTAACAATTCTGACTGAAATCCAAGAATACACTCTTGAAGCTGAGCTGCAAAACTACAACTAGTCAAACAAATTTAACAAAAGGGAGGAAAAAAGTAAAAATAAACGCCTGGTTAGGTATGGGAATAAATAAGGTAAGGGGGAAAAAGCTTGCCTTTTTTATGACTGCTATTGAATCCAGAGTAGGAGAGTTTAAGACTTGTGTCTTAATCACTAGATTTTGTGTTTCAGGGATCCTTTGTAGTTCCTGGTTCTATTATAAAGGTATTGTGATATTGTTTCTTGAATTTAACAGTGAAAAAAAGTACAGGCTAGAATTCAGGATAGACCACCTGTAGAATCTGAATGAACCATACTGTTCTTTCAACTGCTATTAAAGGTAGCATATTCTGCTGGAACAAAACGAAGGCAAAACAGTACCTGAAACACTATGCTGAGGTCACTTGCAATTTTCTGCATGCTACAGAAGTATTATCTAGCCAGCTGCAACCAGCTGCACAGGATTTGAATGGAGAATAATTATTGCTACATCTTAATTTTGTTATGGAATAAATTCTTTCTGCCAAAGAAAAATACATTTTGTATAATTGCTAGCCCGCTATTCCATGTTTTTTTACAGGGGTTCAGAATATTCTTAAAAAGTGTGGATTTTTAGGATAATCACAGCATTTATCCAAACAAAACCGAGGAGTATGTCTGAAAGCACATTGAAATTCGAAAAAATCTGGAACTGTGCTATCACTCAAACTAAAACCGAGGCGGGCACTTGAAAATTGCCAGCTATGAGGAAGTCAGTGGCAAACTGCTACAGACTGGAGGTGAAGCCTCAGTGCAGGGGGCTACATCAGTGAAATTGAGCAGAGGAGCGCAGCAAGCATCTGCCCCAGGAAGCAGCCCCAAGCAAGCAGGATCAGATACATACCGAGACATGCTCATTACAGAGCAAAATAATAATTTTCAGTTTGCACTATTTCCCTCCGAGCAAGAACACACACTTGCAGCATTCCTTACAAGATCCAGCAGCAGCGCTTCTGCCCAGCCCCATTAACTGTGTACTCCGATGCAACAGTCACACAGGGAGGCAATACAGTTGTAACACCAAATGGTAGCCTTGGAGAAATCCATTATCTTTTAAAAAGCCATCTCATTAATTTTAAAGATATAGCCTACTTAAATCTTATCGCCAGTGGGATGCAAACATTTTAGTATTTTAATTAAGAAATATATGTATATATGAAAAGTTGTTGATTATTCCAGCTATAATCTTTTTCACATGCTTGTATATTACAGGGAGCAGAATGAGTCTCCTACATTAGTCTCAGATGTACTTAGGGAGAAGTTTATGTAATGATTTCTAGCCAACCTTTGAATTCCACTTGTTTGAGAGTGAGTGACTGTGTGTATTTACTACTTTGTTGTTCCTTCAGGGATTAATACGTGACTGATCTTCCTTGTGTCAGTCAAAGCAGAAAAGGCTACTTATGTTTACCACTTTTGGCACCTTTTCTTGGTAAAAAGAATGATGGCTGGTCTTTTCCTTACTTTTTAGTTGAGATTTAGAGGGATGGAGAAGAGATGGAGAGACAGAGACAGGGGAGGTTTGTGTGCGTATCCACGCACACATGCATGCACCTCTACAAGCACAATCATGACCACAGATGTCCATGGAGCACTAATGTTGCTATTTCACTGGCTTACTGGTGACTACTGGATTTGCCTTTTGTTCTTACTGCACTCCAAGACAACGTAAGGGTCTGCCACTTTTACTTCTACTGTAACAGTTGTAGAAAAGGGGTTTTTTGGTGGTGACTGAAACAAAGCTACATGACAGCTTTTGAAGAGATGTAGTCAAGGCAGGTAACAACGAAACCCTGATATGCAGCAGACTAGGCTCATTATTTCCATAATTTTCTTTCTCCTCTGATTTTATAATTACTTTAATTATATCATAGCTCTTACACTCTACTGATCTAGCAGTTGGATTGGGAGGTATTTGCTAAATACAACCCATCATTGCTACAATGCAGGCAGAGCATAAATCATCAGATGACAACTCCTATATTCACTACAGATAACAGACATGAGAGGGAACGCTTGATAACCATCTTGAGTTAATGACAAAAACAAACAGGCCTTTAACACTACAGGAAATTTGGCAGGAAAAGAAGCCTTCAAAAAAGTTCACAATCAGTGTTTCTCAATACTCGTAAGTATTTCTCTAGTGTCAAGTCCTTCTTGGAGGATCCAAGGTCAGATCCTTGGGCTTGGAATAGTGGATAAACCACTGCTTTCAGCCCATTGCTGAATTTAACAAAGGAGATGAACTGTACTCAGGTGCATAGAGATGAACCATACTGATTAATAATGTCAGTCCTGCCTGCTTGAACATGGAAATAATACTAGGGCAAGTACCCTGGCTTAGGTGCTTCAATGATGGGATAACACAGCAAGCTCATTCAGCCAAAGCCTGCACCAGCCCTGACCTCTCACCGTGTCAAGGGCTGGACTAATTGGGGTTCCTCGACCTTGTTTTTTAAAACAGCTGTTTCTGCAATATCACAAAGTTTCGGCTTCTCCCAAAACACAGGAAAAAGGAGAGAACGGGAAATAAAGGACAGCTAAATAAAGAACAAATGGAAAAAGGATATCCCATTATATGAAAGAGGTGAGGATGGATTGAGGAGTCACCGTAAAATCACTATGATGGCTTTTTATCTGGTGATCTCTACAGATGGATTTGCAATTACTGTCAGTGTCCCTCTCTTTTCTTTTCTTAGATGTAGGTTTGAAAAGCGATTAGTGAGTTTGAGTGTTGATCTTAAGTCACTTCAACAAAGGTTGACTTTCAGAGGACAGACACTTGCTTTCTGACAATCGGTGTACTTTCTAATGTCTGAAGTTAAATACCTGTGAGTAAAGGTGCCTGCATCTTATATTCTTATCTGTTTAGAGTAGTTATGTTGATATAAAATGTATTATTTTTTCCTCTGTGAAACTCGATGTGGAACTTCAGACATCATGTTCACTTTGTATGAGGATAAAGTAAGACTGAGAAGAAAGAAATGACTTCTTAATTTCCTAGCTTGGAAATGATGAAAATCACAATATTCAATAGAACTGTATGCTCAGAGTTGGGGCTGGACTAACTATGGGCCTCACCACTTCTTTCCATTACAAGACCCTGTTCTCAGTTGCTTGCCAGATATTAACCAATCGTGCTGAAATTTTCCATGACAGGGGTCACCCTCACACAGGATTTTTTGGGGACAATTTAAGCTACATCCTTCACACACCAAGGGCAGCATTCTTGTGGAAAAATTTTGTTCATATGGTTAAAGACTGAATCACTTTACTGTGATGCATAGGCTCACATAAGAAGTGAATTAAAATTACATGGCAATCTTCATATTGGGAAGTACTAAGTTTTGAGTTATTAACCTTAGAATCTTAATATTTATTTAAGCTAGGGATTTTTGAGGGAAGTGGATGAGAAACAACAACAACAAATGCTGCCTTGCAATAATACCATGCAACCACGAGATAAATATATTCAATTTGCTTTTATGATTTGTGGTACCAAAATGTCTTAAAGTGTTTTAACGTGATATTTAATTATTTCAGTTTTTCCTATGCCTGAATCAAAGTTCAATTTCTTTTTGGAGGACTTTAGTGAGCTATAATAATATAGAATTATAGCCACACCATCTCTCAAGGTTAACGTTAATGGTGCTGATTATGAGTTTATAAACACCTTTTGTTCTTTAATTTGACAACGTCCCTTTTGCTTTAAATTGCTTATATGCCCTGATGTGGTTCTTGTTTAGGAATTCTCTAAAAAAATTATTTAAAAATTCATAGAAACAACCAACTTGAAAACCAAAGACAATTATTCTAAGATATGAGTAGTGGTTTGAAAATACATATTTCAACTTCAAATTGTTGACTTAAGCTTAGGGCATAATTTACTAGTATAGTTTCCTTTACTCTAGGAAGCCATGAAGCTGATGGAACATGCAGTTAATTTCTCTCTCCATCTATCCTTCGCAGACCACTACACAAACATATCAGCATCTTATGGACATACAGACTAAGATACTTCCTTCTACTGTCCACATTTTTCAATGCTTCTAGACTACCCTATGGTTTTTAATCTTTTATTTTTCTTTACTGTTGGGAAAAAAATATTTAAGATGAGAAGCATCTTTTGGCTGTTACACATCAAAAGTTTGAAGGTTTCTTTTTGAACAGGGCATTCTTACATTCCATTTAGAAAAACTCCCCCAAATCTCTCTCTCAAAATAGCCATCATTTCTTGCTGTCCTTAGTGGGGCTGCTGGTATGTCAAAGCCAGGCACTGTCTTACTGGTTCCCAAATCAAAGTCAAGTTTCCTTCAGGAAAACAAAGGGTGGTGCCCTATGTCCTTACAAGGACTACCTATCATATATAGCAAGCATGCCAATTTAAAATAAATTTCAAGTCTGTGACTGGAACCAGGACTTCCATATATATTCACTCAGTGCTTAATTCTGAAGCAACACATACAGATATATTTACTGCCACCTCTGAAGTACATACAGAATCAGTTCTTATTTGCAGAATATACGCACACAAATATCTTTGTGTGTAAACTACCCATCTGAAGGCTGTGATGGCTGTGTCCCACATGATTAGCATAATTTTTCTTTTTTTTTCCTCTTTTTTTTTTTTATTACAGGATAGTAATTGCAGTAAAACTCAAGAATAAGGCAATACTGACCTCTATCAATGACACATTTTAGAACACTTGAGTTTTAGCTGGTTCAGGCAGAACTGATAGCAGAGATTAGAACCAAAGGTAAAGCACAGCAAGAGAATTAGAATATAAAAGCAACAGCTTCCGTCGAGTTTAAATGAGGGTGAACAGCAGCAAACCTCCTTTGGACTGTGGTCATAACCACTGTGACATAAGTTGAACGCAGAGACTGTTAGAGCTTGTACTTGACATAACTAGTTCCTGTTTGACCTAAGAAAAAAAAGCGTAATTGCAGCAGACCCAAACAACAGCAGCAGCAGCAGCCGGGCAGCCAGCAGTGACATTCCACCCCGTAGGAAACAGAAGCCTTATAGAGCACTCACTTTCCCAGGAAGTCCCACACAAACCCCCCTACGTGTTGCGGTGCAGGGACCGACACCTGGTAGGGAGGGTGCAATTTGCGGGAGGCGTGCTTTCTGAGAAAAGGCATAGTCAAAAAAACCCCCGCACGTACAAAACAACACAACTCGTGGAACCAGGACGTGACAGTATAAATGGAAAGAAAAAGCGAGGAAGGAAACAAAACACAAAATGGAAAGTTACAGAGAGACAGGAGATTGTGGAATGGCAATACAAAAAGCAAACAGTTAGTTATAAAGAAAGTGAATAACCAGACAGCTACAAAACCCTCTACACCACCACAATCCGGGGACAGAAACAAAACTTATAGGGCTGTTCACCCACAGAAGAAATGCAGACTTATGGCCCACCTTCCTGTAAGAAAAAGCAAAATCCTGCCCACAGAGAATATAAATTAATGAGCTTGTGCTTTCAATCTCATGCTGACTCTAGAGTATTTTTCAAACTTTTGCATAGCATGCACCATATTTAATACATTATTTCTAGATAGCTTTCCTCCCACTCACAGCTGAAATACAATGTCCCCCCCACCCAGTAATTGCAACAGTTACTGAAGAGTAGAAGCATTTCCCTCTATTTTAATGTGAACTGAAGGCAGCTTTGCCATCATTGAAAAGGCTTAGGAGAACAGTTTTCTGGTTTTCATTTCACCTTCCTCTCCTCCTATCTTTTATCCTTCTCTGCGCCCCATACATACCTCCCTAACAGATGACTCATTTCTTCTCTTCTACGGATGAAACCATGTTACTATTTCTCTTCCCCTGATGATGCATGGTCTAGTTGTCACATGCAACTATGATAAGGAAAAACTCCAGGGAGACTCTCTTTTGCAAAATCCTATTTTTGTTAGTACAGTTATCCTCTGAATATGACTTATTTCTTCTCATCTTGCTCTACACTGAATAGTAACGGTTCCTGATAGGCACAGCAATATTCACTTTTTTGCTTGCTGACAAATGCTTCTGAAAGCACTAGGGTTCTTTGCACAGCAGAGTTGGAACAGCTCTAAAAGCATTAGAAGTCAAGATAATCTCCAGCTCACTCTGCATGGGCCATGGTTTAGGAATGACTTTTACAAGGCAAAATTACCTATTCTCTTCAGGAAACCAAGATGCTAGCTCTAAAACATTCATGTAACCTGCCTGGATACATCAGTTCGGCCACAGAGGAATACTTTATAAACAAGCATGGTAGATAAAACCAGGACCAACCTATACATTTAATAGGCATGTTAAAATTTCTGACATGTGTAAAAACTCACAAAGAGAAAGCAAGCTTTCAAAGAACAGGGGCTTTGGGAAGCAGCTGAAAACAACTAAGGCCAAATAGAAATTTCAACAATTATTCAGAAAAAGATAAGTTAGTAGCCAAACTTCACTACAAAATACCCGAAACCTTGTATCTTTTTCTCCAGTGCTGTGATTATATTACAGTTCCACCTGAAAAATAATTTCAAGTGTTGATACTTCACTAATGCACCACACTAACCATATGCATCTTAGGTCTATAGATCTTGAAGACCTTTTCCATCTCCACTTACAGTGATTAGAGAACATGATTATTCTTAGAATTTTTTTCCCCCTTGATTTACATGGCTGTTAGCAATTACATGATAACAAAAGTATTCTTTTCTTTGACATAGCTGAAATACCTATTATAATTACTAGAAATAAAAGAAGACATATGCTACGCTATCTCAGCACTAGTAGGAAAGATGACAAGTTAAAAAGAGGACAACTATTTTTTTTGTAAGAGCAAAGATCAGGTGGTGAGGAGGAATGGATAACACTGAATAGTCAAAGTATTCACCAAATTGTTATGGGATGATTTCCAGTCATTTGGGGGTTTTATGCTTTCACTGATACAGTAAGAGTTTGGTCTATGACCGAAACAGCAAGACACTACCACTATAACATGAAAAATAATGATAATTGCTTTGCAGATCTCTAGAACTGCATCTTTTCAAATAAAAAGTTCCTTTCTAACTCTTTGAAGATTGGGTGCCAATGCTTTTATCTGTCAAAGAGAAGGAGGCTCATCTTCATTTCTCCTCTTTGTTATTTTTGCTTTGTAGACTATAAACTCTTTTGATTATAGGCCATTTATATGTGTTTGTTTAGTGTTTGACACTTCAAGTCCCAATCTTGATTGGAGTTTCTGAATGCTAATGAATGAAACCATCAGACTTGCATTAAAAGCATGCATAAGAAAATTCTCTTCCTGCCCTTCCAATCTCCTCTAGGAATCAGGTTGAGGAATGATGAATATTTCTGGCTTTCTTTTCCTAAACAGTAATTACTTCTGCACACAGAAAAAATTGAGGCACTATGAACATATTTCTTCCCCATACCTTACTTCTAATAGAAGTTTGTTGCTTATACCCTGATCCCTAGTCAACTTGCATGCCCTAAGATGATGATATGGTGAATTTCACACCCAAGATGGGCACCTCTAAGGGACTGAAAAAAATCACACAAATATGACTTGTAACTGCTATTTAAGCTTTTTCACGTCTACTAAATGCACCTACTCTATCAACCTATCGCCTGAATGTTCTGCTGAATACATCATGTATCAATAGGCTGAAAGTTATACCACTTAGAAAAATATGGGAAGACAGTTAAAAAAGGACATATCCTCACTTTTGGGCGTTCAAGCTTACACCACAGGCATAGAGAATTTTGGTTAAATAAAACAACAACTTAAAGAAAACTAACAGGATGCTGCTTACAATCACAAAGAGAGAAGAAACCCAGCTGACAAGTTGAACTGTTTCAGAGCTCCGGCACTTTCACGGAATCAAGAATGGACTCCTTAGAAAAGAGTTTTTCAAATCATTCATAGCGGCCCATAATTTCACTGTCATCAAGCCAATGAACAATAAACACTGCCATCATGCAGAACCTGAAATATTCTCTACTAATACTCCCCTAATCTTCCTGACACTAAATGCAGAACAGTTAAGTAGTGATAGGATAGAAATTAGAAAGACGATTCTGACACAAGGCAAATGGGAATAATCATATTTCCATTTTGCCGTTCCAAGTTAGTGAATCTTCATTGTGAATGGTACAGTAAACAAAAAACCCCAAACAGGTATTACTGCCTAGAAACTCCCTCTTGGCCCACTGTAAGGTGAGAAAATGACAGAAAACAGAATCTGTTTCAGATCTTTCCCAAGATCTACTATTTGTAATTGTGATACAAATGTCATGAAATCATAATAAATTATGATTTTTGCTTGGGACATTAAAGTCTAGAAAAAATACCTAATCACCCTGGATCCAACAGAAGGATGAAAATGATGAAAAGTGCTGAATCACATTTCATTTGGACAAAAGCAAATCTGTTCATTTGGCTTCACATGAGTCAAAGTCTACCAGTGTCCCTACCAGAGCAAAGAGTTTTAATGCCACCTGTCAGAAGAACATGAGTTGCTAGTACACAAGCTCTTAACAGTCACTTTTCTTATTTGTTTTTTTTGGAGAACCATGCCCAAGGCATTTATTAAATCCAAAGAACAAATTGTTTTGTTCTGTTCCAGAAATACACCACAGTGTTGGCAACTTTTCCTACCATCTCCCATCCCTTACAGCTCTATCTACCCTTCTAGTTCTATCTATATCAGCCCTACTTTTGAGCAAGCAGGTAATGAAAGCATGCAGTAAGACACCTTTTGACTTTCAATCTACCAAAATAAAGGACTGCAGGCAGAAAACCTCTAAACAGACTTTCCCAAAATAGGCACTCTAAGGTTTTTAATACAAGAAAAATGACTAAGTTATCTCTAACTTTAATCAGCTCTTTTGCTCCTCTGGTAATTTTATACCATTCTCACCTCTCCAGTTCTGCTATCTTCTTATCCTTATCATTCTTCTCATTTTCCATCTCTTTCAAGATTTCCAGAAGACGATCCACTTCAGCTTGAGCCTTGCTAGATTCTTGTTGATACCGTGTTACCTCCCTTTCCAGCTGCTGCATACGATCACTCAGCTCTGGGCTGGCCCGAGCCTCCAGTGTTGCCTCATGAGCCTGTAAGAAAAAGGTTCAAGAAAAAACCACTTTATTCACACGTATGTATTTTACAGATACTATGATGACTGCAAAATGCTATTGAGATATCTATTTAAAAATGGCAAGTGCATATGCTACTTCTAAGTATGGAGAAATACCTTCTAAGAGAAGAAAAATTTAGTTTTTTTAATTTGGCCTAAAAAATGTAAGTTATTTTTTGATCTGAAACAATCTATGTAAGAAAGAAGCAAAAATATGAAAAAAGTTAAATTTCTTGGAAAGGAAATAAAAGGAAAAGTATAAGTGGATATAAAAATTCTTAAAATACACTTCTAAACCAGTCATATGACTGTAGAGTTAGTTATCTGAGGTACTTCTAACCTCAATAATCTAGAGAAACAAATCACAGGTTAATAGCTTTCAAAAACTACATCAGTATGCAAAGTGTCAGTTATAGATTTGTACAGACGGTGCTGATATACCTTTCTAGTTATCTAAGCCATATAGACTAGGACTAACATGAGTGTGGCTACCTACTGAAAATATCTTCGCCTAGTTATCTAGGAAATAAGTTTTTTAAAAATCAGGCTATGAGGACAAAAAGCATCAGAGGACTGAGGACAAAATGACCCCAGTGAAAAGCTTTTTTTTTTTAAAATGGCTTGGTTTGTTATAAAAGTCACCAATTTATTAGTAAAATTATTTCAACAGTTCCCAAGCATATCAGAGACGAAAAAAAGCCAGTACTTAAGCTGGAGTTTAAACCTGCAGACTAAGGATGATCTTTCCATTCTCTCCCTGCCCCTCTGCTCTCAGATCTTGAACTGCTATTTGATATCAATTAAAGCTATTTCAGAATTGCTCAAATTTGCTTCAGTGAATAGCAGGTTTGGTGGAGCTATTCTGCCAACCAAGACTGCCTGCAAACTCAAGGCCTTTCCCTTCTCTGAAACAAACCTACAACAGAAAATAAGACTACAGACTTTTTCCCCCATGTGCCGCTCTGGAAAGTTGTTTTACAACCTGCCAATGTTCTGCTCCAAAGCACAGTTAAGTCTAAATCCCATAGTATAGAACTCTGTTGCTTTTAAAGGTAATTGGACAGAACTGCAGCAGCATGAACCTCAGGATTAGAAGCTTCCAAAGAACCATATAACAGCAAAAATACACTTGGCTGAATCTGTTCAGTTATTCAGTAAAATAAGACTGGAGGAAAACATCCGTTCATTGACCCCAACATTTTTGCCTTGAGGTCTCTTGTTTTTAATTAGCTCTGTTAAAGCCAAGGCCACATTCTAGTGAAATCCAGGAGAATCTCAGAGCAGACTATCCTAGGACTGAAGAAGGCCTTGATGCCTGTCTTTACTGGGACTATGACCATGAGATGGATCCGGGTTGTCCAAATACTGGAACTCTTTGTTTTCTAGGGCCTTGGCCCTGCAGCAGCCTGCCTCAGGGTTGATGCTAAACTATTTTAGTTTTCTTTGGTTTTTTTAAGCAGGAATTCCAGAAAGCTGGATAACCTGCACAGTATTTTATCCTAGAACAAAATGCCTGGTGATCCTCACATCTCCCTGGTAGACCTCAGCAGGAGTGCCCAACAACCATAGATCCTGGAAGAACAGAACCCTTTCCTGAGGCAATGTGTTTAGGAAGACTTAAAAGGCTCCACACTTCTGAGAGACTTTCAAGTGAAACCCCGCTGCTCCTCTGTCACTGAGCTCTAAGTCTGAAAATCCTGCTTCTGAGCTTCTGACTGAGACCCAGCTCCAAGCATATCCCTGGTGAGCCTGGAAGCTTTGAGAAGCCTTTTGGAGTTAGGGCTGTCTATTCTTCCAGATTCCTTACTGCCCCATAAGCACTCTGAATTATAAACCCTTGGAAAGGACTCTTGAAGGCAAGTGGAAGTCTAAGTAACGTGCTGCCAAGCTGATGCAGGCTCCAGGAGAACATTGCAGCAGTGAGGCCGATGAGTGTGTCGGTTCCATGAAGAGCTGCAGGCACCAGGGAACATACTTTGCTTTGGAAGGAGTGTGTTGGTGGGTGTTCCTGAAATGCCCGGATTGTAAATTGGGATTTCCAGCCTGTGGGAAACCTGAAATATTTGATTTCATTTCCTTTTCGACTATGCTTAAATTTCAAACAAAAACTCCATCCTTCCCTCCCAAATACTATTTTGCAGGAACTGGGAATATTGTTGGGGCGGGGGCATCTATATTCTCCTAAGAGACACTAGGTAGAGAGTTAAGTCTGGTTTTCACCAGAGGCAGAGCCCGAATTATTCCGTACTGGATTTAGGTATGTTTCCAACATCTAAAATTGTTTGTTTTAATAAATACTTCTCCAGGCTCTTTAAAGTCATCCAAAATATATAATCAGATAATCAAGAAACTTATTTTAAAAAAAGCAAAGCTAGGCTGTTAGCTTGGATTACTAAACTCTCTAATTCAAAATAACTTGTAAGACCTAATGCAATTCTACTGTCAGGACAGTCCTGATTTATATTACTCTGTGCTAATAAAAGCACCTCCACAACAACCCAAGAGACACTACTGAGAAGAGGAAATCAATTTTCTTTTTCAGAAAATTAGCCAACAAGTCAGTGTGTCTGGTTCTTATAGAAAGAAAGGGCTATTTACACGACATAAATTATTAGTTAAGACACATAACACATGTTATTTGTATATAATGCACATAAGTATGGATACTTTCACCTAACACAAAGAGAATGTTATGTGATACGGTGTAAACTGGAGACCACTTCCTGAGTTGTGAATTACTGACTGACTTCGGTCCATTTTGTGGGTTATGTACAAAATACGTGTCACATGAACATATCTAAAATCCTACTGGATTCATTTATTGTATAGGAGAGAAAACCAGTGCATTTAGAGGTTTCCCACAAACTCACATCAAGATCTGGAACAGATGAAATTGGCTACCTTCCCAATGCAACATTGTGCAAAATAATTCAGCAGTATTTTTTTTTTAACCAAAAAGAAAGTTAAACACAAATAATGAATTCCTAAATTCACAGTAAAAAAAACCAAAACAACCCCAAACCACGCCCCTCCCCCCCTACAACTTCTCCCACCAAAAGGTGTACAAAAAATTCCAAAATAAGGTAGTATTTTGGGGGAGGGGTTGGACTAGATGACCTCTAGGGGTCCCTTCCAACCCAAAACATTCTATGATTCTATGATTTCATTTTCAAAACAGAATGGCCATATAAAGTGACAGATGCGCTATGGCAGTTTCTACTGTATTAAGAGACAGTAGTATAAATAGTATAAGAAGTGCATTTTGATAGGTTCAGCTTTCAGCTCTGCTTGAGACAGTATTCCTAAATCTGCAGCCTCTTAATTTAGTTACAAACAAACATGAAAATGTGTAAAAGTATGATAAAAAAATTAAAATTGAAAAAGTTGCTTGTCTAGGGTGAAGGGAACACTGCACTTTCTCTGACAAATGATAAATAAGAAAAGGTATGTCTGTCTACACAGGCCACTGAGTTTACCTGATTACAGGCTATTTTAAACCCCTTAACTGTTACTACTGACCCTGTCATTAGCTCTCCATGTCTGTGCCAGTGTGGAGTCAAAGAGGTGAATTTAAGCTACTTTCACGACCACAAACTTGCACATTTGATTCTGCATTGATCTGCATAAGAAACACAGCCACACTTTAGCTATAAAGCAACACCTTCTTAAGCTATGTTTTTTATTAGCAAAGCTCATTTGATCAGTATTAACCTTTGCCAGTGTGAATTTAATTTCAAATTCTACGTGGTTCAGGATGTAGAATAGTTTAAGCTCACTACTCAGTTTAAGCTTACTACTCTGGATATGCTCCCAAGGTTTTTCAGAGGGACTATAAACTAAGAGGTGGTTTAACAGCTTTCTGCTTTTCTGCTCTTAGCCATCATTTCCCATCTGGAATGTGGTAAGTGATGGGGTGAGTGCTTCATGTACCTAAAGAATAAAAGAAAGAGTGATTGTTCCTCAAAGAAATGTACTATAATTTCTATTGCTTCCACAGAAAATCAGCTGACAAAGCCAACTTCTACAACTAAAACAAAGATGACCAATGTTTCACAGAAATAACCACTATTTACAGATGGAGAGAAGAGGAAGACAAAACACATTAAAAAGAATGTTCTAAGTCGATATTTCTCAAGCCAAAAAACTCTACTAAGATGAAAGGTAATCTTACACAGCTTAAAGTGTGCCAGAGGCAGTGAAGAAAACAATAGCACAGATCTAATTTAAAAGTTCTAAAATGTAAATAAAAATTCCAAATGTTATGGCTAAGATTCCAAATCAATATTCCTGAAAGATTAACTAAATCAAACAGCAAATAATTCACAGCAAACACTTTCTACTTTTACCTGTGAATTGAGACAGTAAATTCAGTTTAACATTTCACATACAAATGTTGCCAAGAACTTCTAGCCACAAAGCAGAAGTTCCCAAGAATCTGAAATCTCATTTTAATTCACCCTGCTACCTCCAAGTGTGCCTCACATCCCCTAAAAATAGTAAACGCACATAGAAATACAAAAATATGACTATTTACTGCAAAAAAGAAACACATATAACATATACAAGCAACTCAACTGATAAAATGTGTGCTGCCTTCTATCATGTCTTTATTGGTTTCAACAGAATTATAAATTTGAAAAACAACCAGACTTGCTCTTCCTTTAGTTCCAATGCTCTAAACCCCAAGTACTGCAACAGCTTTTCAAAAAGGCTGGACTGGAAGTAAAAAGCTCACTGTATTCGCTGATATACTATGCACCAGTAAACTTGAGTCAGTCACAAAGAGTTATTTTTTATCTCATTACTGAAAAAAAACTTTTAAATGGTTAGTCTCTGTTAATGTGACTGTAAATTTTTAACACTGAATAAGCAAGTATTTGGTTGGAATCATTTAATAAAGAAGGCTGAAAGCCTAAATAAGAGGAAGATGCCTTGAGAGGACCCATTACTGAAAAAAAATTATGTCTTCAGAAAGATAAAAGTTCCCATAGTTATTATTAAACATTTACAATTTACTCTTTGGAATTTACACCAACACAAAGTGTACAAAGACAGAAGGGAAATGCCCCAATGATGGCTGTCCCTGTGAGCGTACCTCAACCCCCTTACCTATGCCTCCTCTGAACCAGGCTTTACTCATCTGACCACAGGCTACTGTATCACAGAAACAGCGCTTCATTCAATGCACAGAAGGGAATTAACTCACATAATGAGCAGTATTTGGTTTTTTTGATACTCAGGGTATGGCTCTATGCCTTATTTATTCTAAATTACACAAATGACACTAAAAAAAGAAAATCAATCCCAATTTTCTTTCTATCATACTAATCACGACTGTAGGCTATTTCTTGGCAAACAGTAGCTAACATCACTTCTCACCACCACCAGTGGGAAATGAGGATGCATTATTATACCTGTTGTGCAGGTGAAAAGCTGAGATGCAGAAATATCCTGCCTTGTTCTCTTAATGCCTTCCTACAAATAAAAATCATCTAATTTCTCTAGATGATTATCACCTTCCTTAAGTAACTCTGGCTCATTCTTTGAGCATTTTTCACACAATACTGAAAACTGCAAGACTCTGGCAGACAAAAATTTAGTTGTTATAAGAACTACCTCACAATGAAAAATGAGAAAGGCTACGCAGTGTTGCATTGGCCACTTCCTAGATATTGTATATTTAATTTTTCAAAAGGAATGTTATCTTAACAAGGCTTCTGGAAGGGGTAGAGTAGGTAAGTTTTAATTTTTTGGGTAGAAGAAAATCAGGGGAAAAAGCTCTCCAACTTTCCACTGCATGAGATGATGCTGACATCGTCATGAACCATCAACAAGTCTGAAACTTTAAAAGCCACTCCACAGCCTCTTGTACCTTATACTCTATGTTGACCATATCATACTGGGGAATAAAACACACAGTTTGTTCCCACATTTTGTATTTTCTAACTTCAGAGTAATGGCGAGTCTCAGAAATTTTGCATGCTATTGAAGATTTCATACTGCCTATTTGCACCAAGTACAATCCTTTTGTACCATATCTCATTTCCCCAACCTTTTATCAATATTACTTAGCCAGGTTCAAATTCCACTCCTCTTATTCAGGCAGATTCCCCTAATCTGCCAGATCTCCTTATCCTTTTCCTACCACTTTTTTTTCAGGTTTGGGGGGCTTTTTTTTGCACAGTGAGTTCTACCCACCAACACCTGTAGCCCCATGTCTCCTGCCCATATGCAACCTTCTCCTCATACCATGTCTTTCCCAAGTCCCAGGTTCAGTACAATGTTTTCTGGTAATTCAATCTACTCGTTCCCCCAGCAAAATCCAATCTGTTTTTCTCTTCCCAATGGCTAACTTTCAGTACTGGCTTCCAATCCCAATAGATTATTTGTCCTGATCTGTTCTGCACACCGAGATGCTGATTCTTGCTTCTGCTGGTTTTGTATCAAGGAGCTGCTTGGAACCAGTATGGTATTCGGTGAGAAGTCTACTTAGCATTGCTGCTGCCTGCTCAGATGAGCAGACCTAGAAGAGGCTGTGGCAATGGAGACAGTGGGAAGGTCTTCTTCCCTCTCCAGGATGGGGTATAACCAGCACAGGTGGAATATTTGGGAAGTTTCATTACTAAATCTGTCTCTCTCCTGAGCATGTAGAACTACACAATGCCTTTAACCTTTAGCCAATTTAGATAGATTTAAACAGGGGCAGCAAAAATATCTGGTACATAAAAAAATTACTAGTGTTAAAAAAAAAAAAGATTAAACCCAACATATTTCTGTATTTTGTTCCTGAAAACAGTAAGCTCTTATGGCTGAGATATTCTTTCTAAAAAGACACAAACCCAAACAAAATCTCAGACTGAATCAAACAACATGAGAAGCTTCAGCTAAAAGCTTTAAAAAGTTTTGCAAAACCATAAACGATTGATAAAAGAATCTATTTAATAGGATGCATTAAACAAGTTTAGTAACAGACTGTACCAGTGTAATCTACAGGTTTGGAGGGTGGCAAATTATTTTAAAGTGGAGGAATGTATCAATTTACCACAGAAGTCTGGAGTCTGCTTGTCATACCTGAACACACAATACCTTTGGGGAAAAAAAAGTATTCTCTGACATGAAATACTAAATGATGAAATCCTTCAAATGCCATATCCACTAATCTTACATCCTTTAAGAAAGTAAGAGGGTTTTTTTTCTAATCTTTGTGCACCACATACCTTAGAATATTTATAAATTACTGTTTTTACATATAATAAATAACTCAAAATGCAGCGTAGGAGTTTTTATGCCCTAGTTGACTATTCGCTGTTATTTCTGATAGTCATAACAAAATACTTTTCCCTATTGCACACACAACTTTTCCCAAATCTAGTCCCATAAATGCACTGTATTATCTGCTCTATTAAAATATTTTCTAAAACGGGATGTCACAAAAACTGAATTATTAAAAGCACCGGGAATTTTCTGACCTTCAGACAATGATTGTCAGGATAGACAGCTACATTTACCCTGAACACTGACATGAGTAACACAGATATCAACCTTGTGAAAGATTCATAACACATTTTTTTATGCATACAGTCACAAAAGAAATCTCTGATGAAAAACACCTTGGATTACGTAATTTACAGTGTCAAGATACTATTATACAAACACTCCTTGAAAGGAGTGCTCTTTGACATCGAACAGAAGGCTGGTAATAGGATCCAAAATTAAACTGACATAGCACTAAGCGAGCCTAATGGCTACACAAGTTTTGAAGCAACCTTTTACTTGCTGTAACTTAATTATTATTTCTAATGTGCTGCTGCACATGGTGTTATAGAATACTTTCACGCAAGATGCTTGATTTGCATGGAAATTCTACAGTCTTCCTCTGAAATGTATGGACAATGGAGATGAAAGAAAAGCTACAGGAAACTTCAAGCAACTGCAGCAAAGGGAAACAAAAACATTGGCACAATATTAAGCTGTCCAAACGATAATGAAGTTAGACCAATGCAGCCAAAAAGTAAAAACACGTTAGAAGGCTTTTTTGAGCATGACGGATCAGATATACCATAGCATTTTGTTTGTATCCATACTATCCATAGCCACTACTAAAGTAATTCACCAATATACTATCTGTTGGCCCAAACATAAAAGCACAGGTGAATACACATGCAACACACAAAAATAAATGTCATTGGCAATAGCTTCTCAGTTTGCCAGGGAACTTACTGGCTTGGATGGATGGCTCAATAAAACTTCAGGGTGCTAAAGGGAGAAGGAAGATAGGAAAAGATGGGGAAAATTTGGGATAGGAACAATGTGAGAGAGAAAAAGAAAAGATGCAACATGAAAAGAATTTAAAATAATAGCTGCAACATTAGTTTACTAAGATGACAGAATCTTAATTTGTGGTTTTAGCATGTATTACTAACCAGCTTTTAAAACATGAGAAACATGGAGAGTTACCCTCATGCAAGTTCCAAACTTAATCTTGATTTCTCAGCTTAATAGCTTTGTCCAGTCCTCAAATATTTACCGTAGTGCTGTGTTTGGGTTTACAGATGACGCTTTTACAGGTTGAGCAGGACTTTAATTTCTAGTGCTTCGCTTACATGAATTACAAGACAGCTAAATGGTTTAGAAAACTAATTCAGTAAGTGACACTATCTGAATGCTGAACACAACTTCTGGGTTTTATTTTTATTTTTACAAGACACCCTGATTTCCCTGGTAGCCTTTTTCTTTCTAGGTTGCTATGCTGAATACATCTCTTCGAAAAAACAAATCATCAGCTGAGAACAAAAAAACAGTATTTCGATCTCATCTAACAATATTATCAGTAATTTTTAGTTGTGGCAGGAAATCCATGTCCGCAAAAATAAAAGGCACCAGAGCCTGTGTTAGACTAGCCAAGCTAAATCTTGGGAAACATAGAATTTGGGTCAACACTTCATTCCACCATTTTTTTGAAAGATACATTCCTCCTGAACTTGAAGGAAGAACACCACAGCAGAAAAAAAAAAAAAAAAATCCTCTGAGTGAGCCTGTTGAATCTAGAGGTATTTTCCTGGCAGGGAATCACTGCTAACATTCTCTGATGAAAACTTCCTAGAACTGCACCAAGGGGAAGTTTGTTAATGTATGGTTTTGGACTCTTTTCTTTTTTCTAACCTTGATTCCTTTCAAATAAGGAAAATATCTATAGTGAGAAAAACTATGCATTGGAAATGAAGACAGACAAAAATCCGCTCATCTTTGCTGGAACAAATTCTAATATTAGCCGCTATCTTCCAGATTAGAAAAACTAAATTAAACAAAGCATATTGGCTAGGAAAGACAAGACAGAAAAAGCTATGAAAAGAGTATCCTGAAGGAAAACAACTAGAAGAAAACTTTTTCACTATAAAACCATTACATTAAAATAGAAGTTTGAAAAAAAAACTTTCCTAAGGAAAAAAAACCCCACACAGCATAAAACCACTTCACAGAAAAACAGGGAGAGAACCTCCTGTGTGTGATTTCCCTCTAATGATTCCATCTCAGCAAAAAAGGAGACTATTTAAGGCAGGACACCAGGCCACGTAAACTCAACAGGGATTTATGGCTTGCTTTCAGCATTCAGAATCTCCCATAGTATCTCCTGCTGGCAGTGTGCTGACAATTGAGCACAGAAGCAATGACAGTAGAATAATTAGAACATTAAGCACACAGATTTGCATAACCATAGTATTACTATCAAAAAACCGTAGGCCCCAAATATGAAAAACCCTGCAGTTTTATTTGCTAAGACAGGGATCAATATAAAATAGCCATTAGTAAGAAGACGAGTATGAACAATGAGAACTGGACACCTAGTCAGTCACTGGACACTGCTCACATGGAAAGAAAAATAATACCAGCAACTTTTCAGCACCCCTGCACTCCACTTGCTTAATAATATTTCTTTTTACTGTAAATTTAAATATCTTTTACAGAAAAAGTGGAAGCTTGCACTGTTCATGATTTGTCAAAGGCTCAGTGTTTAGAGATTAGCGAGAGTTTTCTTCCAAGGACTGCCCAAATCTTTTTTGTCTAATGGCTTAACAGTAGTCCAGTTCAGTCTCTTTTGTCAGCTTCTTAACTTCTAAGGCTAATAGATTTAACTGAAAGTACTCAAACTGTTCAGTGGAAATAAGAGGCAAGAAAACAAGATTGATGTTAGACATGCCTCTGTTCAAACTGTAAGGGAAACAACCTAAAAGAAAAATCTTTTTGCCATTTGCTGTTAAGAGCTATACAAGAGAGTCCTGTCTGCATGAGTCTTGTGCAAAGCAGCACTAAGATAATGTAATAAAACTCAATAAAACAAGCCTCTAATTTGGTTTTAAACTCAATGCTCTTACGGAGCCATTAGTTTTAAGGTTAATTGTGACAGTTATTTGCAATGGTTAACAATGCAGATGTGTAAAACAGAGTTTTTATAGAATCATTAAGGTTGGAAAAGACCTCCAAGATCATCAAGTCCAACTGTCAACCCAACACCACCATGCCTACTAAACCATGTCCCAAAGTGCCACATCTACAGGCTTTTTGAACACCTCCAGGGACGGTGACTCCACCACCTCTTTGGGCAGCCTGTTCCAATGCTTGACCACTCTTTCAGTAAAGAAATTTTTCCTAATATCCAATCCAAACCTCCCCTGATGCAACTTAAGGCCATTTCCTCTTGTCCTTTTAGAAACTTTAAATTGGAGCTGAATTATCTATTGTAATTGTTTCAAGGATGAAAAGGAACTAATCCACCTTGAAAATGTCAAACTGCCTGAATAAATATCTGCAATGCATTTAAAGAGAGAAAGCCTTTTAAAAATACTTTTTTCTACTTTTCTGCAAGTGACAAAAAACACTGGGAAATTAAAAACAGCTGGGAAAAAGGTTATTATTAAATGGATATCTCAATGGATAATCTTCCACTTCTCCAAAAAAAAAAAAAAAAAGCACACAGCTCTTGCCTAGAGAGGTTGGACCAAATGATCCTTGAGGTCCCTTCCAACCCGGTATTCTATGATTCTAAAGAAATATCTGAACTTACTCATAAATATAAAACATATTCAAGTGGTTGCTAACTATGTTTTCTTGAGTAACTAAAAGCAACCATGACTTGGTTCTAGGAAGCAAGGAGGATCAGTGGTAGAAGTGGTCTCTTTCATACAGCTTGAGGAAAGCAAATGCATGGTTAATTACATGAAAGCATACCTGGGTCCTAGACCTTTGAATCCTTTATAAAAAGCCACTGTGGACTGACTTCTTATCACCAAAAAAATCTTTCAGTTGAATTTTAATTTTCCCTTGAATAAGAAGAATGCAGCAGCCCAACATGACACAGTATTTTAAAGAGGGACTAGGTATTGACGATTTTGTCTCAGTAGGACTTGAGAGAGTACTTTAGGGTCTCTGCACAGGAAACAATTGTCCAAATGCCCTAGTAAGCAACAACGCCTGAAGCAGAGGAGCAGATACCTAGAGTATTATGGAAGGGCTTTATACTGCACATAGCACGTAGGCTATCGATTTTGTTTGCTTGTAGAACTGAAACCATCCTGACTGAATGATTTAGGTAGCTTCTTTGGATGAGAAGATGAGAATCTATTTGTGTCTACAATACAATGAATTTATATTCATTATTTTTCTCAGAACCAAATTAAGAATACAATTATTTGTCTCACAGCTGTCCTGTACAATTAATAGTGCTTTTTACATTTGAGCTATTTTCCCATTTTAACCCTCAGGAAAAGGATCACAGGAGAATAATTCATCCTCTTAATTATTTCCTGAAAAAAGAGACTAGATTAGAAAAATATATGGTCTTATGAACTGGCTCAGTGTCGTTACATAATGTTCCTGGATACCAGCTATTAAGCACAATCCTCTCCAAAATGGAATGAGCAGAGATAGGTCTAAAGGAATTAAAATGAAGAGCTGTCATCACAGTGTAAATTAGCTGCATGTTCGTGTTTTAGCTAGCAGTGCTTCACCAGATTTTGGTCAACCTCCACACCCGCTTATACTACTGATACACTCACTGCTTACAGTGAGGAAGGTGATCTCAGGGGAAGCAGTGAAAAGCAGTACCTTTACAAATGCTAAATATACAGACACATTCCCTAATTAATTGAATTTCCACAACTAGTTTTTCATAACTTATTTGTTAACGTGCTCTCCCAGTTAGTAATATTCTTTTTCCTTAAAGTAATTGTAGCAACATCTTCCACTGCAGCTGTCTACTGACAGTCTAATACCATCATCCAGTTGCTGTAACAAATTCTGGCAAATCTTAACTACAATATATTCCTCAACTCATTATCAGTAATATACTGACAAAGGGTGAAGCTGCAATTCATGACAGAGAATTCAAATGAAAGGATTCTTCAGGGCTTCTGAAATACTCACCCACTGTACAGTACACTGAAAACAGCCTGTGAGACCAATTAAATGTGCACAGCTATTTTTTCTTGCTATTGTGCTTTATTGATGTTGAATAACAGGAGTGTTTCTTTTGTGTAACAGAATTAAAAAGAAGGGCAAACATGGGTCTAGATATGCATAAATGGAGTTTCACTTACACATAGTTCTCAGGTGCATTAACACCTACCTTGCACCCGCAAAACAGAAATCCTAAACAGATCTTAACTGATGACTCAAAACTTGATCTCATATTTATTTGATGAACTAGGACAGAGTTCCAAACTACAGCACAGGCGCTCTTCCTTTTATTGGGTAGATGTAAAGAAACAGCTAAATCTCCACAACCCAGGACTTAAATGTCTTTAAAAAATCATATTGCCTTTTGTCTTGTTCTAATTTATAAGTGTTATCACTATTTCAGTTAGTGTTTTGTGCTTCTTCATCACCTGCTCTTTTAAAATCAGAAAGTTAAAAATCAAATCAATGTCCCTCTGAACAGTGCAGTATTTATGCTACTCACAGCTAAAATAAAGGAGGCTTGCAATGCAAACATAACCCAAAGATTCTGTTCAAATGAATTAGCTTTCTTGTAATGAAGTATTTTTCTTCTGAACGGCAATCTCCTACCAATGTATCAGCTGTGACAGGCAATGAGATTAAAACAAAAGATCACATACTTCACTGGCAATATATTCTTTTCATTTGTTTTTATGCATTCCTGTGGGCCTGGCCAATCATTCCTCTGAATTTATCACATTAACACCTCCAAGCATCGATAATTGATATGTGAAATGTTTGGCTGTTAATTTTTTAGCTGTTACACCATTTTAACAGCACAATTACTGCTATGAACTGTACTGAAGCAGACTAAGTCTTTAATTCCTAGTACCTGTTAAAAAAAAAGTCAACACCACTGTTACTGCATGTAAATGAAGTCCAAAATTAGCACCAGTGTCTGAAGTTACTTTCTGATGGGCTTAGCTTGTAATATAGTTTGCATGGACACAACTTCACAGTTCTTGCTGAAAAGCTATTCAAAGAATTCAAACAAGTTTTCTGCTTAGACATGTCCAATTTGTCTAACACTGAATGTTTACACCACATATATAAAAATGAAGTAAGATTACCTTCTTCAATTGAGTTTCCATCTTCAAACATTCTTCCTTTTTCTGTTCCAATGCAATTTCCAGTGTCTTGAGTCTTGAATCTTTCTTCAGTCCTGATGAAGCTAAGGATGAAGCATGTTCCTTCAGATCCAGTAAGGATGACTAAAATAAAAGATGCAGAATAACTATTAAGCAAATACTCTTTATGCTCAATAGCTAGTTTCTTTTTTTGTCTTTATTTTCTTCCTATCCCTTCACACTATATTCAGGATCCAACTTAGAACAATGTATTTTGTCAGGGTTTTTTGTCAGTCACTCAGAACAATGTTCATGTCACTGACTTAAGACAGCTTGATTTAATTCAGGTTTTCAGGATCAAAGTAAAACCTCACCTAAATTAATTTTAAAACCATTTTTAAAGATGGAAGATTCTGTAAACTGGAACTAGTGCTTCAGTGACAGTCACATTTAAGAAAAATTGGTTTTGAATAAAATCAGATTTAGAAATCGTATGTGGTTAGCAGTGTTGGCCACTGTATCTAAAATTGAGGGCGTTCAAAGCTTTTCTGTCTACAGCTGTTATGAGGTGAAACTGACTCATGCTCCCTAACTCCAAAAGACACCTCAACTTCTTGTTCTCCAAAACATTTTCATGTTGTTTTTTTCCTGTCAAATGTAGACTTCCATGCACACAAAACCTTAGCACTTCCTGGGAGTGTATTTTCTGTATTGTTTCACTTCGAGTGAGTTTTGAAAAAAGACTGTAAGCAGACTTGAACGTTACAATTCCAAGGGAGGAAGAGGGAATGTTTATATTTCTCTAGGTTAATCTGTCTAGCCAACAAGCTCGTCACCAACAACCAACTTAATTATCAAAAAAGACCCTTCAGAGTCAAAAGAACTAGCTGTATTGTTTGCATAAAGGAATAAACATTATCTGCATGCTTTTGGCACCCAGAGCTTTGATCAACCTCTGTCCTTTCCTCCCTATATTTAGACAGGAACAAGCTTGTTCTCTGCCTTCAGTTGTCTATAAGCATAGCTCCAGTAAATGCATCATTGATCATTGGTCATTCACTACTAATATGATTAACTGCTGCAAATAAGGGGACTGCATTCTATCCATGAAAAGGTGGCTCTGAAATATTTATGTGTTGAAAAATTTTCAAATGATATATTTTATTACATAAACTTGTTGAAGGACCATTACTATAAAGGAACAGCTTTCTTCATCTCAAATATAACACATACAACAAACAATTCTAACACAACAGATTCATTCTGCTGGTCAACCTCTTTCTCTGTGAGATCTCCTTGTAAAACGCCAACTTTCTCTTTCAGGTCCTTAATGTCTTTTTTGTAGTTGTCGATCTCTTCCTGTTTTTCTCGTTCATCTCTGTCACGTTGCTCCTTTAGGCGCTCAATGGTCCTTTCCTGACAAAAGAAAGCACTCTGTGAAGAAAATCCCTCTTAGTCCGTTCAATTTCTGAGACTTCTCATCACAGCGCTTCTTACACACATGTAGACGAGGAGGAGGAGGGGGAAGGGTGTAGGATATTGCCATTTTCTTTTCTTTACTGTTGTAAAATAGATCCCTCAAGAAGGAGAAAAGCAGAGAAATCTATGGATTCATTGCTAAAAAACATCAGGCTTTCTGTATCCCTGAAAGTTCACAGTACTGTTACAACGCAACTTGATTTATCTGGTTCTCATAATCAAAATTAACCTAGACCAGGATACATTACATACTGCTTCCTTACTTATTTAAATCTTATTTTTCCAAAAGGTACAGTTAAGTCTGTGGCCATTCAGAGAGAAGGGGTGCAGTGCATATGCGACTCCAGGATTGATGCACAGTAAGAAAAGGCAACAAAACAACTTTTCTGTACACCAGATATCAACGGAGTCTTGGTTATTGTGGAAGCTGAAGGGATGCAAGTGAATTCCCCAACCTCAGGCAAAGCTTCACCATAGTGTTACATTTATAGAGTCTGACAGACTAAAGGAGTTGTAACCCTGGTTCTACAGTCATCAAGAGAAAAATATACAGGAATTCCAAAAAGGTGCCACACCAAAACAGAATAGACAAGGCTGTTCCCTCAGTCAGCTATCTCCTGAGAATGGGGCAAGCATAAAAAAATACAATGAGAACAATAAAGCTGCAATTGAAGTTAGACTGAAATACAGCTACATCACGATAAGTATTCATTTTGATTCAATATTGGGAACTAAAAAACAAAGCCAAACTTTAAAAATACCTTTCTTATTAAAATATCTGAGGAGATAAGATAAAAGGAAATAAAGTATTGGCCAGATCATTATTTTAAAAAAAAAAACAACAAAAAAAGCAGAAGGATCCACAGCTGAAATGTAAGGCATTCCACAATCATACCAAAGCTGCACCACGTAAAGAGGCAGCAACATGAGAACACTGATTTCATTCACACAAAACAGTGGGGAGTAGCTAAAGACTAGAGCAGTAGCTTGTGGCTCAGCTCTACTCTCCTGCCCCACTCATCGTGCAGAACCCTGGGCTGGTTTTGTGGGAGAGCAGCTGGGCTGCCACTCCGCATATCTGGCAATGCCCTCTGCTGAGGGACCCATCTCGGCAGCAACCGCCCTCGCCTGATCCCTCCTCATCTGTCAGAGATAAAGGACATTGCTGTGGCATCGCGTCAGAGATGCCTCGTACACAGAGTCCAGGAAACAGACGGAAAGAGCGACTTTAGAGACGTTATTAGGAGAAGGACCTTTCGAAGGAAGGGCCTTAGGCTTTCCATACTCACTTTTTCTGCCAGTGCTTCTTCCAGCGTGGTCAAGGCAGTGTCAGTATTTGTGGTGTCAGCCTGCAAGGATTTCACTCTATCCTTTAAGCTGCTCATTTGCTTCTCCTTGTCTCTTAACTGTTCTTGAAGATTTTCAATCTTAAAGAAAAGGAGTAAATTTTAAGGAAATAGCAAGCAAACCCATCCAAAATCATCTCAGGAGTATATTAAAGTCTTCAAAATATTCTTAAACCAAAGGAAGTAGGCAAGGGCCTAGTTCCTATAATCCTATATCAAAACATCAAGCAATGTAACCAAAACCATAAAATATTAACAAGGAATCAGAAACCTTTCCAATAATCAGAAAAGAATTCAGAGCAAGGAAGTCCAAATAGTAGTTACAAGATCAACATAAACAAAGAAAGGGTATTATTCCTAATTTCTGAGGATGTTGGGCACTGTGTGACTTGAAGGATGATCAATGTGAATATGAATATGGAACGAAAAAGGCTGAGAAAAACATTTCTGCACATATAAACCAAAAAAGGCACTTGATAATTAAGAAGTTGTGAAGAAGTGTTATTTTAAGTATTTCCTTTGGTACTGTCATATTCTTTACTGTACTGGCATGTTGCTTTTTCATCTTACATGGCCATTTGCTATATGGTAGACTAGCACCAAGCATCATTCCCTGAGTAGAAAATGTATCAGCCTTCTTTTCTGTGGGTGCAGAATTCAATCAATTTATGAGTTCTGAATATATCTTTTGACAGGCTGAGAAGACCTATTTTATGCATACACACACATCACAAGAAACAGACACATTAACATTATGATAACCTGTCTGAAACAAATTTATCAGCAAAGGATTAAACTGGGTACAGATTTCTTAGTTGCTTCCTTTTTGTTGTTGCTGCTGACAAGTTCTTCTTGCACCAGCAAATGTACACGATAAACTGGTGCATGACATTTGGCATGTAAGGTACCTATCTCCAAAACACTTGTAGCAAGATATTCTTTCAAAGACGTTTTCAAGAAAGACTGCAACCAGACAACCCCAAAGGTTATCTAGTCCAGTATTTAGTAAACTAAATGAAAGCATTAACTAGCCTTTTTGCTTCACATGTTGAACAGCAGTTAACAGCTCCTCGGTTAGTGGAAATATAGCAACTATCCCTGGGTTTTACTCTTCAGTCCTGGAAAAACTAAGCTGCTGTGATTACAGAGCAAACAGCTATTCAGACACGTCCACTACTACTTTGCTATCTCTATTAAAATTACACCTGGAACACAGTTTTAGAAAATGGCCTAGATCTGTAATGATGAATGTAAAAGATTCTGAGGGAGGCTGAACATCTCGTCACAAATAATGGCACATGTGTTACAAGTGGAAGCTAGGAGGAAGAAGGACCTAATTCAGGGAAACCCTTGTTAATGTTCCTCTGTAACCCATGGCCATGGAAGAAGTGTCCTGGTATAAGATTCTTCACACCATTTTTTTTTATTTCTTTTACACAAGCACATGTAAACTTTTGATCCAGCTTTGTACACAATCTATGTTTTACTGATAGCAGAAAAACTATGTAAGGGGTTTTTTTTGTTGTTTTTTAAGGAATGGACTGAAAGTGATTTTGGTTTATCTCTGTCATTAGCTTCTGTTAGAAAGAAGTATTAGGCCTCCAAGTTACGCTTAAAATTTAAATTTGGACACAACACAAATGACGCTACAAAACAAATTTTAAAGACCACCAAAAATCCATAACCAGTGACATATCATGTGAGTCATAAATAACTATAAGAACTGATAATTCCTTCTTTATACACTCATATCTATTATTTAATACCTTATTAGCAGACCTTTGGAGCCAATGCATGGAGCTTCAGAAAGAACCCTACTAGTTCTGACTGAAAAGTTCTCCTGGCACCCACATGTACAGCTACCAAGGAGGCAGCATCCCCCCAAGTAGCCTACGTGGCTGCTTTTGACCTTACGAGCTTCCAGTGTCGTCAGCTGTCTAGACAGGCTGGCTGTTCAGACAGCCAACCATGAAAATATACTACAAAGAAGGCTGAGCTATTCTTAGACTCGTGTTTACTTCACTTCTGGAGGCAAAACACTCTCACAAAGGCTCCAACTGGCTGAAGAGGCGATAGTGCAGGGTGACTTTCTGCTGCAAGCAAACCATACACAAGAGACAGCTAAATAATTCACATTTAGCATATATTAAGATGCTTGCCAAGGCAGAACGAGCATTCGCACAAGCACAGCATGCGTTTACATGTTTCAATAGCTCTTTACTGTGACTAGAGTAAGATGACAGCTGTGCGACAGTACTATACATGGCTGCTGCATCTTCCCATTGCAACTGCACCTTCCTGTATACCAAATAAAAAATAATTAAAAAAATGTAACCCGTAGAAAGTGTGAGCCTGTCTATTCTTTCAGTCTACATGCATGCTTTTCAGTCTGGAGTAATGACTGATGCTTTTCATTATCATCCAGGGAACAGCAAGTACACTGAAATGTTTTAAGTCACACTAATAGCTAGGTACCACCTAAAAAACCCACTCTACCCACAACTGTGCCTTTTGCAGGGTCAGATAACTGGTGGTTCCTAACAAGGACATGCCCTTAAAACTACAGAAAAGCAGAACTGGATCAATTGATGTATCCAAACTGAAACACTTGTGTAACAAAAGATTAAAATTTCCTTTATGAAATCACAGTCAACAATAAAATAATTGCTTTTATTACATTTTTCTCCCAAACCTCCAGTACTTTAACAAATAATAACTATAGGTTATCCAAAAATGGTATAATCTGAGGAAAAAAAGCAAGAATAGTCTACATTTTGTATATATAGTTAATTAATGAATAATTATGCTATTATGTCCTTGCAAGTAGTTTGAGAATCCTTTTCAAATAGAATAAGGTACATTGTATATGATTTACCATCCTTTTTTCATACCCGACCCTTCCAAAAAAAGTAATTCTGAACAGATTCTTAAATAACAGATAGAAATAAACCAGATAACCAATATATGGTCTTTATCTTCTACCCAACAAAAGATTAAATACATTGCAATGGAACTTCCAAACCCTCAGGAAAACGTAAAGGAACAAGGATTGAACCAGCACTGTTTAGTCTTGAAATACTTGGAAGATGATAGATTTCCTCTGAAATGTTCGACAAACCTAAGGAATACATATTGCTGTACAAAATTTCTAAAAAGGTAAAATAAAAAATATATACTATCATTAGTTTAGTAACAATCTTTATTCTTGCCATATATACATATTTTGCAGGGTTAAGACAGCAATCTATGGGTACGTTATCAACGCTAAGCTTACTGTAAAACTAGACATACATACACTGGAATCATTGGCTCTGCATACCAATTTCCTCATCAGCAATGATTTACTGAAATCTTTCTTTCCAACGTTACCAGTTGTCAGGCACTATCATGTTTCAACCTGGGTGATTTATTCCTAGTTGTGTGGAACTAATTAGTTTGCCTTCCAGCCCTGAAGCACAGGAGCAGAGGCAAGAGAAGTTTCCTCTGGCATTCTGTTCCAAAGGCAAGGAAGCATTCTATTTTTTGCAAATACCAATCTTATTGAAAACCCCATGCAAATGCAAAGAAAAAACAGCCTAGGGAATTAAGTGAGACACATCTAGTTTAATACCCATCAAGGCCATTAGATTCCCAAATTCCTCTAGTTTGAGGGTACTAGTAGACCTTTGCATCATACTTCAACCCAGAAATCTTTTTGTAGAACCCATCATCAACCCTAGGGTATGTGTAAATTGAACACTTGGAAAAGTGTTCTATTGTACCAGTGAATTTTGAATTAGAATAAATGAAGTAGGTTTGTAAACTGGTCATTCAATCTCTTCCCCCTCCCCCCCCGTAATGGGAAAAAAACCTTTTCCTCCTTCAAAATGTTTGTTTTCAGTCGAAGATTGACACTTTACAATGTTGACTTTCATCACCTGGGTTGTAACAGAATTAACTGCATTTATGTTTCATTTGGCACTTTCAATTATCTTCTTGCTATTCTGTTTGACTTCTAAAAGGAATAAAATGGTGAAAGAAAAAAAATTAGAAGTTGTAAAAGCCCTTTAACTTACTTCATCCTGAGACAGTAAGAAAAAAGTGAAACAATCCTCTTAGAAAAAAATGAAGATCCAATAATGTTTGGAAATATTTAAAAAATGCAAAATGGCCATTTGAAATTGAAAATCTTTTTCAACTTGAGAAAATTCATTGCATATTCCACTGTTTGTATGTATCTCCAATATGTAGTAACTAGCTATATGACCTACCTGAAGACAAGTTTTTCACTGTACTTTTTTTTTACAGACAGATGAAAATGCCCTTGTTTATATTCTGCACTTCACCTCCGCAGTGCAGCTCTGGGAAGAGACTGTTTTGATCCATAACATGACTTCTTCATCATAATATACACTGAATACACAGAAGACAATCAGTTTAACACTTGATAATATTACTTGATTGTATTACAAGAGCAGATGTACAAAATATCTCAGGGTGCTGTTAAGCCTCCCACTTTTTTGATCCTAGCTTTCATTCAGTGGAAGCAGTACTGTAAAAAGGATCTAAATAATCAGGTGGGTTGAGAGGTTTTCTGTTCTATTGCTATGGCATAGCCATCCAAATAAACAAAAACTTTACAGAAGCGGTAAGCTTTCCAAACAGTTCTTCCTTGGTTTTGTAAAGGCACTATTGGTCATGTCAGCTCCAGGGTCGATGTCTACAAGGAGATGATGGATTCTCACCTATCACAGGCAGAGGTGATTCCGTCTGTGTTAGGAATATTAATGTCAGGACAAAAAAAGCTACTGTGGAAGAGAGAGCAGGCAAGAAAGCAGGTATGTGATGACAGAACAGCTACAATTCTGTCTAGTTGGAGACATGCCACTCCCTTCAATGTAAGAATATTAATATCGTGATAAAAATTTGATAGCCTGCAGTCATACTTGGTTTTGCTAGAATCCCGCAGTATTTGAGAAGCTGAGGAAGGTGGGCTGGCATCAGAATCAGAATGAGAACATAACAGTTACAATGTGAACACAACAGTTACAGATGTGATGATGTTGTTGTATGTGACATAATAAAAAAATTGTTGCTTCAGAAGAAGTGGTAAGATGTTTACTCTAGAAAATTGAGATGGATCTGAATTTAAGAAATTTTGTTCCTAAAATGTATTAATGAGAGGTCACCTTAAGTCCTGAGAGACTGTTCAAGAAAGCTATACTACTGGATTTGTAAATATTACTGTGTTTCTGAAAGTCATTTTTGGAGACGATAATGAAAGCCTATAAGCAGGTATTACTGGTCAGTTTTTTAAGATTAAGCTCCAGTTTTATAAATGTCATGCTGAAAACCTCATCATTATAACTGTCTTTCTATTGCAGATCTTGCAAAAGTCATGCAACAGTCATGCATGAATGGCAAAAATCTACACTTAGTTTAGTGTTAACAAATTCCCGGAAGGAAGGCTGGGAGGGGGAGAAGTATAGCTCATCACTGCATGGATGGAAGCAAAATTTGATCTTTTGTATGTCTGTTGGCTCCATTTGAACCTCCAGTATCAGGTGTTGCTTTTCAAGTCCCCAGTGAAATAAGGTCTATCACATCAGTGGATATCATGTTACTGTATTGAATCCATTAGACTGAAAGTAACATTCTTACAATTAATTTTAAAGGTTAAATTCCCGAGAGCAGCAACAACGTGCTGAAGTTGAACGAATGCAGAAGCTTCAGGCAAACCATGTCTTCTTGTGAGGGTGAGATTTTTAAGTTGTTTTGAAGTTCAGGAAGATCAAAACATTTTCCCTTTTTTTCACTAACATTTTGGCAAACATAAGTCAGAGTTCCTTCCAAAGTTCAGCTGCCTTCAGTAGGCTCTTTTTACTTCATGATCCAACCAATTGATATAAACATGGTTAAACTGTTAAGTTATATTCAGAGATTCTTGTTCTTGAATCATCACACTAAAAATCATCTTCAAGTATTCTGCATATCAGTTAGTATGGTAAAGTTCATTAAGCATAAAGTAAATTAAGGACACTATGAAGTGCAAGACACCTGTGTCGGTCTCTTGCTCTTTTCTTCAAGAACTTTAAATTCTGGAGAGTCCCAGTTAACACTTCAGTGTAGAGATGGTGAACTCTTCAGTTAAGCAGTAAACATTTGTTCAGTTTACATTAATTTTGTTACCCAGTGAAGAGAGAGTTAATTTTTATTTTGCCTCCCAAGAAAATTTTCTTCTTTTTACTGCTGCTCTACTTCAATGCCTATCTGGAACATTACTGTCTTTGCAACATCACATTGGAATATCGTTGTGCACTTTGGAAATGCCCTGATGTTGCTGAACCTAACATAGTAGGATTCTCTAACACCCTGAGCTAGTACGGAGAATCTTATACCAGGAGATTCCTTCAGTGGCCATGGGCAACAGAGGAACATATAGCTGGCTTAAGAGAACCAGGCTAGAGGGGGTGGGAAGAGCATGGAGAAGTCCGGGACAAAAAGAGAATTTGAGATGGGGAAACTCCAGAATAGCAGTACATCTTACACAGTCATACTTATCTACTGCTACTCAGGTCCAGTTAAAATTCAGAATAGCACCCATAAAAACCAAAGTTGCTTTTTCAGAAGATAAAAATCTTTTTGTCAATTTTGCTCTCATGATCTCCAATCTGCAAAAAGTCCTTTGCAATGAGCATGAAGTTCTTCACTGTTTAGTTTTACAAATACAGCATTTTGTTGCTATGCAGCTTAGAATGCACAAAGAATTTATTTTTGTGATTTCTACTTAAAATAAAACCTTAATTATCAAATAAATGTATGGACCACAAACAGGCACATTGCTACTGCTTCAAAAGGAAGAAACTTGCACACAGCAAAAACAAAGCTTAAAAAATATCTAGGAATTGCAGGCCACCTAATGCAATTAACACTTTATTCTTGACCTAACTTTGCACACACATGCAATAAGGTTGACTTAAGAAAAAGAACAGTATGCAGGAAGAAGTGCTGCTACAACAAAAATTGACTTAACTTGTATACAGTTAATTATTTTGCACTTTTGGTTAAGGATCAATAAACAATTGACACTGATCCAAAAGACTATTCTCTTTCCAGTGCTTTTTCATACAAAGGTACTTTGCAAGTAGATTTGTATCAGGCAGAAAACTAGTTCAGCTATATTTACATAAACAATCTCTAAGGACATTTCCATCCCTTTTTTTTCCCTTTTGTCCTCCTTTCCTTTGCATACCTAATCATCCTCGGGTAGCACTAGTTTGCTGACAGATCACTGCAAAGTAGAAGAACAGTCACCATAAACTGAACTACAGTATCTCCCGAATAGTATTTTTCTGTACTGTCATATTCCCTATAACAAACAGTATTTAAACCAAATGTTTCAGATCATATTCCCAGAATAGTACTGTCATGCTTTCAATCCTTCTGTCCTGCTAGTATATAGTTTGAGTTTCCTTCAAACCTAACACGATCCTATTGCTAGAGTTTGCTATTTATGAAAACTGATACTTGAGAGGCATTTTCTTTACAAGCTTCTAGGGAGACTCCAACATAATTCACGTTGGGGGGGAGGGAGGGGAGAGTAAAAAAAGCAATTAGGACTCTAAGTCTGAAAACTGATTTTTGTGTTGGCAAATGACCTGAAATTCACATTTTCAGGGGAGCCTATGTATATCGTCTTAAGCATTGTCTGAGTTCCAAAGCATTTGCCTAGAAAAAATTATGTATTAGGAATGACTCACATCCTTAGACATCTATAAAATAGTTAAATTTAGTTAAGAAATTGCCTCATCCTGAGGCGCTTCAATAATATCCATAGCCTAACCTAGTCAAAAGCAGTCTTTGAATTGTGAAATCCCATCATGGGCACCAGCCAATATAACAGAGGGTTCCGAAGTGAGGGGTGCAGGGGGAGGCAACTCTTTCCAACCCGCTGACACTGGTTATGTCTCAAAGCACACAGCTTTTAATATGAATGGGCAATACTTTATGTAAAAGTCAAATTAAATAACAAAAGTATAAAAGCGTTTGTAAGATATTTGTTTTGGCAATATGTGAGCCAGTTGGTTAAGTACATGTGGTTAATTACATAATCCACAAAAAAATCTCTACCACTGGTTTATCTTAAAGCTTCACTGGGTGACCCCTTGTTTTTGCTGGTATTGCTCAGCTATGGGAATGTATCCATTATCCACCACCACCAAGATTTCAATCTCAGTTGTCTGTTAAGACAATTTGTTGGTTCCAACTTCAGTGCAATACTTTCATTCACCCAAGTAATTCAAAACAGAACATTGCTATCATAAATAGCAAAACAAATTAATTTAGACTCTGCTTCTCCTCTTCAAAGAAACACTAAGTTTATATATCACTCATTTATTTCATATATGTTAAAATGTCACTTATACAGAGAACCATAATTGAAATCATCTGGTAATTTATTTCACAATCTGATTACGGATAACATCCATTTTGTTGAAATCCTGGCCTAATCATGCAGAATAACATCATGCTAATTCTCCTTTCAGCTGTGTCCTGATATTATGAAGCAACCTCTGTGACTATGCTTTCTAAAGTTTTACTCCTAAGGCCTACCAAATACAAATGGATTAAAAAAACCCCAAGTATTTTGGGGACATTTGCTCATTCCCGTTCCAAGTTCCAAGATATTGACAATAAATGTGCACAGACTTGATTTAGGAAAGTTCATTACAGCAAAAATACAAATACTATAATTTGGAGTATTTTCATATTGATGGTTCCCAAATGTTCAAAATAAGGAAAACCAAAACTACTTAATTGTGGAAGGCTAATAAAACAAGGGAAAAAATTGGAAGCAGTAAATGTTAACTCAGACCTGATATTCTGTTTTGTAAGAAGCAGAAGAAAACTAACAAGTTGTAACATTGCTTTTAGAATAGGTCAAGCTTCACAAGGTTATATAACATTTTAAAAGCGTCAAGTAAAAAACATACTATACCATGAATTAAACTTGTTTACTTGGATAAACCAAGTACTGTGGTTCATTGGTTATTATTGTGAAAAACATTCTGCAACTTTGATGCACTCTGCAGATACATACATAGTACAGTGCTATGTCATGCTCTCATTACAGAAAAAAGGGTGACGAGAAAAG
Source organism: Egretta garzetta (assembly GCF_000687185.1). Classification (NCBI taxonomy): domain Eukaryota; kingdom Metazoa; phylum Chordata; class Aves; order Pelecaniformes; family Ardeidae; genus Egretta; species Egretta garzetta. The sequence goes on from NW_009258554.1 coordinate 1,959,668, forward strand.
ACATGAAGAAAGGAAAGGCTTAACTCATCACAGCACTGTAATATCCAGGAATGGAAAATGGGAAATCAGGGAGCAGAAAAGACCAAACATTGAGGCAGACGAATGGGCAGGATGGGAACATGGGATTCAATGTTGACTGTAAAGGAAATCCTCATGGCAAACTAAACTCCATTTAAAATCACTGTTTAGGATCACTCAAGCAGAAGGCTGTACAATTTGAACAGAGATTTTAAATGAGATTTGGATTCAGACACTGAATTACTTTGTCCAAATCACTGATTTATTAAAATGATCAAAGTAGTACTGTAAGGTGAAACTGCCCGAAACCAGAGGGGAGAGCTCTGGAAAGGAGGGATGCCTCTAATCCCAGTGTAAAACATGCCCAGTCAACTGTGATTCTCCTGTTTCATTCTCCTAGAAAGGATATAGAGTGAAAAATAGGAAGGGATTAGGAAGTCATAAAGTAAATACTAAATACAAGAGCGAGAGTGTATGTGTGTATTCTTCAGTATTTAGCTATCACTGATCTTACAGAATTACTTCAGAACACACAGTGACAGGTGACAAAATATCTAACTCTTAAATAAAATTCTTTCATGGCCTGTGCAAAAAAAAATATTTAAGGACCCAACATATTAAATTAGTACCATCATTTGATTATATTCTTTCCCATTTTATAGTACAGACTGCTTCAGGCAAATCAACACTCCAATCTCTACTGAAAGTAAAGGCTGGAAGGGACAGAGTGGTCCTCTTTATCCAGAAGTTCTGCTTTTAAAACCATCCTCCACCCATCTTTGCCAGAAGGCAAGCTCTCCTCATCATACAGAGGAGCATCCTAGCTATCAAACCCATGCTATTCTGGGACAAGGTGATCTTAGTTTCTCCTGGTGACACTACTCCATATTGACCATTTTCTTATCCTTTGGATAAGTGAAATCACAGACTTGAAAACTATTCATATAGTTGTGCCTTATGACAGTCCTAATGACTGTATAAACATTGTGCAGAGACCCACCTTAGAAGACTGTCTAGCTTAGTGGATTCGAAATTCCCTCTTGAATCTTGGGAATTATTGATTTAAACTGAAAAATTACACCTTCCTTGTTCTAGTGAAGATCCCTAAGTTGGCTAATGCAATCACTAATGTCTGTTCCAGACACAGCTCAGACAAATCCCCCAAGGGGCAGAAAACGCCTGGACGCCTGGTGACCAAAGCACTGGAAATTGTGAAATCTTGCAACCCAGAGAGCAATGAAAAGCCATGTGAGGAAGACTGATGTAAGCAACCTCAGAAATGACATACGCCCTTGCTTCTCCTGCCTCTTCAATCATAAGGAACTTTGTATTTGTCTAGTACGACAGTGAATACACCAACAAAGCTTATTAGCTTTATCTTGCCAGAAAAACTACACGTTTAATTTATAATAAAGCCAGGAGGCCCCACAGTTGGCTGTTTTCCCAGATCCCTTCAAGAAACCAGAATTTGTCAGTCTCGCTACCTATGAGTAATGTTCTGTCTTGCCAATCAAGAGGTTATCTCAAGGCACAAGAAGGACATAATATTAGAAAGACTGCTCCTCTTTGAGGGATAATAAAAAAAAAAAAAATAAAATAAAATAAAAAAAAAAAGATTCCTTCCATACATGACAGATTTGCTGAACTGTGGTTTCAGTTTTTCAGAATGCTGGAGCACAGATAATACTCCAGTGGAGTTTTCTTGTAACTTCGTTATTGCTATCAATCTTATGTGACACTATTACAGCAATGTGCATTGGTTTAAAACCCTACATTAGCCAGCTACAATAGCTGAACTACAGAACTTACATCGTTAACCTCACAGTCCTGTTTTCCTTCTTCACTTGAAACTACTTATCTAAAAGCAGGAGTAGATATTTGTTACTTCAGGAAAAAAATCAAGTACTTTAGTTACTAAAGGCAACAGGCAAGATACTTTAATAACATCAATATAAATTGAGAAAATGTGCCTTACATTACTAGATCTCAAAATAAGAAATTGGCTTGCTATCTTTCCTACACATCAGAACATTTGATTTTTTAAAAGAATATTAGCATACATGTGGGAATATAGGTACATATGCTACATATGATCCAGATGTTTTTATTTTTATTGTGGTATCACAAAATGCTCCAAGCAAAAGAGAGGGTTATATAAAAATAAAGCAGCATATTCTCCATTTACAAATTCTAATTTATTATACAGCCAGGCATAAAAATTTATTTAGAATCTAGTAGGTTCCTCTAACATAGCTGCTGCATTGGTCACCATAACTGTGCATGAAAAATTACTGCAATAGCATAAATTTTTCTTTGTGTAAAATCAATTTTTCAAATTTAACTTATGCCTCCTCCACTAGGTTAGGTGTCCCACATAATTTACTAAACAATCTTCAAGTGCATGTTAGGCATCTACGAGTAAATTCACTCACAGATTTCACTGCACTGAGGTTTAATAAAATTGATTCTTATACAACCCTATTCAAAAGCTGTCTGGACATGGTCCTAGGCAACCAGCTTCGGGTAGCCCCGCTTGAGCAGGGTGGTTGGACATGATGACCTCCAGAGGTCTTTTCCAACCTTAACCATCCCATGATTTTGTGAAAAAAAAATGCCATAAAACTGTAAATGCACTGAACAAAGACCCCTAGGAATAGAAAGTGTTATGCTTCCTCTGTTGATGTTCAATGCAAAAACTTCTTACAATGTTCTTCAGCAGTAGAAGTCTGTGCTCAGGACAACTACAGTAAGTCTCTCACTTCTGGCTTAATGACATAAAGCAATTCGAACTCTTCACTACAGTGCCAAGAATGCCCAGGAGACGATTTATTGTTTTCAGTTATGAAGCATTCAACAGACAAAATGGAATTTCACCGATTAATAGAAATGATCATGTGCTCTTTGTTATAACCTAAACAAGATACCTGTTACTATAGGCTATGTACTCACTGGTGAGGGCCGTAGCAGCACCCAACTTAGAGCCATGAAATGTGTGCTCCTTTGGAAACCAAAAGCCCTCACAATGGGAATGCTGGAATGCACCGACATAGTCCCCTGCTCTAATGTCTTATTAGTCATACATTCATAGAAAAAAAAAAAGACACACCATTCCATCTAAGCTGGGCTGCAATTGCTCTAAAAAGTCTCAATGGATTCTCAGAGAAGTGGGAAGTCAAATGGAAGGGTAAGGATCCTATTTTCAAAGTGGTCATGGCTCACTGTAAAATGAAAATAAGTTCTGTGTTGTGTCCTCATCTCCCATTTCCAATGTGGAAATTAAACAACTAATCTCCTTCATGAATGGTAGAAATGAAAAAAAAATCTCACAGGATAATGATGCTGAATTTGAACTCACATAATGAAGCCTCTCCAGACTTCTTTGGCACTTTCATTGCCACCACAACATTTTTATCTAGTGGTATTTTGTTAGAGGTGAAGGATTAAAAGCTTGTCTAATTTTTCCTATTATTACTTCAACTGAAGAGAATACCACTATCTAAAAGTCCCATCCCTCATGGTAAAGTAATTCTGAGAGCATATTCTGGAAAAAAGAAGGGACTCCAGCATCTTGGAGACACAAGGTAACAAATTAGACAGAACAGCTTCTGGAAGTTTCTAAAAGCCATAAATTTCAACTTTGTTATGTTCAGTGTTAGTCAGCAAGCCTATAACAGAATAGCTTGAATGAAAGAAAAAGCAGCAGCAGCAGTGGTCTGATATCCCTTCAGGGACATAGAGGGACAAGTTCCCCATGACCCTCTAGGACACGTCTTTGAGGTCACATCTGTCAGTTTTAATAAAGAAGCTGGCACAAGCCCACGGGGACTTCAGGTCTTTTTTGTGGTGTTTGAAATCTCTGAACTGGGCTTTGGAACCCAGTTAAGCCACAGAGTTCCTGAAGAGAAGTAGCTATTTCATCAGTCCTAGCTGAGCAGAAAGCCCGGCATATCTTCCTTCTTCCTCCCTGCAGAAGCTGGTCTGATGAGCAGACCAATATGATCCTGGAGCACTGGACGGTGCTCTGCCTTAAATGTTCATGATTCAAGCATGTAAAAAGCAGAGAAGGTATATTACAGAGGCAAAAACTTATCCAGTCTGAAATAAGAGGGCATATGCTCACCCACTTTGTAAACGTCCATGCAGACCATCTTTGTTGGGACAGTCTTACTTTGTTCTTTTCTGTATAGTTTTCGCAATGAGAGAATCAGACACACACTGGAGGCTTGAAGAGGCCATCGCCAACACTGTTAGGATTTTTAAGCACTAAATGTCATCATAGAGAGTCTCAAAAGGGTATCTAAAAATCCTGCATTTTATTAATTCTTAGAAAACCATATATTCATCCAGCTGGTAGGCAAGTTCAAGGTCACACCAGGGAAGATGAAACTACCATAAACAGAATTAAGTATTTGAAAATGCAGTTCCTTCTCTGTGCTCTCTTGTCTCTTCTGGGTTGGAGCAGAAGAGATGCCCGAGGAGGTAAAACTACTTCACAGATAAAAGAATGGAAAGAAAATAATCTCTGAAGTACGAACATTGAACTTTAAAAGTTATGAATACTAAACCAACACTGCTGTTGTAGTAACTATGATCACTACTGATTTTAAACAACTGAGTTATAAATTCCATTTGCAGTCCCTCTCTCCTGCCACACGGTATTTCTTATCATTAAGCTAAGATACTTATTTTGATTTCTTAAACTTTTTGAAAAGCAGAGGGCATTTATTTCCTCTGGAGAAAGGCAAGGCTTCTGATCCAAAAGGCCAGGAAAATTGCATTTGGTGTCTTCCCAAATACTAGCTAAACAAGTAACATCAGCACAGACAAAAAAAAAAAAAAAAAATCTGTGTTATTCCTTTACTTTATCACAGGTCAATTATCACATAGTGCATGGGGAGCTGCCAAAAACCCCACTGCTATGTTCAGACACTAAAACTTGCATTTTACTTGCCTGCAGCTGCATGGCATAACACTCCCTTCATTGTGGGAGTGTTAACCCCCCCTTCCCAAGACAAAACATGACCTCCCCCCAAAGCAAGGGGTGATCGATTTACTGCTTTTTTTTTTAATTTCAGAGTAACTATTACTTATCTTTTGTCCCAAATGCTATTACTCTAAAACGCTTGGATTGCAAAGTATTGATTTTTTTTTCTCTATTCCTTTTCATCCTGGTCTATCAGCACAGACAGACAGATGTGGTAAAGAGAATAATGAAACACAATTTAATGTTTTTCAGGTTCAGATTTCAGATTTGTGCAGCATGGTCTGACATTCTCCCCTTGCATGGAGTTCTAACAACATAAAATGAGATTTTATGCAAGATCTACTTTCAATGAAATAATAAGAAAAAACATCCTGAAGCTCTATAAAACCAAGTTTTTGCATCAAATTTTCAGGCATGAAGCTAAAACTATTTCCTGTGGTCTCCAAATTTCTAGCATTTGCCCTATTTCTACTGTCTCAAATAAAGGTGCTATTAAGCAGCATCACTGTAGGAGCTTAGAACTGGAAAGATTCCAGAATTTAAAATGTGAAGCATGTGGTTTCCTCAGCAACCTGGAACATGTATTTTGGTGCCTACTGGCTATCAATAGTGATGCCAATTGTCATGTTAATTTTTCAGATCTTTGTTGCTCATAATCTTCTGTGTCTTTTATTTGATCTCTAATCGACCACTAAATTTTCACTACTTTCTTCATCTGGATTTTAGAATGACCAGAAAGTACACTTTCTAGTGTACCACCTTTAATCAATACAACAATGGTATTAATTGTTCATAAAACAAACTATGCAGTGGCCTGCATCAGTGAATCCAGAGACCCAGTAGTAAAGGATGCATTTTAAATCATTTTTGTTTCAACAACAGAAATTGCAAAAATTTAGTGTAGCGCAGTCTTGGGCACCACACCAAACAATTTCTTGTCAGTGTCATCAGAATAGGTGATTACACATTTAAAACAGTCACGGAAGCCCAGGATAGCCATATATCATTTGGCTATGGTTATATTACTAGTAGAGGCTATCACTCCAAAATTCAAAACAAAGTAAACTTTTCCTGAATGGGTAAGTTATGCAAGTTAATGTTTTTTCAATAAATTCTTTTCTTTTCAACATCTTTATGATTTTAGCTTTTGTTACAACTTTTTCTTTTGCCTAGCATTAAAAAAATATTAAGTGTTCAAAATTTAGTTCATTAGAGTACCCACTTCAAAAATACCCTCAAATCTGAGTACATGCTGAGGGAAGAGTACTTGGTAAAAACTGATTGAATAGTATCTACTAATCTAATTCTTAATTTGGTTAAATCCCTTCAACACGCCAACACCTGTACCCCATACCTCCTCCTAACTGCAAGCAGCAGTTACATGCTGCTTTTGCTGCCTCCAAATATCCATAGAAAATTTTTTCCTAACACAGGAGGAAAAGCTTTTTTCATACCATAGCCTTTCACTAAACTTAAACCAACCATTTAGTATCAGATAACTAAGACGGTAAAAAAATACTACTATCTATGACCTCTGAAGATGCTTTAAACTGTACCATCCATATCTTCAATTAGAATATACAGATTAAAACTTGACCTGTCTGAACATGCCAGTTTATAATTAGAGGAAGGAATAAAAAGACTATTGTGCATGGAGGCCAAAAGTTTAAAGGCTACACTTTTTTTTTTAAAGCAAATAAAATTCTGAACTATCCTGGAAGGTCTGAAAGACAGCACTTGGAAAAGCAGAAAACAGGCTGTAGGTTTGCTAGAAATGCCAAAAAGTGAATCAGAGTTTACAAGCTTTAAGAGAAAAACATCCATGTGAGAGGAACTACGAGCTTCTAAACTCTGAGGTAGAGGGTAGAAACAGCTATCTGTACAGTCAAAAAAGGACAGGCATATATATCAGATAAAAATGAGACTTTTTATAGATATAAAATTTTCTCTAACACCTGAAACAGATTTTATCAAGTTCTCAAAATTTCCACAGTATATAGAGAAAATCAGAACTGTCCTTCCTTAGGTATTTTCTAAAGCTTTGCTTATATGTGGAAAAATGCTGAAGAAAACCAGAAAATACAAAGCCCAAGCTATAGAAAATCCCAAAGTTAGTATTAGACTCCAGGTCTGGAGAATCAATTAAAAAGCTCAGTTAAAGACATCAATCCCAAAACTTTAAAGGACTGAATTTGAGCTTATTTACCCTAGGCCATACAAAAAATAGAAAGAAATTCTGTATTGCACCACAAACCTCAGATAAAAGTATTATCAGCTGGATTCTCCATAAAAATATTCTAGGTTTGCTAGTTATAGAAACTGAAAAAATCATCTTTGGATTTCAAAACTTCACAATTTAACTGTTCATGTTAAAGGAAACGGTTCCAACAACTTGAAGGGTGAAGCAAATTCAAATCTCTGCATGTGATTCTAGCTAGCAGCAGGAAAGAGAGATTTTTCTATAGATAGGTTATATGTTTCTTTGTTTAAGAAGCTCAGAGACAGGTTTACAAAACAAGTCAAATCACAGTTTATTATGGTAGAGTTACCCTCTGTTGAGCTACCCAGGAGAACAAGACCTCAAAACCTTTACATCTAAAAACTTGCGCCCTTACTTTCCAGTGTGAAGAGACCAGGTACTTCTACTTGAAAGCAGCAGCAAATGAACCTCAAAAAATAGGCTAGCCACACAAAGAGACAAGATGAAACGGTCTTAATATAGATTACAGTGGTCTCAAGAAAACAAGCATAAAAAATAAGGAAAAAGAGAACCTTTAGCACTGCCTATAAATGAACCAATGAAAGATCATCCTAAAGAGTTAAGTAGAGCAAATAAGAAAACATGTGAAAAAACAGTGTAAGAGTAAATGGAAGTAAAACAACCTCACTGACATTTAACATTTACGCAAATGTCAGATTCCCCACTTCTTGGTTAAACATTCGGCTGGGATCTCAATCAATGTTTGGAGTGTGCATGACCAATTTTGAAAACCAAGACAAAGCACAGCACAAAAATTAGAAATCTATGTTTCTAAAAAGATGAACAGTAAAAATATGAGACCATGAAGACTGGGCTCTGTTGTAGAATTATTAATGACTTCCTTATGGCTAAACCCCATGTCTGAACTTCCATTCCTGCATGAAGTTTGCTGTAACAGAACTGAACATGACCTAAGCCCTCATGATTCATAGCTATATACTAGAAGAAAAGGCATTGGCCAGACGTCAGAAATCAGTCAATATTCTGAACTACTAAAATTACAAGGATTCCACAGAATTGTTTAAAGGTCTAGAAAAAATCCACATTCAAAGCCTAGTACATTGAATACAAGCTCCAAGAGCAGCTTCTCTAAAAATACAGAGGAAAAAATACTCTGTAAATTAAAATTTCTTGTGATACATGCATTTGTCTCTTTTACCATGTGTAGCAGCTGTTTGGGAAACATTGTATGCAATTTGCAAAAAATCATCGACGATGAGATTCATTGTGCTAGGACTCAATGCCCTTTGTGACACCTCTCTAATTTCCCTGACAGTGTCCACTTTTTCTTATCCAGACCTCCCCCATTTCACTGACAAGGTCTACATTTTTTTATCCAGAAAGATATGCAGGATAGTCTGAACCCTGATTATCCTGTTCTAGTAGTTCCCAAGAAATATTAAGTATGATAAAACAGCATTTCTAATGAATGTTATACAAAGTTCTTACCAAACTTTTCTCAGTAAGTTGCAGAGGAATCATCCCAATTGCTTCTACTGACACAACCCCTCGTTCATTTAGTCACATACTGAAGTCACAGTCACCCAGTGCCCTGTTCGTCAAATCAGCATGGCTTTGTTAAGGTGGTGGGTGTGAAAGGATTGATTTTTCAGGTGGTGTGCCCTCCTACAAATACCTCAGTCATTGTTAATAATGAAGTGGAAACAGAAGCAGGACATGCAACCACTGAATGGCAACAACCTCTGCTTTGAATTTTTTCTACATTTTTCTTCAAAACTTCAACCTGAAATTCATCATTCACCATCTTCCCATTACATGAATGGACTCAATCGTTAATCTCCAAAATGTAAATTCTAGTTCAGACTTTTTGACAAACTTAGAAATTGTGATGCATCAGAGATGTGTACCTGACACAGACCTCTACAGTCTTACCTTCTTCTGAAGAACATTAACTTTGCGTTCCTTCACCTCTAACATGTCCTTCAGGTCGTGGATCTCTCCTGCTTGAGTCCCCTTCTCCTCTGCCATCTCCTGAATCTGCTTTGTCTTCTTATTTAGCATAGTCTCCTTCTCTTCCAGACGTAATCGTAATGCATCCACCTAGATTCAGATATGCAGAAACAGGGTTTGTTTAGCACTGAAGGACAGAAATTTTAGAAAAGTTGAACTACACTTTCACAAGGGAGCGAATGCTGTCAAATTACAAATAGATTCAGAAAACTGGCATACCTTACTTTAAGACTTCAACATACACAAGCTTGTGATAAAACAGTTATCACAAGTGGTAGGAGACTAAACAGGAAAAATAATCAAATATTTTATTTCCAAATTATATGAGACTAATGCTCCTTCTTGGAAAATCTCAAATCATACTTCTGACGTAACTTGGTCTTGTAAGATACAAGTCTGGATTTTTCCTCAAAGTAGAAACCAAAACAATGTGTTGTTGAGAAGTTCTCTCATATGTAGGAAAACTGACCCCTTTATTTGAAACATTACTAATGTTTGGAGATTTAAACATTGACTCTTAGTACCAAATCAGTCACTTTATATTCTAGGTTTTAATCAGAGCGTTAGCTGAGCCTGGAGGTAATGGAAACAGAGGTCTTTACAGCCACTGCAGATCAAAATATGGAAAGAGGGTTACCTTAGGATGGCTAAGAATAATTTGGCTTAAATAGCAATGTAATAGTTTAAATGTAATGTGTTTTCAGCAAGATGCAGTTTTATATTTGTATTGGATTTCTGTGGCAAGGTCTTGGTAGTGGGGGGGCTACAGGGGTGGCTTCTGTGAGAAGCTGCTAGAAGTTTTCCCTGTGTCCGCCGCTGGCCAAGGCCAAGCCAATCAGCGACAGTGGAAGCACCTCTGGGATAACATATTTAAGAAGGAAAAAAAACCGTCTGTGTCTCAGCAACCGCAGAGAGAAGAGAAGTGAGAGGATGCGAGAGAAAACAGCCCTGCAGACACCAAGGTCAGTGAAGAAGGAGGGGGAGGAGGTGCTCCAGGGGCCAGAGCAGAGATTCCCCTGCAGCCCGTGGTGAAGACCATGGTGAGGCAGGCTGTCCCCCTGCAGTCCATGGAGGTCCATGGTGGAGCAGATATCCACCTGTAGCCCATGGAGGACCCCACACCGGAGCAGGTGGATGCCTGAAGGGAGGAGGCTGTGACTCTGTGGGAAGCCTGCACCAGATCAGGTTCCTGGCAAGCCGTTGCGGACCTGTGGGGGGAGGAGCCCACGCCGAAGCAGGTTTGCCAGCAGAACTTGTGACCCCACAGGGGACCCAGCGCTGGAACAGTCTGCTCCTGAGGGACGGCACCCCATGGAAGTTATGGGCCCATGCTGGAACAGTTCATGAAGAACTGTAGCCTGTGGGAAGGACTCACGTTGGAGAAGTTCATGGAGGACTGTCTCCCGTGAGAGGGACCCCATGCTGGAGCAGGGGAAGAGTCCTCTCCCTAGGAAGAAGAAGCGGCAGAGACGATGTGTGATGAACTGACCTCAACCCCCATTCCCATCCCCCTGTGCCGCTGGGGGGGAGCAGGTAGAGAAGCTGGGAGTGAAGTTGAGCCCAGAAAGAAGGGAGGGGTGGGGGGAAGGTTTTTAAGATCTAGCAATTTTTCTCCTCTCCTTCTCTGATTTTGATTGATAATAAATTAACTATTTTCAAGTTGAGTCTGTTTAGCCCGTGATGGTAACTGATAAAATGATCTTTCCCTGTCCTTATCTCGACCCATGAGCCCCTCTGATTTACTTTTCTCTCCTCTGTCCGGTTAGAGGGGAGTGATAGAGCAGCTTTGGTGGGCCCCTGGCGTCCAGCCAGGGTCAAACCACCACAATATTAAAGATTAAATGGAACAAGTGACACAGTACAGGATATTATGGGTGCAATTTGGACACATAAAATACTTAGAGCTCCCATGGCCTCAATAAATTTAGAAACACACTCCAGGAATTCTGTGGTATCCTCAAACTTCAAAATTGCATGTTGAGAAGCTTTTGCTTTTCCTCTGCATTTCTCTTACACGAGTAAAACACAGAGCTCACAAGACAAAAGAAATGGGAGAAGGAATCAGAGCTATTTGAATATAAATTTGATGAGAAGAATAAGGTCACCACAGAGCACAGACTAATCTCAAAGACCATTGTGGAATACGAAATCCAACACCACCAACCTTCTCAAGATAGCAAAAGAAACAAACT